>NC_054870.1:49436998-49753469 GCF_018320785.1 Cheilinus undulatus | reverse complement strand
CCATCTACTAGCCATTTAAGCATACCCAATCAATGATTATCATTAGATTGGTTTTACTAACTTTAATATCGAGGTGAGATATATAAACGCAGCTCCACCAAACTCTCCAACAAAACTCTTTTTAAACTGGTGTTTCTTAATCACATTTTTTGTAAACTTTTGGTTCATGTTGGAAGATGATATTTCATCTGCTGAGGCATTTTCTATGGTGTCAAAAAGTGCGCTGGCAAAAAAAAAAAAAAAAAAAAAAATCACATACCATGAGCTCATACCTGTAGGGTTGCAACAAAATTTAAGTGTCTGAATTTGTAGGACTAAAAATGTGGTCACCTCAGCCAGGACTGTTTAAAAAAATCTAAAATCTGAACTATCTACAGTAGACTTTGTTTCTGCTCAGGACTACTCCAAATAAACCACCATGGTTGGATTTACTGTGTTAGCGGTGCTAACTGTTAATAAGGACTACATTGGACAGTTTAATGTAAGACTCATTTACTTACTTTTCTCAGAGGCTATGATGAAGTGCTGGGGATAAGCTAGGCCTGATTTTAGCCCTGAATTCTCACATTATCATAATCATCTGGACTTAAATCCAAGTACTATTTTTATTTTGGTCTCTCTTAAATTTCTGACTGGGTAGTGTCAGATTTATGTAGGCTATGGTTAATCTTTAGGCACAACATTTTATGGTCAACACTTGTTGGTTAATTGTAAAAACTGTTTATTTCCTTCTGTTTTCCTGCCAATATTTTGGAAGCCTAACTTTTTTCCCTCATCAATCAGCCGTCTCTTGCTAATATGTATTTCACACCTGCTGCAGTGACTTCTTAAAAGATAAGTTCCTGGTAAAAATACTTTGAAGATAAAGGCGTTTTACTGAGTTCTGTCATCAAGAAGCAATCAACAAAGGCACAGCTGGACTCCTGCAGCTTTTTAACTTGGCTGTTTGAAGTCAATACACCGAGGCTGGAGTACTGCCAGCCTCTGAAATACCAGAGACATTTAGAAACTGTGTGCAGGGGTCAGAAAATTAGAATGATCTGATAGTACGGAGTTAAAAGTTCACGGCTTCACTTCTATTATCTTAAAAGTGATTGTGTTAATTTATGCATTATTCTATCTTACATGATTTTAAAGCTCTAACTGCGTCTCTGATTGCAGTGCTACTACAGTCGAGCTAATGTGTTCCTCTTCTGTGAAAAATGTGTGATTATGGGATGACAAAGTGTGAGACAAAGGTGATGTTGACGCCATGACAACAGCATCATTACTTCCTCCTCTCGCTGAACGTGTGAATAACAAGATTGCATTTCTGCTGATGAATGAGCGAAAATGTAATTAAGGAAAGCGGGAAGCCATTCAGGGTGATATATAATGACAACCTATTTATCATGAGGGCTGCTCCACCATGATGCCAGATAAATCACTAAACTGTCCGTTCAACATGTGTAGGCTGTCACCAGATATTCAGCTCCATTCTAACAGAGGACTGTTTCAGTTTAGTAGGTAGAATTAGCTGTGGAGTGATTTTATACGGTTCCCTTCTGAAAATATTCATTCACAATAGAACATAAACAACATATTAGACGCTGAAACTGAGACATTTTACCATTATCATTAAAATATTAGCTCATCTGATTCTGATGGGAGAATCACATTTCAGAAAAGTAGGGACAGGGCCATGTTTACTGTTGTATAGAATCTCCTCTTCTTTTGACAACAGTCTGGAAATATCTGGGAAGTGAGGAGACCAGCTGATGGGAGTCTTGGGAGAGGAATGTTGTCCCATTCTTGTCTGATGTAGGATTGTAGCTTCTCAACAGTCACAGCCGCTGATTTTCAAATTTGGCTTCATCTGACCACAGAACAGTTTTCCAATTTTGCCTCAATCCATTTTAAAAGACCTTTAGCCCAGAGAGGACGGCGGTGTTTCTGAGTCCTTCTCACATATGGCTTCTTTACATGATCCAGCTTTAACTGTCATTTGTGGATGGCACAGTCAACTGTGTTGAATGACAATGATTTCAGGAAGTGTACCTGAACCTGTGCAGTGATTTCCAGGTCTGGACTGTTCAGCACCTGGACTCTTCTATTGTGAAGCCATGCTGTTGTGATCGATATGGTTTAGCATTTTCTTGCCAAAATAGTCATAGCCTTCCCTGAAATAGACGTTGTCTGGATGGGAGTATATGTTGCTTTACAACCTCAGTTCAGTTCAGTTCAGTTCAGTTTATTCACAAATCATTAAAATACAATACACTTCATCATGATACGTAATTAAAAGACTCGTCTGTGAAAAGGGACTCCTGAGAAGCTACGTAGAGCTTTTAGATGGGGCCCAGACACCAACCTCTATCTATCTTTGAGCATTAATAGTGCCTTTCTAAAACAAAAATTAAGGAAATTTGTGTTGTGTTTGGTAGATCATGTCTTTGTTGTTACAATGCTTCTTGGTAATAAATCTTATACTGTTGGAAAGCCTGTTTATTACCCTTTTGAATGATGCCACATTTGTAAGGATCATGCATTTGTGGGATGAGCAGCAGAGCTGAGTATGTGGGTTGTGCCCATGAAAAATGTGCCAAATCTTCTCTGCTTCTCTTCTCTGCAATCCCAAGACGTCACATTCCAGGCACTGACCCAGAAAGACTGCCTCAAAATAAGCTGAAACAAATGGGAAAATAGTTGACAAGACTTGCCCCGTTGACTTCATGTGATGTCCAACTCATCTAACGGCTGCAGCGTCAGGAGTACTACCCATGCACAAATCGTTTTTTTGTTGTTGTTTTTTTTTTGCTGGTGTTTACGTGCAAAGGGTGTGGACATAAGAAACCTGTGCCCAAGGCTCCAGAGGCAAGGGATGCCGAGCCCCTTTCTGCTGCATTATCAACCCCCTAACCTAAACAGTAAATAGAAAAACAGGTTTAATATATACCATTTACTGTGACAAAATCACTCGGTTAGGTTAGGCTACTCTTTGACCTGCCCCAGTAGCCGGTAAGTTCACCTGAAACTGCTCAAAAGTATCTACATTTTACTAGTAGTGGGTGCTAATTTCACCACCCTGCCAGTCACTTTATCAGGCTTTAGCTACGTCAATTTTCACGAAATGGTTAGATGTCTCAGTTTCAATGTCTGATATGTTGTTACCTTCGCCAAGGAGGTTATGTGATCGGGAGGGTTTGTTTGTTAGCAACATAACTCAAAAAGTTGTGGACATCAGTAACTTCAATCCCAGCAGCATGTTTTTGGTGTGTTTTTGGTGTGTTTTTGGAGTTTATAGAGTTTGAAAGACACACACCCAGTCGAGGAGACGAGTCGGAGTGTAACAGAGAGAAAGACACTTCTAGCGAGAATACTCACAATGCTGGGAGGAACAGAGGAATATTCGCCCTTTGCCATGACTTCCATTTGTCTGGTGAGACCATAGGTGAGACTGTCAGTGCATCTGTTGGTACAGGCAGGCAATGCTTCCACCATGACAGTCCACCAGCGAAGCCAATCCTTTACCTCACCGTGTCTCCACCCCACCAGGGACAGAGTAAACAGCGAATGCCGTGGTGGGGGGCACATGGGGATGGATCCAGGAATATTTTAAAGGATTCTTCACTATTGGGAGATAGGGCTAATGGTGGAGGTCTGCGCTCTCCGAGTGCTTTTCTAGTATTGTATTGTGAATAAGATATGGGTTTGTTAGGTTTGTAAATCATTGCATTGTTTTTATTTACATTCCTCACAGCGTACCAACTTCTTGGAATTTGGGTTGTGCATGTACCAAACTATATCTCTGTGTACTGTATCCATATACATTATATTCATGCTTGCTGTGCTTCTCTTGTCCGTCGTTTCTGCTTGTTAAAGCTTTTAATCACGATGCATGATGGTCAAAAATGCTGAGAAGGTTTGTCTTTGGTTGTTCACTGAATAGAGTGTGATTTTGGACAGAGGCTTAGTCATTATTTAAAATAAATGTAGCTGCTTCAGGGGGGAAATTCTCCATATTGCACCTTTAAGACTGCCCGGCTTGATCGTCATTGTTTGTACATCTGTATACTACATCCTGTCCTGCTGTTCCTGCTGGAGGTGGTTACCAAGGTAACATCTCTAGTGGCCTGCAATTTGAGAGTATACTGCCCTGTAATGTTGTCTGCATGTTACCATAGCAAATTTCTCTGTTCCTCAGTGCTCACTGCATAAGGGAGCTTAGCGGGCTAATTCCTCTCAAACACCCAGACAGTTAATTAGGCTTCATGGAAAAATCAATATTGTGACAGTGGTTCAAGGAAGACTTTCTCAATTAAATTTATCCACCTCATCCTGCTCTCTTTCAGTCTATTTTCACTCCTGCAAATATAACAATAATACATTTAAATGAGCTATGTTATTAGTCTTAAAGGAGCCACTGAGACAATATTACAATCAGAACAAAGTACACAATAGATGAAGTAAAATAACCAAAAAAAAAAAAAAAAAAAAAGCCATAAAGGAGAAGATTTCAATGACTTCAAATGTGGCTCCACTTCATAGCATCCTAAACCAGCGCCACCAAAAAGCTACATCCTCCCAGCTCTTTAAATAGACTACACAGTGTGTTCAGGCCCAACTAGACAAGGAGAGCAAAGGAACGGTATGCATTATACATTGTGCAAAGAGCGCATTACATTTATAGCTCTATGTACTCTCCTGCAGAGATGGCTTAACAAGAACACAAGAACAACTTCTCGGCTGGGATAAAAGAAGAAGGCTTTCAAAAGGCTCCGGGAAACATTAAGGGTGCTTCGCAGTTCATGGTTGTGTGTATTTCAAAAACAAAAATGCATATTCCTTTAAATCTGGAGTATTGAAGTGGAGAGGAATTAAAGGAGGCAGCAATATGCAAAAAAAAAAAAAACAAAAAAAAAAACAATTCTGCTTGTAAAGGAAAAGCTTCTGTTTGGACACTTTTGGACTAAATCATGTGATCACAACATGAATCCATTCATGCTTTTGACTCATTAAGTACTGTACTGTGAAATTCAAGTCATGCTTGTGCAGGAACTCCCAGACATGTTCTAAACACCTCGTGCATGGGCGTAGCACAGCGGGGAAAAGGGTACTGATTATCCAGTCCCACAGTAGGGAGGGCCCCTTGAGAAGCCTGCAATGAAAAGGGTGTTTTAATTTATTTATTCTTAGTAATTAGTGTCATTATTGGGGATGTTGAGTAAGCATCTACACAATTGTTATTGAATCAAAAGTGACTAGAGTAAAATACAATACTGGGGGGCCCTGCTCCTCCCTTTAAAATGTCCAAATGGTTCAGTCCAGCACTGTGAAATGATGCAAGTAAGTTGAATCTGACCATGGTAAAAATACTGCTCATAAACTGGGAAATTATTGGTTGAAAATACATTAAAATGCAGGGATATTTGTAAAAATTATGCAAATTTGTAAAAATGACTAGCTGGTTAAGGGGGGCCCTGAGTAATATTCTTTCTGGGGGCCCTAAATCCTTAGCTACGCCCCTGCCTCTGTGTGTTCCTCTCACAGTATGGTCTAGCTCATAACTGCTTTTTCACTCTCAGTTTTTTTTTGTTTTTTTTTTTCTGTAAAATTACGCATTAGACTGCAACAGAAAAAAAAATCCTGGTATGGCCATTTCACAATAAAGGTTTTAAAACAACACAAAAAGGAGAGCATTTGATATTGACCTGTGCCCTCATCCCTTTTGCACAGAGATTTCTCCAGATTCTCAGAATGTGTTGATGATATTTTGGACTGTAGATTAGGGATGCACCTGGTTTAACTGTTAAACGGTTAAATTTGTGTAAATTAAATTAAATGGTGCAAGATTTGTGAATCGGTTAAACTAATTACCTATCATCTTTATAAACACAGGCTTGAAATCCCGGTCTAATTCTCTTTAGACCTGTAATGAAGCCTTGCACCATTAGAAACCACCGTAGCTTCAGTTAAAGACAGCTGCCTCCCTGTCAGAGTTTTTTTCCAGCTCTTTGCTGGACCACATTTTTTTTAAATAGAAAATTAAAATAGCAGGCATTTAACATTCATTTAACTACTCAATCAAAGTGAAGAGAGAGACCACGTATGGAAGCACGATATTAATCTGCAAAAAGGAAGAACGGCTGGAGCTAGCTGCTAATATTAGCCACACTCTGCAGATTTATCAGGCTCAACCCTAACCTGACAGTGTTTGGAAAAGGGCAGAGCCTTTGAAAAGAAAAACTTTGAGGGTGATTAGATGAATATTCTGTCTGTCACATCTTTATGGGCCAATCAGAGCAACAAAACACGTGACATAGCTGCTACTGAGGAGTAAACTCCATAGAGAACTGCATAACACAAACCATGGCGACTGTAGACATGTCAGTAAATGACTTTTGTAGTTTTTGAAAAGATAACAACTCACTGCTGTTCTCTGCTCTTCTTTTAATGAAGAAATGTTGTCATGTTCTGATAAAACTGGTGCATTAGCAGCATCCAGGCTAATGTCTTAACTCACACTGACCTCTTGTTGCTGCTTGTTTACGTCACGACCCCCCTGCACACGAAAGTACTGCCCCTCGACGCTGATTGGTCCTGTCACTTTCTAACCGGGCCCAAACGGTTCAGACGGCAGCTTTGCAAGATGGATTCGCCAGTGAGAAACATGGAAACAGGCAAATTTATCTGTTTTGCAAGGTTAGCTCAACCCCTGCCAATCCCTTTGAGAGACTCTGCCTCTCTTATATGCTCCTTTCATACTCATGCTATTGACCTGTTTCCAACTGATCTAATGAGTTGCAAATTTGTTGCTGCTCCAGCCATTTTGCATTAGCACCACTTACTTTTCCAGCCTTTTGTTGCCCTGTCCCAACTTTTTTGAAATTTGTTTCCCCATTAAATTCAAAATGAGCAGATATTTTTCATGAAATGGGAAAATGTCTCAGTTTTAACATCTGATATGCTTTAAATGTTCTGTTGTGAATAAAACATGGGTTCAAGAGATTTGACAATCATTTTATTTACATTGTACACAGTGTCCTAACTTTTCTGGAACTGGGGTATGATGTTTGTGTTTCATTTTATGCTCACCCTGTTAACAGTACGACTTTTTTAATGTTTAAAATTGTGGACTTTTTGTATTTTGCATCCTTTGGTCAAATCTGTTGTGAGGTCAGAAGTCTGATCAAAGCAGCAAAAACCGATGAATTGCAAATGCAGCCTTTTGCTCATTAAAAAGGAAGAATTACTGTCTGAGAAAGCATGCATTAAGCAAATTCTGCCCTTAAGAAGAGCCTGTGAATTTGCATTGGCCTTTTGAGTGAAATCATGCAGTCTTTGTTTACTGCTTTAAAAACTGAATGTTGTGGCTCCAGGTGAAGCAAACACAGCAGCTCAAACTATACATGAATTTATCATTCTTCTGGGGCATGGCTGTCACTTTAATTGAGTCGTTGACTATTGCATATTCAAGTATGTGCTGCACTCGGCTGCATGAGCCAATCGTGGATGCTGCGTTCTGCCATTGGCTGAGGCACAGAGAGAGCGGAGCGCTTTGCTGAGAGGGGTGGAGGGGGGGGGCTCTATCTCCTCTGCGCTCTCTCATTCAACCTCTGTAGTCAGCAGAACAAGAGGAGAGGAGAGGAGAGCAGCGCAGCATCCACGGCTCCAGCATCCTGCAGAGGACTCTGCTCTACGGAGGAGGAAAAGAGAGATTAACAGCTGAAGGGAGACTGGAAGAGAAAGAGACGCTCTGGAGCAAGAGTAGGAGTGGGAAATGAAGGGGATTGAGGAAGCATCGCTGCTTTTGAGAGGAACACTGCAGCTGTACTAAATCTGGGGCTGTCAGGCCAACCTTCGGCAAAGCACTAAGTGAGAGAGGAAGAGGAGCAGAGGAGGGAAGAAGCAGTGATATAAGGAGCTCAATCTCACTACACTGGGAAGGCAAAAATGGAAACTCGAAGAGCTTCTGTTTCAGCGTATCAAACTTCACACAGGAAAAGTGCCTTTGGGTCTCCAGTGTGAGCCTGCTTTGAGTAAACAGGAGAAAAGAAGAGAGTTATCCTGCAAGGTGAACCCTCACACAGGAACTCCGACTATCACTCTGCCGACAGCTCAAGTCTGTGCTGTCCTCCCTCCACCTCCCTGCTCCCGGTGAATGTCTTCTCTGCATGCACTCCCACTGCTCGGCAGTTGAACACACTCATGGTCGATGCCAAGGGAAGGAACATGAAATGTCTGACTTTCTTCTTAATGCTTCCCGAGTCTGTGAAAAGCAAGTCAAGTAAGAGCTCCAAGAAAGGGAATGCCAGCGGGAGCTCCAAGCTTCCCCCCGTCTGTTATGAGATAATCACTCTGAGGAGCAAGAAGAAGAAGAAGATGGCAGCGGACATTTTTCCCACCAAAAAGCCGGCGTCCACCACCACCGTGCAGCAGTACCAGCAGCAAAACCTCAACAACAACAACACTATACAGAACTGCAACTGGCAAGGACTCTACTCCACTATACGAGAGAGGTACGCACCACTGACCAGCCCATAGTAGGAACCATAACTGTCATTTTCCATTCATATTTCACTCAGATTTCCAATTCCTAAAAGTTCAGTCAATCAGAAGTCCAGCTTTTGTTGTGTTAGGAACCAGGTTTTCTGAACAGACCCAGCCTTAGATCAAAGTATCGGGGCTGGGCAGGGTTTCAGGATAAATCAGTACATCTTTGAACAAGATGTAGTTTAAAACCATGTCTTTATATTCATGCTGCAGCAAAACAACATTGAATGCCTCTTCCAATTCCATCCAGTCTTTGATGGGTGTAAAATCCAGTTAAAAGATCATGTACAGTAAAAACATGGACAATAAAAAGCAAATCGACTATAAGATAATCTATTTGAAAGGATTAGGGGGACTGGCATTTTAATTTAGGAGCATTTACAGCATTAGTAAAAATCAAAACATGATACTGATACCACTGAACAGAAGTAGAAGTCCTAGACACCCAGTATTAAGTCATCTATTGATTTTTAGGATCAAAAATGCAGCTCCTGCAGGAGAGAGGATTTCCCTCATTCCTAACCAGCTCCACCCACTACTTGCCAACATATTTGTGCAATTTAGACAATGCTCCCCCTTTTTGGTTTAAAATATTACTGAAGTTCATTAAATTTCAGTGTTGTTTGATGCAAGCCATCATGAAGGTAATGGTGATTGGATTTATTAACACCTGGTGTGCGAAGGATTGGCAAACTTGACATCAATGGATAGAAATGTTGTCAATGCTTTTGTACAATTTAGACCAAAGATGCATGGACAAGTTTAAATCAGGCCTGATGCTGATACCAGTGTTCAAAATAACAATCTGATGGCTGATACAAATGCTGATGTTTAATTCATTAATTTCAAAGGTTCAGTCAGGAACATTTCATTGCAAAATGGATATACAGTTTTACTCGGTGAGAAAGACCCCTGGGTTAGTCAAGCAGCATGCTTTGACTTTCAGGGATCACATGGCTAGAAACCTCCATACAGAGGAACATATTTATGGAAATGCATACTGAATACATTAAAATGAGTTCAAAAGCAATTCATTCATTGTAGCATGGGTTTCAATATGAGGATGCAACAAGCTTTATGCTATAAAGGAGGAGGCTGGGGTGGAGGAGGTTAAGCTTTGCCAATAGCAGTGTAGTGCATCATCATTAATGCAAGCAGAGATTAGTGAGAAGTACATCATACAGCTGAGAGACAATAACTGGGATCAGCTTGCATCAGCCAATCACAGCTGGGCATATGACTACTGCATGAACTAACTCTGAGCTCTATGTCACAATGACATCATTTTCCCTCATGTTTGACCATGAAAACAGATCGCATTTTTTCAAACCAGTCCCATTTTGTGCCCAAAAATCAGTGTTGACTAAACTATGACTAAAATTATTCTTCAACAGCCTTTTTCTCCATGATAAAAACTAGACAAAGACCAATAAAAACAGAACTGTGATGACTAAAATTGACAAAAACTAGTTTTAGTTTGTGTCAAGATGACTAAAACTAGACTAAAATGTAATTTAGTTTTCGTCGGACATTCAAATTCTGTGATATTTCTCCACTGTGGGTAAATCTGTTAAAAAGCAATGCATCTGTAGCTATTCTGCCTTTCAGCTGTAGAAAGCATGGACCCCAAGTTTGGCAGGGTGCAGAGATCACACTACCATGATTTGATACCAGATTTAGGCAAGAAAATAAATGCTTGGACTAAAAGTAAAGACTAAGATGTGAGGACTTTTATGGACTAAAACTAGACTTAAACTAAAATGGGTAGAAATGACTAAAATGGGAGTGAAACTAAAATGAATTTCATTTAAAGACTAAAATTAAAAATAGCTGACAAAATTAACACTGCCAATAAATCCTATCTCTAAATTAGCCATCAGATGGGTTCAATGTCAGCCTTAAACTGATATGACACGACAGATCAACATCTGGGGCAAAGGATGATGGGTACTCAAGGGCCAATGGTAACTGTAGTCCTCAAAACTACACTTTGCCCTGAAACCGTCACATGTCCATGACGGTATTGAGACACTTCTGTCTCCTTAATATCCTGGTATTAACATTAACACTGTATCTCCACCAGAGCACACAAAAATGACCAACTTTTGGGTAATTTACTCAGATGACAGATTTCTTGTAGGAGTTTGAAACATCGTCCTTGGGTTTTGTAAAGCTCTCCTAGATGCGTCTGCTTAAACAATTTCAGAAACCTACGACAAGTTTAAAGAACCAAGCCTTAAATTTGAAAACAGTCAGGGGTTCTATTGAGGCAGTCTGGGATGGACATGTGGGAGAACCAATAAACATCAAGTGTATTGCAAAGCCTTACATACAGTGCCTGCAAAATTTTCTACATCTTAGAAAATTTTACGACCCTCCAAAGTCAAACAAATGATGGATAAACTTGAAAATGGATGATCAAAGTCAGTGGTTCCCAACCTGGGGTCTGGGACCCCTAAGGTGGGGGCTTAGCTTTTCTTAGCTACAAGTAGGGAGGCTACAGGGAAAAAAAGGTAAGCCAGTGGTTCTCAACTGGCCAAGTATCAGGACCCAATTCCTCCTTAAATGGCATCCCTCATTTCAAGCATAACCAATGTTTTTGAGGAGGAAAGAGGTAGCTTAGAGATGGAACGAAAGATGTGACGAAATAAAGAAATGGAGACATATCTGTCAAAATCTTAGATATAAGCCACATATTTGGGTCCAAACTGATCAGTTGAAAACCAAGGATCTAAGTGATTACATCTAAGCCCTTGCACCACTCATGCTCTGGCCCTCCTTTACTTGCGATAAAGCGAGTCAACGTACCTACGAAAACAGACTGAAGGTTAAGGGGGAGTTCATGCATACCAAGCTGCATGAGACTGAATGAGGCACAAGACAAAAAACAGAAAAGCACAGATCAACAAGGATAAAAATATTTTTGGTAATTAAAAATGAACATTTGCCCAATATTAGGTGTCTGGGACTTCCACTTTTTTAAAGCCTGTGATTCTGGTGTTGTGAAAAAGAACGGTTTGTAATTTCATTACTGTAGAAAATATCAGTTCAGCTACAAAAATGAGGATCTGATTTTTGGTTCATGTTGCCCAGCCCTATTATATTTGACAGATCACTTATAAAAGGTAATAACTGTTGCATATTTTGTCGGTATGTTTGTGTGTTCGGTGTCTGCGTGTGGGTGGGAGCAGCAGTGGGTGTTCCCCTCGCCCTGCCCTCGATCTGCCGGGGGTATCTGTGTTTACAGCCTCTCCTGCTCCCGCACTCTCAGCCGCTCTGACATAACAGAGGGCGGACAGGCAGCGGGTGCGTTTCATTTGCACAACAGGCAGGCGCTGCTCCGCACTCAAAGCTAAATATTTACCTTGGCCTATCAGCAAAAGACCCCAGCTGTCCACGTTTAAATGGGAGCTTTCCGACCTGGCTTTGTTGTCTCTCCAGAACATCATGGGGCTGTTTACCCACCCCGGTGACATGTTCCACTGCTCAATAATATATGAAGGCAGCTTTATTGTTGCTTCACAGTGGGGATTTTCCCTTCACTTCATTGTCTAGTTTGCCTTTATCTGTGTACAGAGAGTTTAGGTTGAAAATCATAGGACTCTGAGTGTTTGATTCATCTTAAAAAGTGCTCCTTTAGTCTCTTAAGTATTTCTCAGGCTTGTGTTTTGTGCTGTTTCCTGATCATCAGTAACTTTTGTCTTGTTCTGCTGCTGTTGCCTTTGAGAAAAAGTCTTGTGTTCTGAAGGATTTCTGAATGCAACTGAACAATGATTCAAGACAATCAATGAGGTATTTCCAAGCTTTCCTGGAGAAATTCAGACACTCTGTACATGTTGTTCTCACCTGTCTAGCCTCAGGATGCACCATGCCTTCCTGAGTGAAAACTAATGATGGAGAAGAAACATGTTTTGAAAGGCAGCACAAAGTGGATACATGGATTTAATCTTTCTCAAATTCTCATAATATGTGGATTTTGGTTGTTTTATAGATATTTGGAAAAGCTACTGTATTGTTTTTGAAATGGCAGCTTTGTTTTACCAAAATAGGGAGAAAAATAAGACAAGATCTGGAGAAAACAAGCTTTATGCTATAAAGGAGAACGCTGGGGTGGAGGAGGTTAAGCTTTGCCAGCAGCAGCAGTGTGGTGCATCAGCATTAATGCAAGCAAGGAGGGATTGGTGAGAAGTACGTTATATAAATGGACCACTGTGTTGAGAGATAGAGCTGTGATTGGCTGTGGGAGGCCTTAATTGGAATCAGATGGCCATCAGATTACCTCAAAATACACCTTGCCACCGCTTCTCCCCAGCCTGTTTCTCTCTCCTCAAAACTGTGTTGCCTTTACTGCCTTTCTGTGTCACGTGACGTTGGAGGCTGATCAGACGTCTTTCCTGCTGTACCATGTGACTTTGGGGACCAATCAGACATGAGTAACAGATCTCAGCAGCTCCACTTGCATTGCATATTAACCTGGCTGTCCTGCTCACTCAATGTGGCCCTCAAGTCAACTTCAAAATTTCTCTAAACAAATTTCTTAATGGACTGGATACACACTTTTATTTGCCTGAAATGTGTACCTTTTAAAAGTTTGATAGTCCAATATTTTATTCTTTCTTTAAAAGTAATAAAAAAATTGTTATCCCCATCCCTAATCAGAAGATCGAGGGGAATGTTCTAAAGTCAAAGCTCGTTGCAAACAAATATTTCTCTACATAATTTCCAACTATGTGGTGTCAATCTATAATTTTACTCTGCCCTACTGTGTAGAGCCTCCCTGATCTTGGGGTTAAAATTTCGAGTGTCTAGTGTATTTCTAATCTGACATTTATGTTAAAAGAACAAAATGAAAAAAATATATATTTTGGACATGTTATTTATATGTTTCACTATCCATCCATCTTTTTCTATACTGCTTATCCTGTTCGGGGTTGTGGGGGGCTGGAGCCTATCCCAGCTGTCATTGGGCAAGAGACAGGGTACACCCTGGACTGGTCACCAGTCAATCGTAGGGCTGACATATGGAGACAGACAACCAGCACGCTCACATTCACACCTACGGCCAGTTTAGTGTGATCAGTTAACCCTAACAAACATGTCTGTGGTGGTGGGAGGAAGCCGGAGTACCTGGCGAGAACCCGTGCATGCACGGGGAGAACATGCAAACTCCGCATAGAAAGGCCCTGATCAGGAAGTAAACCAGGAACTTTCTTGCTGTGAGGCAACAGCGCTAACCCCTGTGTGACCTTTCGGCCCTATGGTCCACTACTTTTATGAAATTATGACTTTGGTAAACCTATTTCAAGCAACAAAGCAATTCAACCACTTGGTTGAAGGAGTGTTTTCACAAGAGAATCAAAAATGTTCAAAGATTGGATTTCAAAATTTAGCATTTGGGCTGAGATAACTCTTTACACAGTACTCTAGGACCAACTGGTCTTCAGTATCCATTAAGCTGAGACTGCACTGAACATTTTGATATTAAACACTCGGGTATTGTGTTATTTGCAAGTACCTTAAAAAGGTGAATTAGAAAATAATGCAAAAGTCGAGGAAATACCCTGAGACCTCAGAGGGCTTTTAAGATCATCCAGTGTAGCTGGCCTTAGAGAACATTTGCTCAGAGTTGAAGAAAATCCCTCAAAGCTATCAAAAGATTTCATATTTTCAAGAATGGCCAGTACAGTAACAGATGAACATGAGGCATTGTGACCTCAACCTTTGACCTGTAACCTCCAGAATGTTAACAGTTCGTCCCTGGGTCAGGGTGAATATTCATGCAAAGTTTAAGGAAAATCTATGAAATAAAGATGGCCTTGGCTGATAGATGGAAAAGACAAAAACATAGTTCCTCCAGCTTGGCGATTGTCTCTGCAGGGACATAGTTACAGATATAGATATATGTCCATAAGAGGCTTCCGTACACCTGACCCACCAGATCAGAACCTCTGCTTTCTATAATCTCTACACTCAGCCTTTTTTAAGGGCTACATAAAATAAACAATTATGAATGAAACTTACCAAAAAGCAAGGATTTCCTCACATAAAAGGCATAAAAAGTTCTATAATGCACCATAATCTTCAGTAATCTCACCCTGATGGCCTTTGAATATGTTTGCATTGATCTATATTCTGTGATAAATGTGCAACCTTGGATATACAACATTCAGTTTCTCTTGTTTTTTGTCTTTTCTTGCAGAAATTCGGTGATGTTCAACAATGAGCTGATGGCAGATGTTCACTTTGTGGTGGGTCAGCCCGGAAGGACGCAGCGACTGCCAGGACACAGAGTAAGACTTTTATCCAGCTCCTAAAAACACCACAGCGAGGGAGGAAATGAACAAACACGCACAGAGTCAGTCCTGGCTGTGTGCTGTTGGTATCATATCAGTCTAAATAATCGTCCTCATCGGCAGCTGAAATCCTTTGTGCTCTGCTCTCACTTCCGCACCATGTGTCTTTTCGAGACAGTCTTCAATTATTTATGTAAATGAGGCTGAAGGATGGAGGCAGAGTCAGTGAAGGAGGAGTGAAGGGATATCCTCCTCAGCAGTCATCTCAGAGAAAGAATCGTCTTTGTCTCGGCGTCGGTTCGCAGACAGCTCTGCAATCACTCAACTTTTAATCAAACACCTCCAGCAGCACGGGCACAATGATGAGACAGGGAGAGGTGCTTTCAGCTCGCCTTCTCACATCCTTTCAACACTTTGGAGCTCATTTACTCAATTAGCTTTTTCATTTTAGAAAGGCAGAAGCATGAATCCACAATAAAAGGATGTGATTACCGTATAGATCTGCATATAAGACGGGATTTTACTGCAAAAAAACACCTGCAAAATTATATGGGGGGTTGTGAAATTGCAATGCCAATATGTTTAAAACAGTGATACTCAACATGTGGCTCTTTTATGTCTTAATTTTAAATATTATTCCCCCAGAAAACCCCTTTTTTCCTATATTTTTGGGCCATTTTGCAACTTCTTTTTGACACTTTTTCCCAATTTTTGCCACTCTTATCCCACTTTTCATCCAAATAAGCTACCTTTGCCAGTAAATACCACTTTTTTCCTTTCTCCCAAATTTTTGCCTCTTCTTTTTGCCGTTTTTTTTTTTTCCAATTTTTGTCCGTTTTCACAATTCTTTGCCACTTTTTGTCCATTTAAGCAACCTTTTGCCATTGCATACCAGTTGTTTCCTATTTTCTTGCCCATTTTTGCCACTCTTGGCTGCTTTTTTCCTATTTTAGTCACTTTTCACTCCTTATTTTTGCAACGTTTTGCCCACTTTAGACCATTTTTTGCCACCTGTAACTCATTTTCTGTCACTTCTCACCCACTTTTGCTACTTTCTGACCATTTTTCCACTTTTTTGCCCCTTTTCACCTATTTTTGCTGCTTTTTGACCATTTTCGCCATCTTTAAGTTATTTTTTATTGCTGCTTCAAGCAACTTTTTGCAACTTTTTCACCACTTAGATTGTGGCTCTTGCAAAGGTATTTTTCAACAATTTGAACAATTTGGCTCTTTAGTAACCTTGCAAAGCAGTTGGATAGGCCCATTTCCTTGTTTCTCACTGGTGAATCCATCTTGCAAAGCTCCCATCTGAACCGTTTGGGCCGGGTAGAAAGTGACAGGACCAATTAGTGACGAGGGGCAGTAGTTTCAGGCGTGGCAGAGTCGTGACGTGAGCCAGCAGCAACAAGGAGCCGGTGCAATTATGGCGGAAGAGCTTAGCGTGGATGCTGCTAAAGCGCCAGTTTTATCAGAACTTGATGACATTTCTTCGTTAAAAGAAGAACAAAGAACAGCAGTGAGTTGTCTTCTTTTCAAAAACGACAAAAGTCGAGTACTTACATGTCTGCAGTCGCCATGTTTCACGTATTCTTAGGTAGCTGTGCATGCGCAGCTCGATAGCGGCTACATCACGTGTTTTGTTGCTCTGATTGGCCCATAGAGATGTGACAGAACGTTCATCCAATCACACTCCGAGATTTTTTCAAAGCCTCTGCCTTTTCTCAAACATTTCCTATTGAAGCTTTCCTAGATGGATGTGTGAAACAAATCCATCTGGCATGTCAGGTTTGCTCTTTGGTTGAGCAGGGTTGAGTAACACTGGTTTAAAACAACACACAGAGCAACCAGTCTGTGCAGACACAACTGTGTGATCAATAGTTATATCTGGTTATGATTCAATCTAACTTAAATTTTTTTTCCATGAAATACTCTCAAACAGTCCTGCTGGCTGTGCTTTAATCAGTCAAACACTATTATGCAAATAGAGTAGATTTCACAACATAATGTGAAATTACACCAACATGCCTTATAACTTTTTGGTGTTTATTTCATTCATCACCAAACTTTACATGGATAATCAAACACTGCTCCTGAACACATCCATGCATCACTATCATTACTTTGCCACAGCGCCCCCTTCTGCCAGTCAAACATTTGCACCACTGATTTTTGATGTTTTTTTCATGAGTTGTCACAAAAAAAAAAATCAGCCCCAGCACACCGTTCAACCCAGGCTTAAGAATTTCGGTGTGCATATAGGTTATCATCAGACCAAAAAAAAAAAAAAGCCTCTTGGACCCATACCCAAATGCCAACAGGAAGTCCACCAGCTTCATTGCAATTTCACAATAAGACCCTTTTTGTGTATTGCCCTAAATATTTGAAGAGCCATAACTCTGGAATACATCGTTGTATCTTAGACAAATTTCATGTGCCTGATAGCAGTCTAGACTTGAACACAGACATATCTGTAATTTAAAAAAAAATGTGCTGCACCACCCTCTGGCAACAGAAAGTCATGTCTTTATGAATTTTACATCCTGTACCTACATAGTTGGCCAAATCATGCTGAAATTCATTCAGGCAGTTCCTAAGGAGTTGCCATTACACATATGCAAGGGTCAAAATTTTTACGTTAAAAGGCATGGCTGTGTACAGCAATGAAACTTGACAGAAAACGTCTCAATAGCATGCTGAGATAAGTGATATGATGTTTGTTGGTGGGTGTGGCCTATTGGCTCAATAGAGCCCCCTACAAATTTAAAACAAGGCATATTTTAGAGGTCATATTTGAACAAACTTGTCCGGGGGACTTATCTTTTTCACTCCACAATGGTTTTTCCTCACACCAGAATACACTAGAATATCATTATTATTCAAATTGCTTTACAAGAAAGCAGAGGGACAAAAATGCTGGAAGCTAAAAGGATTTAGGTGTCAGACGGGGTGTGTGTTTCCTGCAGGATGGCTGTGGTGCGTGCCAGCTCCAGCTTGTGCATTTCAGCTGTCATACTCAGCTTCCCGTCTTACTTCATGAATTTTACCTTGATTAAATCCCCCTAAAAGTGACTCGATACATTGTATGACTGAACTAGGAAATGTTCAGAATAAAAATATTCTGAGTTTCTCCACCGCAAATGCCAAACAGGGCTTTTATTTTGAAAAGAACAAACTGAAAGTGCAACCATTCTGGGTTTGTCTTGCCTGTGACTGATACTACCAATGTTGACATACTACCTGCTAAAACATCGGTGCCCAGACTTTCCTGCTGGGCCTCTCTTTGGCAGTTAAGAATATTTCAGTCACACATTTCAATTAAAAATGTGCAAATGTATGGCAAACATATTGTCAGTACCAGTTTTGCATAAAAGTCCCTCACCCCTACCCCCCCCCCCCTTTTTTTTTTTTTTTAGAATTTACTGCAACAAAAAACTTCGAAATTTTGTAGAAATATTCCCTAAATATAAAAAATGTGCAGTAATTTCAGTGACTACTGTGTTTTGTGCTGCAGGTTTTCTTTAGTCTTGGGTGCAGCTGTGAGTCTGCCACTCTGAGCTCATTTTCAGTGTCCACTTTTGATCTGGATTTTGTCTTGATTGAGGCAACAGCAGAAAAAAAATCACCTCACACAAGTAGGATGTTTGCAAAAGGGAGGAGTCCTGCCAAGAACTCCTCTTCCCCTCCAATCTAAAATGCAGACGATGTCTTAGACTTCAATGAACTGCTCCTCTTCTGTAGTGCTAAAGTCATTAGCCTGTTGCTTTTCCTTGACACTGTGCCCCCCTGGGGGAGCACACGGCCCACTTTACTTTGGGAACCACTGTGCTAAATCAAGGTAAACAAGGCAGTCGGTCATTTTTCAGTGTATTTTGGCTGAGCAATGCACATAGCATGTAGTTAAGATAGATCAGCTTAGGCGCCAGTTTAGACTAATTGATGGAGCAGGTGAAGTCTAGAATCTTCAATGCTCTGGTCGCACAAAAGCCCATCCTGATCCCATTGTTGTTTAGTACATATTTTCCATCACTGTCACGCCCATGCCTTCCTGTCTCCCTTTCACTGTCCTATCACAATAAAGGCATTAAGCCCCCAAATAGAAATAATGTTGAAAAAAATAGTTGAGCACTCTTTCCTGTAGATTCTTATGTCTGTTGCAGACCAGTTGCCTGTTTGGTTTGACTTGTGAAAGAAATATGCATCAGTTGCTTGAGATGCAACGCTCCCACAGGCAGTCTGAAATGGTCATGATGGTTGTAGAGTATCATAACTGGTGTTAAAGGGACTACAAGTGCTGCAAGGCTGTTTTACAGTTAAGACCAAACAACTGACTAGACTTGCTATTCTGAATTGATAAAATATCAATGCAAGTAGTTTAACTGGTAGTTAATTCTGTTGCAGAGGATGTCAATTTTAGTTATGTAAGTTTATAATCCTGCATCAAACCTATGCTGTAGTGCATTTATGGATTAACATGGCCCTGAACCTACACAGAAACCTGTGTAGGTAGTTTTACATGCAGCTGTGAGTATACATTGAAACAACAAAGACTGCAAGCCCTGTGATTGGTCTGCTGGGTAGCATCATGCAACAGCCTCCTTCCAGCAATGTCTACAGGCATAAATGGTTGCAGACCACAAACTGATACGTCAATGTATGTCTGTAGTATGTTTGTTTTTATCATTTGTATTTTATATTCTTTTACATCTTCCTGCCCAGGGACCACAGATGAAAATTAGCTTATAGCTAACTCTGGCTTGACAGTTTTGTTTTGCATGGCCCCTGTCAAATAAACTAATAAATAAATAAATAAATAAAATCTACCTCTCGACCCTGGGAAGATCAAAAGTACATCATGCATTTCTGCAACAATGTCCTTCCCAGTGGCAAACAAGTGCAAAAAACAATCATCCATCCTGTGTCTCAGCTGATTCAACCACCTTACCTCTTCATCTCTGCAATAACAGCTGTATGATGAGCATCTGCTGAATATCTGTCAGCTTCTACTCCAATATAACCTGATCAAATCAGAGCCATTGAAAGCATGGAACACAAACAAGCAGGGAACTTAATAAGGCTCGAAACTGGCGATGCAACTAGCATAAAGACTGCACTGCTGACTTGCATTTAGATTTGCAGACACGGAAATGCACAAGTACATCTCATGTTGGCACTATGGCATAAATATGGTGTCTGCTGCCCTCAACCAGAAGTCAGAAAGTTGTGTGGGACAGTCATGTTTTGAACTCAGAGCTGTCTGAAAATAGGAAGGGGTCCCTTTAATAAAAATGGTAAACATGACCCAGTTTGAAGGCACAACTCAGTGAACATGCATGAATTAGTATTCAGATAGCTACTCCTGCAGATTTTTATCTAAAGGTTAAAGAAAACATGGTTTTATTCAATAGATATTAAAAACAACCTACCTGGTTCATTCAATGTGTTAGTACCGTCCACTTTTTCAAATAATATTTTTTGTAGAATCAAGATTTGGTCTTCAGAAGTCTCTTGCATCGTGGGTCATTTGATAATCAGGGTCTTCTTATATTCTGGCCATTCACTGTTATAATTGGGCTCATTTTCAGGCTTTTTGCAGTCACACTTTGACCTCCAGGTCGATGTGACTTTCTTTGTTTCATCCACCCTGTGACCTCGTGTTTTCCAAGATCTCCACATCCATGATTGATGAAGCCTCACAGCTGCCTCGCCCCTCTAAAAGCACCCTATTATGTCTGCTCTGCTTGAGCACGATGAAAAAAATCCACATTAAATCTGGTTAGTGATTTTTTTGCAGCCATGAATTTAGCTCTCCTGTCCGTTCCACATGTGCTCCGTCAGTCGAGCCGTGCACGGTCATCTTTTTTTGTTCTTTATGTGGGAGCAGGACATATTATCTATGATTGGTAGCTGCAGAGCACTTTATGCATTTATAGAAAGTCGTTACGGGAGGACATTGAGGATGACTCGACTGCACTTTATGCTGAGACATTATGCCAATGGGATATAATGACGTTCAGGGCTGCAATCTTTATTGTGTCCATTTGGCAGGAAGTCAGATATGCATTATGATTTAATTCCCAAAGTTATATCCCTGCAAGATGGAGGACGAAGCTATCGGCTAACTCCAGTAATTAATGTGAGCTCAAGTAAAATATAAAGGGTCAAAAGGTGGCTCTAATCTTATTCTAATGTCTGGATTTTATGCCCCAGTCTGTAAATCCTCATGAAAGAGCTGCTGTCTGTGAAAAATGAAACATGAATGAGAGTTTTTAATGACAGCAACATCGGCATTGTTTCAGAAATCCTTATTTGCACGGTTTATTTTAGAGCAGCTTTATTGCAAGTTACTTTGTCAAGTCTGTGTGCCTTTTTGGGAAAATTTAAACCTCCCACACACCCTCCTACTCTCTCGTTCTGCACACATACACATGCATAGCACAAAGACCTACAACATGACTGTACCTCCGCTTAATTACAGCAGTCTTCAACACCACGCTAATTACTGGAAAAAAAAACAGGCATTGTGTTGCATCTGATTTCATCATGAGTTCACTAAGTCATTAATTTCAGCAAATTAAATGTATGCTACACTCTGTTCAGTTGTGTTACTATGATTTCCTTTTTTTGTTGATTTATTTTATCAGATGAAATCTTGTTCATTATAAATCTGCCTCCCTGTCCTCTGGGGGAACAGAGCTCATTATGTGAGGAACTGTACAGGTTAGAAGTGGGGCGTCGTTCAAGATTCACCACCACAAATGTGTTCTTTATACAAAGACTAGCAGCTACTGAGCACACATGTTCCCCAATTAAATATCTTTTGTTGCATGCCTTGTTGTTTCCAGAGATGCCCCAAATGTTCTAAAACAATCATTATTGGCAGATCTTCCTTAAAAATACACTGATAGGTTGGAATGAATGGCTCTACCCACCAATCCCGTCTCCTTTTGTTAGTACACTAGTGTCTGGGGCTGAGAGAGCCACTGTTTTTGCTGTATTTTCTATTATTGTGATTTCAACAGGAAAACCTAATTGAGATTAAGAATCTCATTCACAAGAGTGTACTGGCCAAAACAGACTGCAGCACAATTAACAAAAACACAAACACGGAAAAAAAAAAAAAAAAAAAAAACCAGAGCAATTAAAATCACAGAAATGAAGCTCAGCGTTGGTTCATGAAGGGAATGGTATAGTCAAATAATCAGCTGTGATCAGCTGATGGCCAGCTGATCTCAGTTATCACCTCCCAGCTTCCACAGCCAATCACAGCTCTGTCTTTTAACACAGCAGTGTATTTACATTAGTGCTGTTAATTATTGAGCGAGGTACTGAACCCCCCAACAGCTCATGGCAGCGCTTAGCAATGAGCAGCAAGGCCATCGCTGTATATGTGTGTAACATGTAAAAGCAACTAAACAGTGTAAACTATGAATTTACCTTTAAGATGAATGAAGTACGACTTTACTTTATCATAGCTGGATCCTGTGTTGGTGTTAGCATCTTTGCTAACATTAGCAATCATGGTTTGACTCCGTGTTGTTGTTAGCATCTTTGCTAACATTAGCAATCATGGTTTGACTCCGTGTTGTTGTTAGCATCGTTACTAACATTAACAATGGCTTGATCACGTGTTGTTGTAAGCATCCTTGCTAACATTTGCAACATAAGCTATCATAGCTTGATCCCATGTTGGTGTTAGCATCTTTGCTAACATTAGCAATGGCTTAATCCCATGTTGTTGTAAGCATCTTTGCTAACATTAGCAGCATTAGTTATCATGGCTTGATCCCATGTTGGTGTTAGCATCTTTGCTAACATTAGCAGCATTAGCTATCATGGCTTGATCCCATGTTGTTGTTAGCATCTCTGCTAACATTAGCAACATTAGCTATCATAGCTTGATCCTGTGTTGTTGTAAGCATATTTGCTAATGTTAGCAACATTAGCTATCATAGCTTGATTTCGTGTTGTTGTTAGCATCTTTGCTAACATTAGCAACATTAGCTATCACTAGATTTCATGTTGTTGTAAGCAACTTTGCTGAAATTAGCAACATTAGCAATCATAGCTTGAGCCCATGTTGTTGTTAGCATCTTTGCTAACGTTAGCAACATTAGCTATCATAGCTTGATCCTGTGTTGTTGTAAGCATATTTGCTAACGTTAGCAACATTAGCTATCATAGCTTGATTTCGTGTTGTTGTTAGCATCTTTGCTAACATTAGCAACATTAGCTATCACTAGATTTCATGTTGTTGTTAGCAACTTTGCTGAAATTAGCAACATTAGCAATCATAGCTTGAGCCCATGTTGTTGTAAGCATCTTTGCTAACATTAGCAACATTTGCTATCATAGCCTGATTTCTCGTTGTTGTTAGCATCTCTGCTAACATTAGCAATGACGTGTTTTGCCCAGTTCATCACTGCAGTATGTACACACAACTTTAGTTTCATCCAGACTTCTATTAGGCAGCTCTCTAAATTGAAATTAGCCGTGAAGCAGACCCTGGTCTTGTCCTAAGTCATCACGGCTGGCTGTGTTTGTCCTGCCTTTGACCTTTTCACCCTACGGATGTAAACATCTGCACAGGAGGACTACGGGAGGAAGTTGTGGTCAAACTTAGTCATATGATTAAACTGCATTATTGCAGAATCAAGGAGGAGCTAGGGTGGAGGAGGGTCGCAAGAGCAGCTTCCAGAGGGAGCAGCAGAGAATAGCCAGGCAAGAGCAGGGTAAATGTGGCAGCATGAGTGTTATTAACAGTGTTTGACTCTGTGGCCTGCCTGAACTAGCGCTAAATGCTTGATTTTTTCCATGGTTTAACACGTCAAACTCTGATCTTTCCCATGATTCCCCAGCTGATGTCCATCCAGCCTTGACTGGCAGCACAAGTATTGACCATGGCATCCTTTTACTTAATTTACAGGAGAACTGCAGCGTGTTTGCTCTGCTCATTCCTCTCTCTCACTCCTTTTTCTCTCCTCTCTCTGCAGTATGTTCTGGCTGTCGGCAGCTCGGTGTTTCATGCCATGTTTTATGGCGAACTGGCCGAGAACAAGGATGAAATCCATATACCAGACGTGGAACCGGCAGCTTTTCTGGCAATGCTGAAGTAAGAACTCCGCTCTGTCTTCACTCCTCTCTCCTCTCACTGGCTCTGCTCTGTGATCGAATTGTTCTAAAAGAAATAATGTCATCTTTACGCACAATACCATGATGTCAGAGTGATGGCAGAGAAAGCGCTACCCAATAAAACGGGTCTATTGCATCTGTTCATCACTTAGCCTGACAGATAAATGAAAAGCCAAATGTTTCTTTCTCTAGCAGAGATAAAATCTATATCTGTCTATTTCCATTTCATTTGTGTCATTTTGTTTTCTGCCTTTACTGCTGAATAGCTCCATATTTTTATTTACCTCCGTCTGCTGATCCTCTATCACTTCCAATTGTGTTTTCTGTGTTCTTCCATGAGAACTAGAGAGCAGAACCAGATTCAGCTGTATGCAGCTCCTCCATGACTAGTCGAAAGTCTTTCAAGACTTCATAGGAGGAAAATTTAAAGAAGGCAGCAACTTTATTCCAACATATCTGTGTGTATTTAGAGACATGTCTGATTTAGCTTTTTCAGGGACTTTAAAAATCTTGTTTTGTTGTTTAACATCTGGAAGGTCGGGATAGCATCTAGAACACACTAGAAAGACTGTCGGAGGTCATTTTGACTGACAGACAACAAAATGTTATCTCTGATGGTAGATACCCAGTACAAACAGAGACGCAGTCGTGTTGGGTATCCATTTTGAAAAAAAATGAAAGAAAAAATGTGAGAGGGGCCTGGTTGCAGACAATGGACCTTAACTTTATACCAAAAGTCAGACAGCTGCTACCAAACCTCCTCTTCTCATACTGAAAGCTGGTCTTCTTTGTTGTTTGTAGGTCACCGACATATTAATGAAGGCAGGTCCGCCACATAAGGAGATACAAATAGACAAAGAATACTTGAGTTTTTGGACTAAAAAGCACAACGATTACATTAAATGGATTTCAATAAATCAATTTGAGATCCATGAGCTATATATATATATATTCTTTACATATATATATATATATATTTCCACACTCTCGGGTTTGGCCTATTATAATAGACCAGTGTTCATCATAAATATTATATTAAAGTAGTGTTAATTTATAATAGCAGTGAAGTGGTATTACTCTTGGATTTAATGAAACTGTTTTAGTAATGATTATAGATGTATGAAGTTAACCCTTTATCTACTCAGTCTAAAAATGGCTATTTGGACATATTTTGTTATTATGGCTGTAAAATAGTCAGGAAATGCCCTAAGTCTGAGCGCTTTGGTCCCTTTTCCCAGGAGTACTTGAACTTGACTGTTCAACATCTGGTTAATGGTTATTGCACATTATATGGAATTGTCAGCAATTTAAAAGAAGAAAAACACAAAACCGGATTTGTTTTTCATGGCTTTTATGAGAAGAAATTTTGTTATTGCTCATGAAGTTTTGATTTGACATTTGAAATGTGAACCTATACATGTTCAGAACAATCACCAGTCTGTTTTTGAGTCTAGGACTCTGGGTGTGCAAAACACAGTGCAAAAGATAACTATGCACAGTGCTTAACAAATTTATTAGACCACCCTAACCCTAAACAAAGTAAGGTTTATGCCGCAGCTGCCCTAAAGTAACAGCATTGGTAAATACCAAAATCATTTTTTATGTTTCTGCAATGGTTAATGCACCAATATGAAAAAGCTCTTTAACCCAATTGATATTTTCAATGCTAAAATATAATAATTATTATTAAGAAAAACTGAAAAAATAGTAAAGCACATTAATATTTCTTTAATAATATGTCAAATTATAGTTATTTACTTGCATTCCTGAACAGAAAATGAGTTTTATTGGTTGAATGTTATGCTTGATTAATTTCTGACTTCTCAGAGAAGCCCAGTGAGCCGGCACAAATTTGGGTGAATTCAGTTTGAAATCCCTCATTCCTGTTCAAAATGGTAAAACGTGGCGAGCTCACTGAAAATGAAAGAGTCCGCATTAAAGCACCACATATTGTTATTGCACTTGACAGACAAACACAAATGCCACGATCTAACGCTAGTTTATGAAAACAAAACACCACTCTCGCTCGCTCTCCTTTTACTCTCTTCCTTCACTCTCCTTTCTCACTCATCTTCTGCCAAAGTTGCTGTTTTTTGCGGTGCTGTTCGACATTACCGTAATATATATACCACACATCATATATTGCCGGAAAGCACAGATTCTCAGCTCTCAGTCAGCTTTGGAATTTTTTTAGATTAACAAACTTTCGAGGAAATACAGTGTTGAGAATCCGTGTAGCGGTCTCGCGATACTTCTGTTTTTTTGCTATGGTGTTTTGCTATGAACTCCCATGTCTTATGGTTGCCAGTACTGAAATCAACCATATATGTGTGCATGCCCACAATTCTCAGCTTTCCAATACCGTTGGAATTTTTCTGATCGGACAAACTTTGACAGAGTTACGGTGATAATACTCCGGACACATAAAACACAGCACCGGCGCCGGTTCAGTAGGTAAAGGGTTAAAAGATGAAGCAATGATCTCTGTAATGCTATAGCATTGGCAAAAATAATAGCAGTGGGGAGAAAGTTGTATAACATATACAGGTATAAAGGTAATAATAGAAATGCAGTTTGAGCTGTTTGTTTTTAAATGCATTTTAAGATATGAGATAATTAAAGCAGTTATAATAAGAAGAAAAAGAGGAAAAGGGAGAGGAAGATGAAGAAAGGGATAAGAGGAAAAAGGAAGATGAAGAAGAAAAGGAAGTCTAAGCCTACGACACCATAACTAGCTTTTGTGTTTTACAATTGGTTCTTAACTGTGGAGTATAAAACGATTAATTAAATCAGTCTAATGTGATCATCTGTGCTTTTTAGTCCTAAAACTCACGTATTGATCATCTACCTGTATTGCTTAACATAGCAGACCTGCCTCTGGCAATGTGGTGGTAATGTTGACATATGGCCAGCCAGTCAATCTGGTGCTGCATATTATGTCTACACTCAGTGAAATATGAATATTGATCTTAAATCAGTTAATTCAAATCAATTTAATTTTATGGTTGTGCTTTTTAGTCTGTAAACTCACATTTACTTTGACTACTTGCATTTCCTTGTTTAACGGTAATCAGTGTGATTGCACAAGTCATATGCA
Source organism: Cheilinus undulatus (assembly GCF_018320785.1). Taxonomy (NCBI): domain Eukaryota; kingdom Metazoa; phylum Chordata; class Actinopteri; order Labriformes; family Labridae; genus Cheilinus; species Cheilinus undulatus. The sequence continues at coordinate 49,726,418 of NC_054870.1, read as the reverse complement.
TAGTTAAGGGTCTGGGTCATGCACTTTGTTACAGAGTACTTGTTTCTGCAGAGAACGATCTCCTTTACATTAGGCATACTTGTGCTCCTCAGGCAGGAAGTGACTAACTCAGTTAACAGTTTCACTCATGGTGCAAAAATGTAAAAACTTAAAACACTACAACAATCCAACAGAAACATGACTAAAGGAATCCCAGCAACGGTTATTTTTCATCAGACCTCATCTTAACACATATGAACACAATACAAAACATTTAAAATACATCTAAAAACTCTGAGAGCAAATTTTGCCTACATATAAAGATTTGGAAGGCCAGTAGGTAGAGCTTAGATGAACTGATTCCCTACAGAGTTGAATGTATCAACAACAATGTAACACCAACAATGAAGGCCATTTAACTCAGAATGGAGTTAAAGTTAACACTGAGATATCCATCGAATGTATCACATTTTCTTTGCCTAGTGTGCAATTAGTCAAAATATTTTTTTTCAAAATGAGATCATTCACATATGGCCCCTGGGGATGGCTCAAGTTTTACTAGGTTATTCAACATGGTGGATTTCCTGTTGCAGCTAGTGTTGGCCCAGGAAGCTTTTGTAGATCTCAGCAAGCTGCATCTGCACAAAATTTCTAAAATCTAGGACAAAGTCAAGAGAGGAGGATTTGACTTTGAAAATGGTTAGGATGTGCTGTTGAGACACTTCTGAGTGGGCATGTTGGAGACCCAAATACCCAAATTTGAGCAAGAATGCATGCACCTCAAAATTCATCTGATGAGGGTAAATAATAAAAAAAATCCCTATCAGGGCACCACTCAGTGCTCAGACCTGATTAAGATACAGGAAAAGTCAGGGACCAGCACAGGGCTGGACTGGCAATCTGGCATCAAGGTTTTAATAGTTTGGGATTTTTCATTAGTTTCTATTTGTATTTTGTTTTCACTTTCTGCGTTCGATTTCAGTTAAGTTTGTATTAGTTTTGACTGCTGGTTTGTTAGTTTAGTTTAGGGTTTTTTTTTTACTGCAAAAATGCTTAGTTTTAGTTTAGTGTTTATTAGTTTTAGTGTTAGTTTTAGTTTTTTATGGGTAGATGTCCAGGCTGAGTCATACATTTTTAAAAACATATTCAAACAGGCTACTCTTCACTTATCATTTTATTTACTTAATGATGATGTTTGAATACAACTCCAGACATAAAACTACCACTATGTGAAGTCTTAACCAATTAAATCAGGCAATTTTACCCTCCCCAGACTTGTGTGTCGGTGCCAGTCAGTCTGATTGTGTCAAAGACTAAAACTAAGGATATTTTGTCTCCATTTTTGTGTCATTTTAGTTTGTTTTGTAAGCGCACTATACAGTTTTAGTTAGTTTTCGTTTTTTTGTAAAGCTTAGTTTTTATTTATTTTCAGTTAACTAAAAGGATTTTTGAAGTTTAGTTTTAGTTTGTTTTAGTTAATTATAACAACCTTGTCTGGCATACTGGGCATTTTCTCAGTAGACTGATGTACTTTAGGGCCGGTGTGATCTATTTATTTTCATTTTTTGCTAACAGCCCATAGAGCAGGGGCAGCGGCCCATTGGTTGTTTTCTTTATAATGACAGTTTACTGGCCCAATCACGTCTCCTAAAAGTCAATTTAGCCCCTCCCCTCTCTGCTCCAGCTTACAAAGTGAAACTAAAGTGTCTGGAGAAAATGAGTTTTCACTTAAGCGTGAAACCGATAGATTGGACAGGGAAATAAATGTCAAATAAAAACAAAAACTGCCGGTCAAGATACGCAAAACTTGTAAGGCAGTGATACTCAACGTGTGGCTCTTTTGTGATGATTTGTGGCTCTTTTATGTCTTAATTTGAAATATTATTCCCCCAGAATCCTTAAAAAGGGGAACTTTAACCTCAGAAATTATCGATTGCAAGTTACATTAATCAGTTTGTTTCCCACTCTTGTACAATTGGCTTAAATTTTCAACCTTTATTTTTTGTTTGTATGGTTCCATTATTTGCAATTTACCTCCTTATTTGCCACTTTTTATCTATTTTTACAGCTTTTTAAGCCCAAGTTTGCCACTTCTTTTGCCCCTTTGCATTTTTTTTTGCACTTTTTTTGTCACTTCTTTTGCTATTTGCCTTTTTTTCCACTTTTTCGCCATGTTTTGCCCCTTCTCACTTAAGCAGCCTTTTTGCATTGAATGAAAATTTCTCTTTCCCATTTTTGCCACTTTAATCCTTTTTAGTCTCTTTTCACTAATTTTTGCCACATTTTTACCATTTTTGGCCCATTTTGCCAACTGTTACTCTTTTTTTCCACCAGTTTTTGCCTCATTTATCTTGCTTCGTTTACCCATTCTTGCACATTTAAACTGCCTTTTTCCATTGAATGACACTTTTTCCCATTTTAGTTATTCATTTTTTGCCACATTTTACTGTTTTTTTGACAATTTTTGCCACCTGTAACTTATTTTTAATCAGTTTTTGCCACTTTTTTCTTTATTTTTCCAACTTTTTTTGCCACTTCTTTTCTGCTTTTTGACGATTTCACAACTTCAACTCATTGTAATTGCCACTTTAACCTATTTTCACCACTTAGATTGTGGCTCTTGCAAAGGTATTTTTTAACAGTTTGGCTCTTTGGTTGAGCAGGGTTGAGTAACACTGTTATAAAGACTGCAGTCCATGCAGTAGAAAGTCTGATGCTGCTGCAGCTTTCTGAGAGGCAGGTGTGTGTCAGCTACATCATAATGATGAGGAGAGTGAAGAAGTGGTTAAGTGAGCCCTGGGAAGTATCATAATATCCTATAAACATCATTAGCCTGTGATTTCACTTTAGATAGAAAACTTAAACAGTTTGAGATTAGATACAGCTCTCCTGGACCAGCAGCATTGTTAAATCCAGCAAAATTTACTAAATGTGTAAACAGTGCAAATAACTGCCCTGTTTGTCTGGTTTTCTAGTGAAGAAATTATGCAATTAATTTGCTGACAAGTCTTCAATGACATCCAAAATCCTACAAATTCTACCAAAAAGAAACATTTTTCACATTCATAAAGCTGTCTGGCCTTTATTTAACAGCATTATTATCCTTTTTGTCTACAGGTACATTTACTGTGATGAGATTGACCTGAGTGCTGACACAGTGTTAGCCACTCTTTATGCTGCCAAGAAGTACATCGTCCCTCACCTGGCACGAGCCTGCGTCAACTTCCTGGAGACGAGCCTGAGTGCCAAAAACGCCTGTGTGCTGCTCTCCCAGAGCTGTCTGTTTGAGGAGCCCGAGCTGACGCAGCGCTGCTGGGAGGTGATTGATGCCCAGGCCGAGCTGGCGTTACGCTCCGAGGGCTTCTGCGACATCGACTCTCAGACCCTGGAGAGTATCCTGCAGCGGGAGACACTCAATGCTAAAGAGATAGTGGTGTTTGAGGCGGCGCTCAGCTGGGCCGAGGCTGAGTGCCAGAGACAGGAGCTCACCTCGTCCTCTGATAACAAGAGGAAGGTTCTGGGCCAGGCCATGTATCTGATTCGTATCCCGACAATGGCTCTGGATGATTTTGCAAACGGAGCGGCACAGTCGGGTGTGCTGACGCTTACCGAGACCAATGACATCTTCCTGTGGTACACGGCCGCCAAGAAGCCAGAGCTGCAGTTTGTCAGCCAGCCCAGGAAAGGCCTGACACCCCAGCGCTGCCACAGATTCCAGTCCTGTGCCTACCGGAGCAATCAGTGGCGTTACAGGGGCCGCTGTGACAGTATTCAGTTTGCGGTGGATAAGAGGGTTTTCATCGCCGGCTTTGGGCTGTACGGATCGAGCTGTGGCTCAGCAGAGTACAGCGCAAAGATTGAGCTGAAACGTCAGGGAGTTCTGCTGGGACAAAACCTCAGTAAATACTTCTCTGATGGTTCCAGTAACACCTTCCCAGTTTGGTTCGAGTATCCGGTGCAGATCGAGCCGGACACCTTCTACACAGCCAGTGTGGTGCTGGACGGGAACGAGCTAAGCTACTTTGGACAGGAGGGGATGACAGAGGTGCAGTGTGGGAAAGTGACCTTTCAGTTTCAGTGTTCTTCTGATAGCACGAATGGCACGGGGGTGCAGGGCGGACAGATTCCTGAGCTCATCTTCTACGCCTGACAGCTCCTGTGTGGAAACTAGACTGATTTCAGTGCACTTATGGAAAATAGAAAATGATCACTTTGTGCATAGTGTCACTTTCTTTTATTTATTTTTGTCACTGTAAAAAAATAATTGGACCTGTGAAGAGGTCTTTTGTGGTTTTGATTTCAGAAATTGGTCCACTTGAGTAGGATCCCATACAAATGTTTCAAGATATTGGACTGAGTCCTCAAGAATGAAAATATCTCGCACTAGACGTGCATGTAAATATGGAAATATGTAAATCCTGACAAATGTATATGATGTGGTCAAAGTCGACCACGGAAATATCTTCTATGATTAATATGCTACGATATGTTTATTATTTCTATGCTTGCATAGAATGCACATATATAGCAGCAATACTTCACATCGTGTATCCAAAATAAGCATTTCATGTCAACACTCAGTCTGCACCATTAAAGCATTTCACCCTTTCCTGACTAAAGATGAGCAAATGAGTGAGCAAATTTGAGGTAGTTTCAGTTTTTCTCAATGCAGACATACAGAAATGTTGCAAAGTTTCTTTTTCTGCAAAGGTTTACAATCTTAAATACATTTCTCTCTGCAGCATAGTGTATCAGGAGAAATCTCTGTGCTCCATCTGCTGTCATTCACTCATCAGCTGTATGCTAGGAAGAGTTTTTATAAAGTACCAGAGAATCTGGGGTATAAGACGCACCAGAATGTGAATCATGGTCTGTTTTTGGGGTCTCCATGAGGGAAAACTTTCCTGAATAACGATATCCACTGTGTTCAGTAAAGTTTTCAGTTTCTCTGCAGCTGTGTGGCTCTTTAAGTCTCATCTCTTATCCCCATGTGAAGTTTGCAATCTTCAAAATAATGGTACAGCAGTTGAGCTCTCAGCTAGAGGTGGGAACAGTGATAGTTGTGAAGTACAGACGCACAGTGACACCGCCCATCTCCTCTGGTTGATCATAAATTGAGGAGTCTCTTCAGCCAAACCAGCGCTCAGCCAGGTTTGATTTACTAAACACTAAACAGCTTTCATTATATGCAGGATAAAAGAAACAGCGCAACGGGGCAAATCCTCACTAGCATCAGGTTACATGCAATAGTATTGCTATTAGTCAATCAACAGTTTCAGTTTTTGGCTTCCTTAGATCAGTGGTTCCAGAACTTTTTAGCTCATGACCCCCAGATAGCAGCGCCAGAGACCAGGGACCCACACCATCCCTAGAGGTGATCAGAGCAGTGGTTCTCAAATGGTGTGCCTTGAGCCAACTCTTGGTATGCCATAGCATTTAGTACAACCATACATAATTACTGCAGTATAATAGTAATTTTTTTTTTTAATTTAACCTTTATTTAACCAGGTTGGTCCCATTGAGATTAAAAACCTTTTTTTTCAAGGGAGACCTGGCCAAGACAGGCAGCAGCAAAAAACACAAAGTTACAGACAGAAATACAAAGACAAAGTTCTAAGTTTTTCTTCATTAGCACTTGTAAATCTGCACTTACTGCTGTTTTTCATATGTGGCTGTTCTAGGAAGGAGGAGCTGGGGTGGAGGAGGGTTGTAAAAATTGGCTTGCAGAGGGAGCAGCAAAGCATAGCCAGGTTAGAGCAGTTTAAATATGGCAGCAGGGGTGCAATTAGCCAACAGCGTGCTTAAAAGCAAATCAGCTGGCCATCAGCTGATGAAGGCTTCGATCAGCTGATCTCAATTATAAAGCAGTGCTGGACTCTGTGGCCTGCATGAACCAATGCTATATGCTCATTTTACTGTAACGTGCTCTAAATAGGCAATTTTGTATAGATATGGATTTGGTGTGCCTTGAACTTAGGTGCACCTTGGACAAAAAGAGGACAAAAAGAGTTTTTCACCTCTTTCCTGGCTTGCTTTCATGTGGGCGGGGCCAATACGTCAGCTTGTCATGTCACAAGCACACAGTGGGGAATGACCCCGCCCCTCTAACACGACAAAATAAAATCACAGAGCAGTTCATCTCAGTCCAGTCTGTTGTTAGCTGATGTCACTGCCTTCACTGAAAGTTAACGGTCAGTTAAATGTAAGAAAAAATAAATTTGCCAAATCTATCAGCCACAGTAGCGTATGGATCATTTAAAGCATCATAACAGAGATTTGAGCCAGAAAACAGACTTTGTCGCTTCTTCTAAGGTCAACAAAAGGTCAAGAGGCAGGATAATGGTGTGAGTGCTGTCCTCAATTCAGATCACAGCATTTTTTCAATTTGAGAGAATCATATTTCTCCTGAGTGGGCGTGGCTTCAGCTCATTCAACAGACACGCCCACACCATGCTGGAGCAGATTTTACTGCCATTTTTCATGATTTTGAAGCTTCATTTCATAAACTTAGAGAAGTTTTATTTGACTGAAATTTGACCTGCGGGGTTCATAACACAGTGAGCTGTCATACAACAAACCTAAATACAGATTTATTTTCACTTTACAGGGTCTTTAATAAATCACATTTAAAGCAGATGCAATCACCTTCCTTGTAAAGTTCAGACACAACCTCTTTAAAAATTCTGTATGATACCAGAGAAGAGCCGTCATTCGGAAATTATTCCACTTACTTGAAGTGATGCTGTTCTGCGATGTGGTTGTGCAGGTTGATATGTTTATAAACAGGAGAGAAGTCAGATGTGAAGAGAGTCAACCAATGAGTGCTCTGGGAATAAACAGAATACTGTGCTGCTTTCTACACTGACCTAATAGTGATATTAAACCACACACCCTATCGAGAAAACACAAACCTTTGACATCATAGTGTACTGACTCATGGTAGAAGTAAAAAGAAGTCATGGGATGATACTGGAGTGAACAACAAATCAACATGAGAATGAAATATATTGCTTGCATCCTGTTATCTTGCAAATCTCACGAGTGTGTAGCTCTTGTGGGATTTCTTCCAGTGATCTTTTGATCTCTCACCTCCAGGCTGCACTCTGCAGTTCGCATTAGAAATGCATCCAGTGAGTGAGGGTGCACACAGTCAGTCAGAGCAAAAACCACGGTGCACATGCAGTGCTGCAGACATGGAGTATGTAAACCAAATCTGGCCTGTGGAACAGTTATATCCGGCCCAATCATATCATAATGGTATTATAACTGGCCCACCAGTATGAGGTCTGCAGATTTCCTCCAGTATAATGATGTAAACTTCAACTTGATTATTTAAAATATCCTTGTTAAGCCATAAAAATCTGTATAATTTGTGTTTTATTTCATATTTTCAATTTTGCATCTCAAGATTACAACTTAAACTTATGATTTGACTTTGCATTTAATACTTTGACCCTTCAAATTACAATTTGGACTTTATATATCACATTTTTATCTTTTAGATTCCCAATTTGAAATTTTAAGTCATATTTTGACCTTGTCCAATCCTTACTTTGGCTTTTTAATCCCATATTTTGACTTTTAAAAACATAATTTCAATTCTTTCTCATAATTTCACATTTTGGATGAATAATTTTTATTTTTCATATCATGTTTTGACCTTTTACATTCCCAATTTTAAATTTAAATCATATTTTTAACTTGATAAGTCATCATTTTGAATCCTATCTCATATTTTGACATTTCCAACTCCTAATTTTTGGCTTATTAATCTAACGTTTGCACCAATCAGACTCCCAATTTAAAATTTTAAGTCATATTTTGACTTTTAAACTCATGATTTCAAATTTGATCTAATATTTTGACCATTCAAACTTATGATTTTAACTTTCTCCTCATATATTTGCTCTTTGTGTTCTGATCTTTTGAACTAATAAATTGGAAGATTTGAGCCTTTAAACTTATCATTTTTACTTTGTTGAGTTTCCAAATGATTTATCATCAGTGCTGTTTTTTAAATATTTTGTTACCAGTGAAGCAAGCTTGACAGTTTATGGTTAAAAAGGGGACCCTGTTAGGCCCTCAGGTTAGACCTGAATCCAGAATCCGGCCCCTGCTGTGACTGAGTTTGGCTCTACATCGTCCACACTTGGTGCATCTCTAAATGAAAGTGCGTCTTATACACCAGATTTTATGGTTAAGTGTATGATACTCTGTATCTTCATGAAGGCATTTGTTTTTTACTAGTTTCTATTAAAATGCAGTTTTTCAGTAGTTTGACTTTAGTAACGGAGCACTTAGTGAGAGCTGAAGGGGCCTTAGATTAGGGAGCACTAGATATAACGAGGCACATCACCCCAACGGTTTCTCGGTAGCATGATGCTCTGCACCTACAGTCATCTCAGCGAGGTTTCATCCAGATCATCATCATGTTTACAGTAAAAACCTGCACCACATGAAGGATTTCTGTTCAAATCTGTCTGCACTGGGCTCCTTACAGCATGGGCAGAGCTGCTCCATTTCCTCTAACGTGTACACTAATCGTTCTGAGTTTTGTTTACAGCAAAAAGATCAATGATTGATTCGGTGTTTGAAGCTGTTTATGGACTTTAATTCTCTTTGTTAAATCCTGTGCACTCTGAACTGCTGAGCACTCCCTCCCAATGTGACCATACAGTATGAGTATTTGCAGACGTATACTGTATATGCTACAGAATTGCACTGATGTTTGTTTGTATTGAATTTGTTTTATTTGTTCTTTTTAATGACGCGGTTTTATTTTTGTTTTTCTGTGCTACTGAGTATATTTTCTGGTGTAGGATAAACATCCACAGGCTTGTTTGCTGATGACAATGGATGGGCAAACTGGTGTTCATGTCCTGTGTTTACGTGCCGGGAGACCAACGAATGTGTATGATTGTTGATGAAGCAAATAAACAAAACAAGTGGTACATATTGGTTTGTCCTCCCGTCTGTGAAAAGTCGGAGCGCTGCTCCCTTTATCTGATTTTGTGAGAACGGGGCAGATGATGCCCTCTGGCTCAACGGTGATTTATAGTAACAAGGAGAGCTGTCTGCTGATTGATGATCCCCGTCTTCATGCTACTTTTACACCCTGCTTTTTGTCTGTCTACTCTCGCTACACAACATATGAGAATAACTCAAAAGTATGGCTTTTTTATGTGCAATAACTTCTAAAGACACTGACAGCATGGCAAACAATGCCTACCATCTTGAATTTTATAGACTGCAGCCATAAAGAATGGCTCCTTGACACATCTATTACATGTTTTCAAGTTTGGAATGATAAAGAGAGATATTACACTTGAAACGTCCAAATAATCCAGAGTGTTGGATTCTCAGAATACCACGCCGGCTGTTTGACCCAAGGTTGAACTCAAAGTTTCTGTCTGCTGATAAAAAGAAGACAGGGATTCACAAAAGTCCATTTAAACTGGAGTTTTGTATCTTTGTGTTCATAGGCCGAGTTTTGGAGTCTGTTCAGGAGGAGACAGAAATGCACAAGTCTACTTTTTGTATCACAGAATCATTCCTGTATTGTACCTTATACACAATGTGGACGTAAGTATTTGTCCAACAGGGACCACAGTGACACTGTATTCAAGCACATCTACTTTAATATGGTATGCAGTTTGCACCCCTTTTGCAGCTGTAACAGCCTCCACTCTTCGTGGAAGGCTCTGTACAAGATTGTGGAGTGTCTCTGTAGGAATTTGTGCCCACTCACTCTGTAGAGCATTTATGAGGTCAGGCACTGATGTTGGAGCAGAAGGCCTGGCTCCCAATCTCCATTCCAGTTCATCCCAAAAGTGCTGGATGGGGTTGAGGTCAGGGATCTGTGCTGCCCAGTCAAGTTCTTCATCAGACTATGTCTTAATAGTCCTTGCTTTGAGCACTGGAGCACAGTCATGTTGGACTAGAAAAGGGTCTTCCCAAAACTGTTGCGACACAGCTGGAAGCATAGTAGGGCTGCACAGTAACTTGAGCTGAGTAAATTCCACTCAATTTGAATAAAATTTTCCTCTGAGAAATCTGACATTTGGTCCCAGTCTATTTGGAGTAAAATTAACTCTGCTTGCAGTAATGTCTTCAGAGTTGTTTTTACTCTAAAAAGTGTTTTTATTTAACTCTAAATGATTAATATGTACTCCACAATGAACGAAATAAAAACAACTCTACAGCAACCCTACTCACTACAGAGTAATACAGGCCATAGATTACTCATTATAGAGCTTCTTTTCTCAATATAAAGTGCCATTTAATCCTTTCAGAGCTGTTTTTTTAATTCCTTTTAGAAATGTTCACTCTTTATGGTACAATTTCCCATCCATTTAGAATTAGTTAATGCTTATGTAGAACTGTATCTTACTCTAAATTGATTAATCCTCCTCTTTATAAAGAGCTACATTTCTTCTTAATAGATAATTCAGCCTTTCCACCTATAAAGGGCATAGCAACAAAAGAGGGTTTTTTTGCTTATATATTAGACATAGTGTTCTTATATTACAGAAACAATTGTGATGAACATGACAAGGACCCAGGAGCAGAGCATGAGATGAGGCAGTAAGGTTAAAAAAGTTTGACATCAGTGCAAATGATGGTGAGCTGGCTGCTGGTTGGCAGAATCACTGGGGTGAGAAGGAGACACTCACTGAGGACAAAATGGAGTTAGACAAGGCAAAAACTCACCTAAAATCACTAGATTATCAAAGGTTGAAGAGGAGCCAGGTTACCTGATTAGAAGCTGTAGTACACAGGTGTCTGAAGGTTCATCACCAGGTGAGGAGGTCTTGATTGCAAAGGATTAGCTGCAGCTGGGATACCTAACAAGCTGCAGCCGTGAGCGGCCATGAGTGATGCCGGCTGAGCTGGAACTTAAGTGGGTCTGGTTAAAGTTTTACTCCAGCAGAATTTACTCTGTGTTTTAACTCCAACTCTGGTGGTGGCTGGTATTAAATACACTCCAAAAAAGAATAAATTTTACTACTTTTGAGTAAAACACTTTTTACTCTGGGAAAATTACTCCCCAGAGTTTCCTGTGTGGGCAATTAATTGCAAATGAGAATAAATCGCAATATGGCCAGCAGCAATTTTCAAATCGCAGACATTGCAATATTTCCTTGACCCTCGCAGTGCAAGGTTAAAGCGTTATAGAGCATTAGCAGTACTTATTTCTTCATCTAAAAAATGATTCAGTTTTGAACAGAGTGAAATGCTCAACTGAAGCACTCTTATCCCTAACCCTCAGCTCCAACCTGGCCCAACAGTACCCCTTTACTAATGCTTCACTTATGCATCCATGGATTATTGATCATTTGTTTATTAATGATTTATCAGTTTATTAAATATTCTTTTCTATGGCTGTCGGCATTAATGCATTCATTACAGTTATCAACAGTGCATGCATTTTGAATTTCATCAGTTGCATGCTTTATTGTCCCTTTCAGCACCCCCTGGTTAATCCAAATCAGCGTCTTCCTGCAGCCACAACAGTGATGATTTTCAATCCATACAAAGTTCCTTTTTCTCAGGTTAAGTTCACAACCTAATCTATCTGAAATTCCTTATTCTCTATCAAAATAAAAGCAGGTCTTCATCTAAACAGGAAGTAAGTTATTCTTACTGAAGACAGCACAAAAATCCAAACAAATAAAAACTGTTTAAATGCAAAATACAGGAATTGTTAAATTGCAATGAAGGGGGAGATTTATTGAGATTAACTATATAAATTAAGAGGTTTATCATGGTCCAAAATTGTAATAATTTGACAACCCTTAGTTTTACATGCATGTTTTGTTCCCTATAAATGACTGACAGTATTTTTTTTTGACTGATTTACCCAGGGTCAGTGGTGTTTATGAACAAGGTTTATTTCTGGTTAAACCTAACTTTTACATTATTTCATCCCTATGATGCTGTTGTATGCACTAATTTGAACCCCCAACCTTAAAATTCAAATGCCACCAGACCTTTTTTTTTGTTCTGGAGAAGGTTTAGATGAACCAATCAAGTCCAACCATAGATCAAAATCGCTCACGGACTTCTAAAAACAACAGATTTCCTACCACACTTCAAAGATTTTTTGGAGCTGTACTTACTCTGAGAGTCTAAAACAAGATGAGTCATTTTCTGAATCATCTCCCTCGGTAAGAGAAACGGTGTTTAAAAGGTAATCATTCCTGGAGGCTTATGGCAGGTACTTGATTACCGAGGCACTCAATAACACTGAGGCCAAGTGTGACATTGCCAATGAGCATGAGGCTCTTGATGAATTGAACTCAATATGTTGGGGGACTCTCTGCTGTGGTGTGATTTTTCATGATTGTGGTGCTAATGCTGTTAGCAAGATCATTAATTGCACTGGGGGGGGCTGGACTGGCCAAGAGTCGACTCTGACAGCAACACAAACAACACAATGTAAGGTTTCAGTGTTATAAGCATTTATGAAATTACTAAAGCACTGAAACAAAACCTGAAATCCTTCACTGTTTTCTCTATCTTCAGCGATAACCACTGCTCAGACCTGTGGAGATGACGTGGTGGTGATGATCAAGGCTAAGAAGGGAGAAAAGCCACTATGGTTTCACTGGCTCCCCACTGGAAAAAAGAACTGTTCTGATGCAAATCCCAGACCAGTTAATGCCTCTGTCAGTGCCTAAAATGCTGTATCAGATATTGACAAGTGCACCAGTCCATGCAGCGATCCAGTTACATAATTTATAAGCATGCAAAATATTGATTTCTCCAACAAAAGAACAGCATATGCAGCAATCATAATAAACATGGCTCCTACTTTACTGGTTCAGGACTTCATACACTCTAAACCCCAATTAGTTGACATTATTAATAAGCCCAAGTAAACCGATTGCCTTATACCACTTTAGTTTTTACACAAGCTGATACTAAAGAGGTCAAGTTTTATTAACATAGAACCTTAATTTTATGAAGTAGGCATATTAAGTGTATGTTAGTAGTCTTTACTAAAATTCATTAGTTGACATAAATTAATTTCAAGTTGCATGGAATAACAATGCTAAGTTTAACTTACATAAACATTAATGGAAAAATCGCTAATATGACACTAGTTATTTTCTACTTAACATCATTTGTTATTACAAGCCATGTGTTTTCTAATTTAAGTAATTTATTTCGATTTTTAAGATTGCATGAAATGTGTTCTTTCAATGAAATTTTATGGAAATGAATGAATTAAACAAGATATTTAAATGTCCCAATATATTTTATTCTCAAAACAAAGCTCGTAATATCTGCCATATCTTTGTAAACTACTGGACACATACAGTCTTGCATTAAAACTGGATGTGAACTTCTAAAACATCAACTTAAGAATACATGAATCCTTCACAAGAGAAAAAAAGAAGTTTTTCTGTGTTACGTGTAGCTGGCGTGCGTTTGACTGCGTGAAAGCACTGTTGTCTAATGCCCCAGTCCTAGCTGTGCTCGCTCGCTGTTGATGCAAGTGAGGTAGGGGCCGGTGCTTTCCTCCTTCAGGACGACAAGAACGGACTCAAGCACCCAGTGTTCTATTTCTCAAAAAAGTTCAACAGTCACCAGGATGTTTACTCCACGATAGAGAAAGAGGCACTCGCCCTAGTTTTGGCTTTTAACCATTTTGAAGTATACGTCAGTTCATCAATTTGTCTTTTTGTATACACTGACCACAATCCTCTTGTTTTCATTAATCAAATGAGAAACTCTAACCGAAGAATTATGCGCTGGTCTCGTCTATTGCAGTCATTTAATTTAGAGATAAAGCACATTAAAGGTGTGAAAAATGTATTGGCAGACGCGCTGTCTCGTTTATGTTGAATGTATGTTTGGGGGAGCATACATCCAACATCTTAGGGTGGGGGTGTTACGTGTGGATGGCTGCTGCATGTTTCCTCTCTCCCTGCTCTCTTTGGTCGCCCTCCTCCCCCTACCTGTGTGGCTGCAGCACACCTGTGTGCTGTTAGCACTCAGGATGGAGGAGGGGAGAGGAGCATGGCAGAGCAGAGCAGACACAGAGCGACAAGCAACTCCTGGACAAATGCTCAAGGATGTTTGTTTGTTTGTTTGTTTGTTTGTTTGATTAACCTTCTCTTTTTGTTGATTATTAATTAATTGGGTTACCAAGCGTTTTCTTTTTCCCCGTTCGTTTTTCCCCATGCATGTTCAGATTGCTGGGTTTTGTTATTTTAGTTTGGCTGTAGTTGTCGGTAGTCCTATTTTCTCGTTGTTTTCTTTTCTTTTCTTGATTAAACAGTTTCTATGTTTTATTCAGGGGTGGTGTCTAGTCCAATGGCCCATTGAGCGGTTAGCCACGTCCACCACCCCTCGTTTGTTCTTTTTGGCCGGCAGCTGCAGCCCTTTTAATTTCATTGATTCATTCACTGTTCCGTTAATTAATTGTTGCTTGTTTAAATAAAGCTTGGCATTTTTGTTGGAACTCAAAATCTTGTCTGTGTCCTTTTATGTGTTATTGGTCTCTTGTGTATGAGCCTTATTTTTGGTTTAAACTAATCATTCTGAATTAATTCAACTGAAACACGCAGTTCTTAGCATACACTTGTACATCTTGTACTTTAAAACTCAAGTGGCATGACAATCCTGTCCCCTGCTGCATGGTGGTTCTTAAATCAGATATATTTGTACTGCTGAAATATCTATTAAAAAAAACAGCCTTAGCTTCTCAGAATAGACTTATATTATTATATTTCTTTACAATATGAGCTGATTTTTCAGTGTTAGTAGCTTCGGCTTTAGTTCAGTGTTGCCCAATGAGAGGAGTGCCTGCTGGATGAACAGGAATCTGAGCTTCACAGCCTTGGGGTAGTTGAGATGCAGTGCATATGTAAGTCCAAACAGAATGCACATTGCTTTTGGCGGATCTTGAAGGTTGTCGATCACGACTTCTCCCTCAATGATCTTGAACGAGGCTGGACTGAGACGCACGGAAGATGAGAGCACAGCACCTTCATGCTGAGCCAAGAGGATCCCAATGTCAAGATTATGCAATGAGCCGTCATCATCACGGTCCTTAGTGACCGAACAACGTCAACATAAAGAGCACTATCATTACATTTCTCTTAAAAACCTCTACTTTATTCAATATAGCCAGGTGACATATGAGGAAAGGTGTGTATTGGTTATGATGGAGTAGATTAAACAGAAATGAGCTGTCATCAAGGTTTCTGTGTGTAAATGTTTAAAGGGTTGAGCTCCAAAGAACACCTTTCCAGCCTGACTGTTTTTGGGTGCTGGGAGACAAGTGGAGATCATTGTGCAGTGGAAAAATCACCAGATCACACAGAAACTAACTGGTATGGATTGTTCTTGTGATAACTGCACCAATATCTTATTTAAGTGCACAAACTAAACTCCATAGTTCCCATGTTTTAACCTGTAATGTTTAAATAGGTAACCCCTTTTTTCACATATAAACTCACAACACTTACACTTCCAGTGCATCTTCACAGCTCAAGAATCTATAAAAAATAGAACATTTAGCTCAACAACTCAGTGGCAGTAACATTTACTCCACTGCAAAAAGTTTATCAACCTCTGCTGATTTCCAAGTAATGACCTGGTCCTTTAAAAAGTTAGCTAAATCACTGCTATAAATGTCACAAATTACTTATGTGCAACCCGAAGAAATGCTATTTTAAATGGAAAGATATTAGCTAGCGTCACCCACAAGCACGTGTTAACACCATCGCATGCTAAGTTACGAACAGTGAGCCGAAAGACGAAGGAAAAAATGCTGCGTCAGCAAAGTGGACGCTTAGCTAACGTATGCATTTAGCTGACTTGCTGACGGACCGGTCTTTTTTAGCCTACTCAAATTCCCCATAAAGATAACTAAAGTTCCAAATATTTATTTTACACACTCACCATTCCACTTGGTGTGATGTTGCTCCAAAAAACTCCACTTTTTCAAAGTATGGCTGCAGCAGCCACGACAAGTAGGAGTGAACTCCACACACTGCCGACCGAGCTCGTCACGTCGTTGATGGGCAGAATTTTGAAATAGCCCCTCCCCCCTCTCAAAGAACTAAACATACTAAGTTATCTCAGCCTAACATGATCATTGTGCTGCATCTTTCAGCTGAATAATACAAATGACTAATTTGATTTAGTATTGTCAACGTTTTTTTACAAAACATGAAAGAATAATGATGAATGATTGCTCAAAAGTTTAATTAGAAACAAAATCTGGGATTACAGTATAGAGGGAAAATACAGCATGCCAATGAAAATGTTGCATGTTTGCAGAAAGAGGAAAATGAGTGAAAATCACTGAAAACATTTGCAACCAATTGAAAATGGCTTCACAGCCCACTTCTGGGTCCAGACCCACCAGTTTAGAACCACTTCTCCAAAGCCCAGTTCAGACCAAAATTTACAAAGAAAAGAGTTGATTCTCAGGCCACTCTGCAATGTTCTGCAGCTGAAGAAGACGATGCATAGTTTACACAAAATTACTCCTACATCCTCTCAATTTAAAGAGATTTACTCCAGAAGTTAATGTGCAAGAATCTCTCTCTACATGAGACAGGGACAGTCCTGCACATTGCATCTTCATCATCTTGATAAAGCCAACCATCATCACTGATTTGTCATCAGCATCGTAGGGTGGCAGGGAGATTTCATGGCACATAAAGACACAAAAAGACTTTGACATGAATGACCTTTCTGCTGAGAATAATTAATTTTCCATTGACAAATCAAGCTCATACAGCCTTGAATTTCTCACATATTGGCTTGTATGGAGCTGCACGCCCTGCTTTCATTCAGAGAGAGGCTAAAGTTTCCACGATCTACAGCATGATTTTACCTGATGATTCTACTTTCAATAAATTATTGGCATCTACAGCCTTTCAAAATAAGATTTATATTTCCTTTTCCATACTTTTCAGATTGCAACATCCTGCAACCTTCTGTTTGCTGAGCTGAATTGCAGGCAACATCATCAGACGTCTTGATTCCAGCTGCATCGTCTCATTTCAGACAACTGCGAGCATCAAGTGACGTCCTAAAACCGTCTTGTTGCGTCACGAATCTTCAATTCTTTCCTCTGGCTTCAGCTTTTTTCTACCTCCATGATATGCAGGAGACTTTTGTGACATAATCATGACATCTATTCCAAACTGAGAGAATCAGCACCTCCAAATCTAAGGCCATGGTCCTCAGTCGGAAAAGGGTGTAATGCCCTCGCCAGGTTGGGAATGAGATCCTGTCCCAAGTAGAGGAGTTCAAGTATCCTGGGGTCTTGTTCACGAGTGAGGGAAGAATGGAGCAGGAGATTGACAGGCGGATCGGTGTGGCGGTGGCAGTGATGCAGTCTGTTTTGGTGAAGAAAGAGCTGGGTCGAAAGGCAAAGTTCTCTATTTACCTGTCGATCTATGTTCCTACCCTCACCTTTAGTCATGAGCTGTGGTGACCGAAAGAACAAGATCACAGATACAGGCGGCTGAAATGAGTTTCCTCCTCAGGGTGTATGGGTTTTCCCTTAGAGATAGGGTGAGAAGCTTTACCATCTGGGAGAGACTTGGAGAAGAGCCACTGCTCCTCCGCATCGAGAGGAGCCAGATGAAGTGGCCCAGGCATCTGGTCCAGATGCCTCCGGGACGCCTCCCTGGTGAGGGGTTCCAAGCAGGTCCCACCAGCAGGAAGCCGCAAGGAAGACCCAGGATATGCTGGAATGACTATGTCTCTCGGCTGGCCTGGGAATGCCTTGGGATCCCCCTGGAAGAACTTGATGAATGGATGGGGAGAGGGAAGTCTGGGCTTCCCTGCTTAGGCTGCTGCCCCTTGACCTTGGATAAGCGGGAGAAGATGAATGGATGGATGGATGGATGGATGGATAGATGGATGGATGGATGGATGGATGGATGGATAGATGAATGGATGGATGGATAGATGGATGGATGGATAGATGAATGGATGGATGGATGGATGGATGGATGGATGGATGGATAGATGGAGGGATGGATGGATGGATAGATGGATGGATGGATGGATGGGTGGATGGATAGATAGAGGGAGGGATGGATGGATGGATGGATGGGTGGATGGATAGATAGAGGGAGGGATGGATGGATGGATGGATGGATGGATGGATGGGTGGATGAATGGATGGATAGATAGAGGGAGGGAGGGATGGATGGATGGATGGATGGATGGATGGATGGATGGATAGATAGAGGGAGGGATGGATGGATGGATGGATGGATGGATGGATGGATGGATGTTCCAAACTGGTCCAGACCTGAGTCAACATACTGAAGCTGGAATCAGTGAGGGACTAAGGCACATGTGGAAACAGTTCTGCTCTTCATGGAGCTGATTTATAAAACGTGTTAACTGAAGTGCTAAATTCAAAGTGTTGACAGCCTTAATCACCTGTTATTACAGAGCACATATTAACAGTCGGAAAGCCTTTACACAAGGAATCAGTCATATTTGTTATGTAATGAGGAATATATTTATAGACTTATGTTTCATTTATTGTGAAAGATGACAATTAATGTGTTAACTCTTAAACCATTGTAATGAAATGTAATTAAATCCTACTGAGCTGAAAATAAGACGCCTGGTTAGCCTCCTAATTATAATTAGGGTTAGTGAAGGAGAAACAGAAGAGACTAAAAAGAAGAGCAAGTGTATTTTCCTCCAAATATGGAGCCTTATTATTACAGATGCCTGGGTTACTCAGAAACCGATCATTATCAACCAATTTCATTAAAACACGTGGTCTGTAGATCAGAATTAATTTTTCTGATAACCGACAACCACACCTGTGGTTAGTATTGGTGTCTGCAGCTGAGAGAAGCTCTGAGGTGTAATTATATGAGTGAATTGCCAGCCAGAAAGCATCAAGAACATCAGCCTTTGAATCAAATTAAACTGAAATGCAGCCCCTTCAACTGCTGTCTGGAGAAACAATTCTGACAATTCATCTGCTCCACTTGAAGCAGTAAGATCACCCAAATCTGTAAAAGCCAAATTCCATCCACTTAAAAATGTAGGTCAACAATAAAATCTGCCTCAAAACCATGTGATAAAAGCTTGTTAGCTAACTGAACAAGGTTACACAATCTCTCTCAGTTTTTAATGGCCTCTTATTCATTGAAAAGCTTTTGTAATTGACTCAATATAATTATAAATGAGGACCTAAATGAAACATCACTGGTTCTATATCTAATACCATGTGGCTCTAAAGTAGGACCTCCACAGGTTATGGCCACATTTTGGAAATAAAAGTTTATCGACAGCCTGAGGTGTAAAATAAAAATATGAAAAAAATAGTAATAATAATAATAAAAACTGTGAGACGCAGCCTCTGTCAAGTCTAAAACTTTCAGAATAAAATCAGATTAAACTTTTGGTTGGGCAAGGATACCAATAGTTAACCCATTAAAGCCTGAAAACACAAATTATAGACAGAAAATTCTCATTTTTTGGAAATGAAATGTTTATTTCACTTTCTACTGAAATAAAAAAAAATCCAAATTTCCATAAAATGTAAAGTATATATATATTTTTGTATCTCATTTGATACATTAGGTGTTTATTGGTAACTGATAATCCACTTGAGGGCATTTTTGGTAATTTATTGATCCCATTGATGAGATAGAGGTATCATAAAAGTATGTATCAAATATGATACAACAAGCTTTAAGGGGTTAAAAGTCAAAATCCTGACCTGCAAAACCAAATGAAAATGTTTTTAAAACAGATAAATGTTCAATAAACAGTCAGCTTAGAGGAAAATAACTTTTCCTCCATGAAAACACTAACGCAGCTAAGGTAACATAGTAAATGTAGCTAATTCTAAAGCTATCAAAGCTTGCAAAGCTACACAAGCTACATAAGATATGTAGACTCCAAAACTAATGTAGCTACATAACTAACATAGCTAAAGCAAATGATGCCACATTGGATTAAGCTATGTTTGCTAAGTTAGTTAATGCTAATGAAGCTAGCCACCGTTCACATAACTACCTCTGTCAGAGCAGAAACACACTAAATCACTAACACTTTCAAATAATATTGAATTAAAGTTCCAGTTGGGGTGAGGGGAAGAGTTGAGGTAAGGGTTAGGACATAAAACTTCAAATTAAAAAACCTGACCTGCAAAACCAAATTGAAAATGCTTTTAAAAATGATAAATGTTTATTAGACAGTCAGCTTAGAGAAAAAGAAATTTTCCTCCCTAAAAACACTCTATTGCAGCTAAGGTAACATAGTAATGTAGCTAATTCTAAAGCTATAAAAGCTATAAAAGCCACATTAGCTACATAAGATAGGAAAACTATGTAGAGAACGTAGCTACATAATTAGCATAGCTATGACAATGACGCTACATGGATTAAACTATGTTTGCTAAAGCTAGACCCATGTTAGAAGTAGTTAGACAAATGGTGACCTGCTTTAATTTGCTAGCAAGAGCTAATGCTAATGTAGCTACATTGGCTAATGTAGTTATGTTAAATATGTAGCTATTGAAACTATATAAGCTTTAGTTAAAGCTAATGAAGCTAAAGTGAGCCTGTCAGAGCATCCATCCATCCATTTTCTATACCGCTTATTCCATCATCAGGGCTTGACATTGACACTGGCCAACTAGCCAAATGCGGGTGGATTTCAGCTGTGTCAGGTACCAGAATGACTTCAACTAGCCACGTTGGCCAGTGGATTTTATCAGTGTCACAACCTCAGCATTCTCTGATGGATATTTTTCTGAGTGAGATTTAGATGAAACCAGCCGCATTTCTGATTTTTTTTAAATAATTTTAATTCAAAGTCAATGTTTTAATATTAGTATAAATTTAGTATCCATTAAAGAAGGAAATGGAGCATGTGCTTCATCTCATACCAGACATACCCAATTTGCAATGTCACAATATAGTTTCCAATCAACACAATCGTGGCCAGTGGAAATGCTCAGTGGCTAGTAACTTTTCATAAACAAGTAGCCATGTCGGCCAGTGAGCAAGAAAGTTAATGTCAAGCCCTGTATGTTTAAAAATCTGACAAAACAATCTGCTAACAGGAAAAAGCTTGTCGTCCGAACCATAGTGCAGCTAACGTAGCAAAAGCTAAAGCAAATGAAGCTACATTAGCTATGAAGCTAAGGTATCTAAATCTAAAGCTAAAGGATTTAAGTATCTATTTAAGCTACATAGGTAATGTGGCTTACATATTCTACATAGCTAAAGCAAAGGCAGCTACGTTATCCATGTCTGATTATACTATGGCACTAAGCTAATGAAGCTTTAGCTAAAGCTAACGTCGCAACATTGGCTTACATAGCTTTGTTTATTAATAAAGTTAGATTTGAATAAACAAACAAACAAAAAAACTCTTAAACGTACCAGAAAATGAAGTCCCTTTCATTGTGACAGAGGCAGGGTCTCATGGTAACGCTCTGCAGCCAGAATGTACCCAAAAAAGTTGGGGCACCGTATAAAATGCTAATAGTAACAGAATGCAATGATTTGCTGCCTTAATAAACCCACATAGTGACTGGCAAGAGTCTGAGGTCTGTGGTCTGCAGCCAGAACCCTCTTTTTGTACCACAATCCCAGTATGCTGTGTAACACTACTAAATAAGGATGGTTTTTGTGCTCCTTTAATCTGGCTATGCTGCCACCTGTAGGAGGTCTCAGTACACTACAACCCTAAATAGACCAACAGCTGAACCAGCGAAACCCTTCATATGCTCAGTATTGGTATCAGCAGGAATATCCTTATTAATAATTTAATCCCTATTTATAATAAATATTTCATTCTGACTGATAAATCTTTAATCTGGTTGCTGATGATCTAATCTAATATGATGGTTAATGAGGGAAGGAAAGCAGAGTTCGGACACACAGTTGGCCGTTTTGCCCAGAGAAAGGAAAGTCTCATTGAGGGTTTAATTG
The DNA here is from genome assembly GCF_018320785.1 of Cheilinus undulatus. Taxonomy (NCBI): domain Eukaryota; kingdom Metazoa; phylum Chordata; class Actinopteri; order Labriformes; family Labridae; genus Cheilinus; species Cheilinus undulatus. Next base: position 49,704,486 of record NC_054870.1, on the reverse strand, counting down.
CAGTTCAATAGGAATTAAGGATGAAAAGGTTCACCCCGACTAGAGGGAGGACTGTGGATTACTGCTGATCAACATTTATAATGCTTTCTCAGATTGATTGTTCTGAGTGCAGATAAGTCTGTGAACAGAACCAAAAGGTCCCTGGGTATCTGAGAAGGATGGCGGTGTTTCCTCACTCTGTGGTTAACATGCTGCACAAACATACACACCACGACCTACGGGGCATATTAATGCAGCGCGGGGTTAAACAAGATAGAAACGTCTCTGAATTCACCAGAAATACCACACCAGGGAAAAAGAAACTGGCAGGAGGAACGTACTCTGTTTTTTATCAAACATCAGTCTGTTCACTGCAGGCAATCACTAATCCACTCACTACATCCTGATAATTTTCATCCGAGCAAAATGTCAATGAATTAATAATGGCCGGAGAGAGGAGGGAAACACAGCTGTGGGTTTAAAGAATTCATCAAAGGAAATAATTTAAAAATATGTTTTTTAATTCAACATCTCTCTGAGGAGAACCCTAAGCTCTTTCCCCCCCTCACCACCGCTGAAGCACATGTTTTCTCTCAAGGTTTAGGGCTGCAGTTATCAATCACTACAGTACATTATCTTCAGTGTTTTAGCTTTTATTCCAACCTTGAATTGAGTTATTGGACAGTAAATCCTTTTTCATTTTCCATAGTAAATATATAAAGTAAATTTCTGAATTGAACATGGTGCATCTCCCTTCATGAAGTCCATGTGGTGCTGGCTGTAAAAAACTCAGTTCAAATTACCGTCTTTTATCTGCCTTATTATTTAGGGAGCTACTGTGGGAATGATTATGGGTGGAGAAGGGTACAGCACAAGTGGAAAACAGTGGGGATAGTGGCAAAACTCCAACAAGAAAAGGAAAGAAAAATCCCTTCAGTTTATTTAAGGCGTTCTCCTGAGTTGTATGATGGCTTAGTTGTATTCTCCAGGTTGTCCTAGAAGAGTTCTGATAGCTGTTTGGCCATTTTCACTTGTGCCATAGATTCTTTGCGGTCACATGATTCTGACAATGCACAAATCTCTTTGGAAAGTTAAATTTTACAGCTCTAAATTGTCCTCTAGAAGCAGCTATCGTCAGAAAATTTCTACTTACTTGAAGTACGGTCCCTTCACTTTAAAGGGGACATATTATGCATAATATTTCTTTATTATGATAATAAAGGCTATTCTATTCTATTCTAAAAATCACCTTTCCATAACCTGACAAGCCAGATGGATTTGTTTCACACATCCATCAAGGAAAGATTCAATAGGAAACATTTGGGAAAAGGCAGAGGATTTGAAAAAAACTCAGAGTGTGATTGGATGAATGTTCTGTCTGTCACATCTCTACGGGCCAATCAGAGCAACAAAGCACATGACGTAGCCGCTATCGAGTGGCGCATGTGCAGCTACAGGGGAATAACGCGAAACATGGCAACTATAGACTTGTAAGTACTCGACTTTTGCCGTTTTTGAAAAGAAACTCACTGCTGTTCTTTGTTCTTCTCTTTACAAGTAAGTGTCTTCAAGTGAAACACCTGACAAGCCAGATGGATTTGTTTCACACATTCACCAAGGAAAGATTCAATAGGAAATGTTTTTTCAAAGGCTTTTTCAAAGCCTCTGCCTTTTCTCAAACGTTTCCTATTGAAGCTTTCCCAGATGGATGTGTCTGGCGTGTCAGGTTACATTTTAGCAGCATCCACGCTAATCTCTTCCGCCATAATTGCGCTGGCCTCTTGCTGCTGCATGTTTACGTCACAACTCTGCTGCACCTGAAAGTACTGCCCCTCGTCGCTGATTGGTCCTGTCACTTCCTAGCCGGGCCCAAATGGTTCAGATGGGAGTTTTGCAAGATGGATTCACCAGTGAAAAACAAGGAAACAGGTGTATCCATCTGCTTTGCAAGGTTAACCTTTCCAGGCTTTTTTAACAAAAATATATGCACCTTAGAGTCGCCCAGTAAAATGAAGGGTGACAAGAGTCTAGAAAGTTGCTCCTCAACTGGTTCTGCATCAGGACCCATTACCATCTCCTCATAAGAAACTACGACTCGATTTAAAGAGAAAAAAACTCCCATAGAAATGTATTCAGTTGAGATTGTTGCAGTTTGGACCTTAGATGGCACAAAACAAGATAATAAACAGGACAAACCAATTATGTCTGAGAGGCATAAATAGAAAGGCATAATTTATATACAGAGGAGCATGCATACACTTTACATTTACTTTCTCTTCCCAAGATTAAATGGGAACTTGGAAATTTCTCATGGAATTACTTAATTTCCCTTGGAAAACAGATTTTTTATCCTAGAAAAGGAGAAAGGAGGTCTTTATTCATGCGTGCAGCGCAGACAGTTAAATTCAGTGCATTTTTAGGAGTCTAGTGCAAGTTTGACTGAGCCTTCCTTTTTGCATCCCAAACCTCTTGATGTTTTTTATTTTGAGAATTTTTATGTACCTCTGTTTGGGTGTTTGTGTTGGACATTCTTGGTTTTGCAAATTTTCTGCAGCATTTCCCCCCTATGGGTGTTTCTTTTGCAAACTTTGCCAACTTAACGGCATAAACTAGAACATTATTGATTTAGGCCTGAAGGCAAACTTCTCCTGGCTGCTACTGATGGATGATGAAGACTATGAACAATTGAGAGCTGCTGTTGTGTGTCAGGTCTGAGTGATGTGAGCAGGAGAGAAAGGCAGAAGGGTTTTCACTGCATGTTCAACTTGCACTCCTCAGCTTGAACTCAACTAACATAAAGCCACAGTAACCTTCATTCATTTATCAGCTCTACTTTTAACTATCATACATTACTGAGTTAAATACTGACAGTGGTCTTAAAATATGTTAGTTCTGATGCATGAACTCAATGCTAGGACTCGATGTTCTCTGCTGAGATGCTGAAGCAGTAAGCTCTGAATTAGTCAGCAGGTTAGTAACAATACCAGAGTTTTGAGCTTTGATACAATTTTACCCATAAAATCTAACAATTTAGATGCCTTTTTTGATACCACGGCAACAAAAATAAAGGTCCTTGCTCTTTTCTGTATAACATGATATCTTGGTTTCATCACTAGATATTAGAGTCGAACTCCTGCAGTGTCTAATATGCACATATACCAACATTGCCAACAAACTTTCATAACTTTATGGCCTTTTGTGACCCATCTTTCTGTTTTGCTCTCACTATTTTCTCTCCTTTACATCTAATTTAAACCCATACAGCCCTGTCTTTTCTGTCAGGTTTTCAAAAAGCAAGCTCACTGCGCAACCATCCATCTTCCAAAATAAATGCTTTGAACATTATTCTGGCTGTTTGGATCAATGTGGAGTAATGCAGTTTAGCCATGGCCGGTGCTGTTAATAGACACTGGCCCATGCCTTGAGTGAAGAGGAACAATGTGGGATGCACCTTAGACAGACAGGGCAGTGTGGAATTGCAAAGACTGACAAGAAAGGGGACAATTTGCTCTGCAGTGTTTGTTGTGAGTGGATAGTTGTGGATCACTGTGCAGACAGAGTATGTGGAATTTGGGGGTAAGAGTCTGTTCATTCTTAAATAATGCATTTTTTTGTTTGTATTTTTTGCTTTTGTCTTTTCGAATTTTCCATATCTTGCTTTGTATCTTGATGTTTCTGTCAGCAGACTTCACTCTGCAGACTCCTGAGTGTTTCCATGTTCACACGTCAGTCTGGTCTACATGGAGGACCTGATTAAATGAATAGAATCATGTGTAATGAGTGCTACCATAAAGACAAAAAAGCTCTAAAATACAAAAGGATCAAAATCAGCCTGTTTTAGGGGGAGACAGGTTATTAGTTGGTCACTAACTATGCATCCATCTGCAGGGCGAGAATCTATGAGCAATGTCAGTATGCATCAATTATGTTCTGCATGAATGGAGAATCATAATGCATAATGGAAAAGATCGTTTTGAACACCTCTAGCTTTAGCATTCATATTCTGCATATACTGCATGTTTATTGTAGAGTTGGGTGCCATTAAAGCACATTGCCAGCAGTTGAATAGGAGTTTTGTGAGAATTGTAAGTATTTAAAAAAAATCCTTGTTTGTTTCCCCATAAAACATTTGTTTGAAGTGGTGTGAAAGCTCATTCAAACTCTGGCCCACTTAAAAATGGGGTCACAGTTTGCTTCAAGATGAACCCTGGTGTGGTTTGTTTGTGGTGTGAAAGCAGGTGGATAAGCTTGTGATCCAAAAATTACAAGACAGTGTGGGTGCTGAATGTTCATCTCTGACGGCGTCCCTCAGAGACCGTTTATCTGAGATGCCATAATACACTGCAGCTTATCATCAAACCTTGGCCCAATTTTGAGCATCAGGAAGACAAACACTTTTGTAGCGTGACATATTTAACGACACATTCAAGACACCTTGCCACCACAATTCAGCAAGACTACCATGTCAGAACTTTTCTTATATCGTCGTCTACTTTGACACCCTGACCTGACGTCACTGCCGTAAATCCTGACACCGATCAACAGGAGAACATTTGCTCCTTATCTTCATCATCATAAACAAGAATTCCTTCTTTTTTCTAACCTGACACACCTTTCTATCCTCCCATAGACAGTGTTTGGGAAAGGGCGGAGCCGTTGACAAAAAACATGGAGGGTGACTGGATGAACGTTCCGTCTGTCACATCTTTACGGACCAATCAGAGCAACCAAACGTGACGTCGTAGCCACTACCAAGGAATAAACTCCATAGAGAGCTGCATAACGCAACCATGGCGACTGCAGACACGTCAGTACACGACTTTTGTCGTATTTGAAAAGAAAACAACTCACTGCTGTTCTTTGTTCTTCTTTTAACAAAGAAATGTCGTCAAGTTCTGATAAAACAGTCGGTTTAGCAGCATCCAAGCTAATCTCTCCCGCCATAATTGCACCGGCCTCTTGTTGCTGCTTGCTTACATTACGACTCCCAGAAAGTTCTGCCCCTCGATGCTAATTGGTCCTTTCACTTTCTAACCGGGCACACACTGTTCAGATGGGAGCTTTGCAAGATGAATTCACCAGTGAGAAACAAGGAAACGGGAGTATCCATCTGCTTTGCAAGGTTGTTCTTTTCTACTTCCAGGGGACAAATGTATAAATTTTACTTTATTTATGTTATCACACGCATACCTTATGTTCTATCTCAAGGAGAGCCAGTCCATATAGTCCTACTCTTGATACATCCATATTTGTTACCCATAATTACCTCTGCCATGGAGGTTATGTGATTGGGTGGGTTTGTTCGTTAGTTTGTTTGTTAGCAACATAACTCAAAAAGTTGTGGACGGATTTTGCTGAAATTTTCAAGAAATGTTAGAAATGGCATAAGGAAGAACTGATTGGATTTTGGGACTGATCTGGATCACTGTCTGGATCCAGGAATTTTTTAAAGGATTCTGTACCACTGGGAGATAGAGCTAATGGCTGAGGTCTGCGCTATTACCACTTCACACCAGGAGATGGCAGACATGAGTAACTTCAATCCCAGCAGCAGTTTTTAGCTGTGTTTCTATTCAAAGTTTTGGAGTTTATAGAGTTTAAAAGATGCATGCCCAGTCGAGGAGACGAGTCAGAGCATAACAGAGAGAAAGACAGCGAATTGTAGTGAGAATACTCACAATGTTGGGAGGAACAGAGGAATATTCACCCTCTGCCATGACTTCCAGTTGTCTGGTGAGACCACGGGTGCATCTGTTGGCACCCGTAGCGAAGCCAATGCTTTGCCTCACCGTGTTTCCGCCCCACCGGGGAGGGAGTAATTGGCGAATACCGTGGTGGGGGGCACATGGGGACGGATCCAGGAATTTTTTAAAGGATTCTTCACTATCGGGAGATAGGGCTAGTGGCGGAGGTCTGAGCTCTCTGATTGCTTTTGTAGTTGTTTCTTGTTTGCTGTTTTCACCATTTACGAACAAAAGACCGCTACTATCATGTTCTGCTTCTGTTATAAAGTGATTGACAGTCTCTAACCCACCCCTGACAGCCTGTGAACTCTCATACAGTCGCAGAGACGATGGTGATGTCAGCATTCGGCCAAGACAGGTCAAGGTTTTACTCGCATAGTCTGACATGGTGCCAGCCTCTAATAACACCAAAAGCAACAGCAGTAATCCCAAGACAGCATCAGTTTGCAGTGTTTTACGGTTTATGTTGTTAGGAACAAAAACAGCAGAAGGAGATGGATTTCCAGGTTCTGTTTTGTCCAGAAGATGTCCCTGCCTTCTTCTACGTCTTCTTTTCTTCTTCATCTGTCTTTGTTTAAGACGATAGCACCACAAAGGCTTGGCGTTATCCAGATGGTTTGGTTTGCCTGAGCGTGGAAATGTGAAAGCCAATCAAACCACATGAAAGTGCCTCTAATTGAAGCGGACTGTCAGGTGAGAAAACGAGCGTAAAAGCTGAGTAAGTTATATGCATGACCTTTTCCAGCTGAAAGTCTTGTCTTCTTTGCAGACTCTTGTGTTGCAGGAATATGTGGGCATATTCCAGTTAAACAAAAGCAAAGCTTTGATTTGCCATCACATGTATTCATCTGCTGAATAAACTGTCTATCAGCTCTCTAGCTTCCATTCTTCCCCCTGTATTTGTCTTTTCTTGTGCAAAAAGTGCTCGGTAAGTATTATGGAAGTGTGTGGCAAGGGCTGCTGAAGGTTACAATGAATTGCTGTAATCCAGATGGATGTAATGGTGAGCCCCCCACTACCCTTATTACACCGACATCAGCCTACTGTCAGCCAGCCAGGCAGGAACAAGGTAGGGGGTGAGAGGAGAATAGAAAGGAGACAGAGGTGAGCGCAATCTGAGTAGTATTCAGGTAAAGCAGTCATCCCCTGGATAATTATCACATAGATTATTAGTGGACAGCCTGAGTAGCAATTAATCACAGCTGAGAATGGCAAAAGGTCACAAAGGTCAGATGAAGGGTGGAGGTGGAGGCGACATGAGGAGGTGAAGGGGGTTTGACTGATGATAGCCTCCTTCCTTTCTTTGTCATCCACATCTTAAAGCCTGCGGAGCTTAAAACCTGCACAATGTAAAGGATATTATTCCCAATAATCTGCTATCTGTGAGCCTGCGGCCGTGTGTGGCTGCTGGATCGAGCCTGCGATTGTGTGTCTCATTTATCTGTTTATTTATTCATCGCTACCAGGCAGAGCTAAATCGCTTCAACAGGCTGGGGCATTGAAAGGCCAGCTTTTATGTTAGATTAGCCTGTTTATAGCGACGTCGCTCGGCTCCACATGGATCAATATGGCTGGGATTTCTGGAGGTAAACGCTGCGTCTATCAGGTGAATTATGATAGCTGAAAAGCCTGGAAATATGCTTATGGGTGGACAAAGGGAGCTGCTCAGCTTATTCAAAGCAGCCAAAAATGCAGACAATATACTGAGGGAGTATAGAGCTCAGCAGTGTGGCTGTAGAAGTCAAAATCCTGCTCTTTTTCTCAAAAGTGGATTTCATTATCAGCCGTATTGTCACAACCATCCAAGGTAGACTCACAGTGAGCAAGCTGAGAGTCAAACAATCATAAATGCTCTTTTAGAGTTGTTTGAATGATGGTTTATATGAACCTCAGGCAAAGCAGCTATGCTAAACACAACCCTAGTCACAGCTACATCTCTGATTGGTGGAGCCTGCTGTTATCATGGAAGGGTTTCCTGCCCTGCAAACTTTGGCTGTCAGTGAAGGTTGGGAAGTAATAATGTGTCCCAGACTTTGCCGATCCATTCTACCCAAGACCCCAAGATACTTTAACTCCTTCACTTGGGCCAAAGACTCACTCCCCACCTGGAGGGAGCAATCCACCAGCCTCAGACTTGGAGGTGCTGACCCTCATCTTGACTGCTTTGCATTTTGTGACAAACCGCCCCAATGCCTGCTGGAAATCACTGGCAGAAAAAGCCGAAAGAACCATTTCATCTGCAGAAAGTAGAGACGAAATTCTGAGGCCCCTAAAACCGGAATCTCTCTTCAACCCAACAGTGATCAGAGATCCTGACCATGTAATCAGACAGAATTGGAAATAAAGGGCAGCCCTGGACCCAGCCCTGTGTTTGGGAGGGTTTAATTGTGTTAAAAAGTAGATACCACCTGCTCCAACCATCAGCTGATGTTGACAACAATATTAAACAATATTAAATAAACTACAGAAACACTACACATGCAGAAGGCCTCCAAAAGTGGGGGACCCCAGCCAAACAGGGGGCTCAGAAATATCTTGATCTATTCTAGAGTTAAGCTGTGATGACCATATTGTTGTTTAATAACCACTCTTATTAAAGGGGCATTATTTATGATGTAGTATATAGCCTTTTAAAAAATCCTTTAGAAAAAAACAGAATTGAAAGTGTTAAAAGGGAAAGGTGGTGACATAGGATTTTAATAGCTGCAGATAAGGGTAAAAAGTAGCAAAAATGTTTTTAAAATGATTTTAAAAAATGGTCAAAAGTGCAAGAAAGTTTGGTCAAATGGGACAAACAAGTGACAAAAATGGGTTAAAAGAGGCAAAAATGGGCAGAAAAGTTGGTGACACAGGATATAAAGCCAGCAAAACTGGGTTAAATGTGGTTAAAATTGCAATAAAATGGGCCTAAAAAATGATGAAGACGGATTAATAGTGGCAAAAATGAGTCAGCATAGGAAGCCAAAGGAAGAAAGTGGCCTAAATAGGAGCAAAGTGCCATAAATGGGCAAATAAAGGTGGTGAAATTGGACTGTACTAATGTACAGACAAGGGCAAAAAGAGGCAGAAATGTGTGTAAAGAGGCAAACCAAAAGGAAAATTGTGAAAAACGATTTCAAGCAGCAAAACTTGGATGAATGTGACAAACATCAAATTGTGGCTCAATGGGCAAAAATGGACCTGAAAGTTTTCTAAAGTATGTAATAGTGGGAATAAATGAGTCAACAGTGGCAACCATGGGTAAAAAAAATGCCAAAAAAGGGTCAAAAGTGTCAGAAATTTGGCCAAATGGGATGAAAAAGTGGCAAAAATGGCCCTGAAAATATTAAATAGTTGGTCAAAATTGCAAGAAAGTTTGGTCAAATGAGACAAACAAGTGGCAAAAATGGGCAGAAATGGTGACATGGGATAAAAAGTTAGCAAAACTGGGTTAAATGTAATTAAAAATTGGTTCAAAGTGGAAAAAAATCAATGTGACAAACATCAAAATGTGGCTAAATGGGAAAAAATGGCCCTGAAAATGTTATACAGGCTTTAATAGTGAGAAAAATGAGCAACCATGGGTAGAAAATGCCAAAAAGGGTCAAAATTGGCAGAAATTTGATCAAATGGAATGAAAAAGTTGCAAAAATGGGTTAAAAGTGGGAAAATCATCAGAAAAAAATGGTGAGGTGTTCTAAGTGGCAAAAAGGGTATGACAAACAATGAAATGCAGGTAAACTGGCTCAAAAGGAAAAAAAGTGGTTTATAGTCAGTGAAGAGAAGCAACCATAGGCAGAAAGTGGCAAAAATGTGCAAAATGTTGCAGAAATAGGCACAAAATGAGGTAAAGCAAGAGGAAAAAGTGGCAAAAATGTGTTGATACGATGAATAAATCCCTACTGTGGTGCATCGGTCTCTGGGTTCATCAGCCGTCAATCCTGAGGGGAGGTCTGCAAACGCACAAACTCTAGTATCTAGTAACTACATTATTATCTACACACTATAACACTGAAATTTAGGCAACTGTATAAAGATGATTCATGTGTGCAAGTTTTGAAAGTTTGTCATTCACAACAAATTCAAGGATTTGCAATGGATTGTGGGATATGTAGTACCTTCACTCCAGGGAAAAGTCAGTACTCAGTCTTGCCTTATTCTCCATTTCTGACCGTTTTTTTCCCTAATAAAATACTTCATATCCTTGAGTATTTGGGTGAAAGTCTCCAGCATTAAAAACACTGATTTGAGTATTTTCAGAAATGAAAGGTTTGAATGAAGAACTTACTTGTGGAACCAGAGCTGCTGCAGAAGTGGGCGGCCATTGTTGGGTTGTATTTGGCTCACAGTGGAGGTAAATTACATTACTTACTCTGCGATGGAGCGGAGGTACAGTAAACACCCCGTTTACATAATTGTGTGTTTGCCCTGTGAAATACGATCCCACAAGGTGCGTGAATGCTGCACTCAGGCAAAAGGGGGTTCTTTCAGGCGCTCTGAAAGCTGAATTTGTTGGTGATGCATTATGCTAATCAAGCTATTTATTCCCACAACTATGGTCTCGTATACCTGTCACCCACAGCCATTACGGCGAGGCCTGATCAAAACCTTGGATGCTGGCAGCCTCCTGCTGAGAGAGGTGATGAGGGCTGAGCATGCTACTTTTTGTATGTACTCTAGAGCCTCTATTCATACTGAAGCATGTCCTCTAAGGCAGCTCCGTGGCTTTGATAGTATGGAGGGAGAGGGCCCTTCTCTCCTCGGGGTCTGATATAATGAGAGCAAGCTTACTAAACATGATCTGCGGCTCTCTCAAATAAGCTACTTGAAACAGCCCGGGCTTGAAACAGTACAACAAACAGCACTGATTCATTTGTACACATGCTCTGCCTCTCTCTCTCTCTGTGTGTCTCTCTGTGAGCTGTATGAAGGGCCAGCTAATGTGTTTTAATGTGAGATAGAGAGATGGGGAAAAAAATGAAAGTGAGGCGCCGGAGTCGAGCTTCGTGAGCATTCATTCAGAACTGGAACAGAAAAGCTGCCTTTCCAGTTTAATTATTTTCTCTACGCACAAAGAAAATGTCAAGTGACAGATTTGATTTGATTGCATTCATGGTTTGCATTTGTGCAAATATGAATAGAAATATGCCCCATAGTTACTGCGAGAATGATGCGTTAACGTTGCCGTTTTTCATATTCAGCCATCATTATCTCCTTCAGGATCTTATCACTCAGCAGCGGGACGTCGACTAATCAACAGAGACATTATACTGGCAACAAGGTACTTCTTTTGTTAGACAAATCAACCAGACTGGGAGTCAGCGTTATTTCACAGAGATGCATTTTGCGTCTCTGAACGCTCGTTTCCAAGAGTGATTTTTATTTGCTGATGCCCGTTTTTCTCCTCTATTTAACCTCACAGTGCTCGGACATTTTCCCATGCAGGCAATTTCTGTTTGAGTTATTGCAAAGAGTATATTAACATTCACGGTGGAGAGATATTATGTGCAAGTTTTTTGAGGCTTTACAGCCTACATTGTGGCCTAATTTGAAAAGTGGAGCACAATCTCCCGTCTCTCTGCTCTTATTTATGTCCTGCTTGCCATCATTATGCATCTGAAAGGAGGTGCAGTTATCACTTTCATTACTAGGCTGAAATGCATGTGTAGAAGCTGGTATAGATCATGATAACCTTGAAGCAGACACACTGTTGGTTTAATTTTCATAACTCTGCTTTTATAAACCAATCGTGGTCAATATTACTTGGCTTTCTTGACTCTTCAATGTCAAAATGAAGACAGATTTCTATAAGATAATGTCAATTAAATATATGTATGGTAAAAGTAACTGATGCTGGTAGTCCAACAGTTAGTGAAATGGGGATCACTTGAGTGCAATAAATGTGTCTGAAGTGATAAAAACACCTGTGTCTGGAAGGTCCAGTCACTGGTCTATCAGTATTCATGGCTACATTACACCATGCAGACAAAAGAACACACCAAGCAACTCAACGAAAAAGTTATTGAAAGGTGTAAGTCAGGTGATTGATACAAAACAATTCCAAGGCTCTGAACATCCCCCAGAGTTCAGTTAAATCCATCATCAAGGAATGAAGACTGTGCAAGAAGAAGACTAGAGGGAGAGGCCACCAAGACACCCATGACTACTCTGAGGGAGTTCCAAGCTTCAGCAGCTGAGATGGGAGAGACTCTGCAGACAACAACTGTTGGCCGGGTTCTTCAAGAAGATTCAAGAAACCTTTATTGTCATTGCACAACGGGTGTACAACAAAATTCTTCACCAGTCAAAGCTTTATGGGAGAGTGACAAAAAGAAAAACACTATTGAAGAAAACTCAGATTCAGTCTGGACTAGAGTTCACCAAAAGGCATGTGGGAGACTCCATGGTCAAGTCAGCGAAAGTTTCTTTGGTCTGATGAGACCAAAATTGAGCTTTTAGGACACCACACATTGCACAAACACACCATTCCCACCGTGAAGCACGGTGGTGGCAGCATCATGCTGTGGGGTGCTTCTCAGCAGCCAGCTTGCAAGGCGTGTAAAGGTAGGGTACAATGAATTTAGCAAAATATAGGAAAATCCTGGAGGACGAACTTATTCAATCTGACAGAGAACTACAGCCTGGGAGAATTTTTATTTTCCAGCAAGACAATGAGCTGAAGCATACAGAGAACGAACAGAAACGGTTTGAAGACAACAAGGGGTATGTTCTGGAGTGGCCGAGCCAAAGCACAGATCTCAATCCAATAGAGAATTTGTAGCCCGACTTGAAAGGGTCTGTTCAAGAAGAAGAATAGAGTAAAATTATTGATGTTTGAGCTTGACTGAGACCCATCCACACAGATTTAGCGCTGTGATTGCAGTCAAAGCCAAAGTCCTACTAAAACACTGACTTGAAGGGGTTGAATATTTACGCAGTCACTTATTTTACATAATATTTTTTATTTGAGAGAAATTATTTTGTACAAATCTGTTTTCATGTACTCCTCTATGTCTATATTTAGTGTGTCAGTGGTACATAAACTCTACCTAGTTGCACCTGATTGATGTGAAAACTTTCCAGAAGCCATTTATATGTGGAAAGCATCCAAATCCTTTAAGCTTTGGTGTTTTGTCAAACTATTAATAATAATAAAAAAAAAAGCCCAAAACCTAAATGAGGGGTCCATCCATTTTCTATACCGCTTATCCTGTTTGGGGTTGCGGGGATGCTGAAGCCTTTCCAAGTTGGCACTGGGCGAAAGGCAGTGTACACCCTGGACTGGTCGCCAGTCAATCACAGGGTTGACATATAGAGACAAACAACCAGGCATAATCACACTCACACCTACGGTCAGGTTAGAGTTACCAATTAAACTAACGATCATGCTTTTGTTGGTAGGAGGAAGCCGGAGAACCCAGAGAGAACCCACACATGCACAGGGAGAACATGCAAACTCTGCACAGAAAGGCCCTTACCTGGAAACAAATCAGCGACCTTCTTGCTGTGAGGTAACAGCGCTAACCCCTGCAGCCAAAGAGGGGTCCAAACAGGTATAAAAATCATTTGATTTTCATCATATCAAACTTAAGAGTTCTAGTTCCAGGACAACCCTCATTGTAACTCAGCTGATTTGAATCACTGTATCTGAATTCAGTCAGAGAGGGCATTCGAGTCGTGCACCTGCAGTCACAGCAGCCTCACATTTCTATTATCCACCAACATAAACATCCCCACAGCTGCACAATCTCGCCCCTTATTGTCACGCCGATGATGAATCTGATGTTGGCGAAGCAAAGAATGTTTTTGCATCTTCCTATTATCTGAGATAATTAGCTGCAGCTGCCTCGACTGTCAGAGAGAAAGTCAGTTTCAAAGCTGCTCCTAAGTGTCAGAAGTTCTTTCTTTATGTTGAATCAGATGGAGAAAAATATCCAGTCAGGCTTTAAACACACAGTTGCATCAAATGATCGCTCTTTACCACTAAAATAAAAGACATGCGGCAGGTCTAATTGGGAGGTGAGGGTGAGAATTGAATGTTCTGTTCCTTTGTTTCAGTTCAGAGATTTATAAGAGCAGCCATCAGTGTTCGTCTGACCTAACTAAAACTCTGTCTGCCTATGCTCTTTTTTAGTCCAGCCCCACACTATTCCCTCACTGCCCTCAATAATGGCCTCAATTTAAGCTTTACTGTGCCTCACCTTCCTCTTATTTCCTTTCCCTTTGAGATAGCAAAGCTTTTCTCGCTCTGAGCTGCTGGAAATAATCACAGGACATGAGATGAATAACAGTGTTGTTTTTTGGGGAAGTTTTCCACCGTTTTTTGTATTCGTGTGCACGCATAATGCACGCTTTGTGCAGAGGAAAGACCATGCGACAGCTCTGATAAATGTGGCTGCTTTTACTGAAGGTCCTGTGAAAATAATAAAATTACGTGTGAACGATAAAGACAGCAGCAGAGCTTTATGTGACGAGTTCAGACCCACTGTCTGTGTGACTGTGAGTAATGTGTGTTTACACTGGCAGGCGACCGAGGACGAGCACGAGCATGAGAGGAACACTGTATATCCATCCAAGGAAAGGTGGAATATACATTTAATGTGTTTTTCTCACATGGAGCAGCATGCATGATTGTAGGTGCAGATGTCATTTCACTGCCTTCCTCCTCTACCTATGATGCTGACATGTTTATCTATGTATGAAGGGCAGAAGGTGGAAGAAATGTCATTTACTTTTCTGTATTGAATGGGCAAAAATGTGCATTTTCCTGGGAAAAGAATCAAAAATTCAAAGCAACAATTTTTCCTTAGATTCTGAATGAACTCAGAATGTCCAAGCATCAATCTTTTCAACAGATTTTCCTTTGACCCAGCATCCTCTCCACCTTCCTTGCTACATCGACAGTAGGAGATGTGGTTGGTCTTGGCTCGCCTGCCTTGCTGCAAACATTACCAGCACAAGCTCTCTGCATTGGTAAAGTATGGCTGTGTATGGTTCATGATCATACCACCAATTCTAATTCTAGTCACATGGAAGGTCACGGATATAAGGACAGTTTCAGCTGATTTTTAATGCCATAATCCTCTGAATGCACAAACATTACTTAACCCTTTGGGCGCCAGATTGTTTTCAAGAAAATATTCAATTTTGATATCAAGATTTCAAAAGGCTGTAGCTTGAAAGTGGTTAGAGATAAAGGCATACTGTAAGTAAAAAAAATCTTCAGTATGACCCAAAGTTTGTGATGGGAGTAAATTTACTCATCTAATTTGCATATTCTGACATCACCAGGCGGCCTCCACTGCCACTGGCTGTGCATTTTCTCCAACAGTTTTTCATTTCCTACTTCCGTCACTATCATGGCGCACAGACGTGTTGCTGCTCACAGACGCACCGTCAGTCTCACCCATGGTTTCACCCGACGACTGAACGTCATGTCAGAGAGTGAATATTCCTCTATTCCCCCTGGCATTGTGAGTGTTCTTGCTACAATTCGCTCTCTTTCTCTCTGTTACGCTCCGACTACAACCACCGCTTCCTTGTCTCCTCGACCGGGGGTGCGGCTTTCAAAATGCTCTTTCTCCAAAACTTTGAATAGAAACACACCCACAAAAGCTGCTGGGATTGAAGTTACTCATGTCCGCCATCTCTTGGTGTAAAGTAGTAACAACTTTAGGCACCATATTTGCAGCTAGAGCCTGTTTAATTCAGCAATGTTGTGCTTAAAAGGTTAATATTACAAGCTTTAAGCTATAAAGGAGAAAGCTGGGGTGGAGGAGGTGCAGCAGGGGTGGTGCTTCAGCTGGCCATCAGCTGATCATATGACTACCATGTCCTGCATGAACTAACGCTCAGCTTCATTAATAAAACAAAGATGGAGGAAGACTGTTATTAACAGCTGGCTGTTGGCCTTAAGAGAGACTTATATAAGACATTACAAAGGCAGTGTCATTGTTTCCATAATTCCACTGGTGTTCTTTATCAGCATTCATCCAGTGGGTGAAACCTCCTGGTCTGCTCTCATTAGCTATTTTAGATATTCTGGTGAAGGCACTCAGTGACTAGAGCTGTCAGGATAATGTGTTAATCTAGATTTGATTATAACTAAAAAAAAACAAAAAAAGCATTAAAAATGTAACTCAGTCGAATCACATCTGTTCAGCCATCATTCAGCCACCCTCAGCTCTGTAAACTTCACAAACCTTTAAGGACTTCTGAGTTGTATTATTTTATCCATCCAGATCAAAACAGTCTGGGACTGATCAATAAGACAGTCTGCCCCCCTTTCCTCTTCTGCCTGTGTGCCTCTAGCCAGACTTACAAACACAAACAGACTCACATTCACTCAAAGACAGTCTCGGTTACACCCAAGCATTGCATGTGTTTGTATTATTTTTCCCATTTATTATAAATGCAAACTCATCTCTGTTTCAAAAGCTTATAATTTTCAAATGCTGTTCAGAATTGATGTTCTTGACTTTCTTTCTGGTTGGAGGTATGTAACAGTATGCATTTTGCAGTATCTGGGTATGAATAAGTAGTGATTTAAATATTAAAGACCCTATAAAGTGAAAATGAATCCGTATTTAGGTTTGTTGTATAACAGCTCACTGCATTATGAACCCCTAAATCATATTTAAGTCAAATAAAACTTCTCTAAGTGTATGAAATTAAGCCTCAGAATCATGGAAAATGAGGCAGTAAAATCTGCTCCAGGATGGCGTGGGTGTGTCTGTTGACTGAGCTGAAGCCACGCCCACTCTGGTAAAATACAGCCCTCTCAGATTTAAAAAAGATGTTACAATCTTAATATTGACCTTATGACCAGAGCACAGCTACTTCACTCTGTGCAAGAGAAAAGACAACGTCTGTTTTCTGGCTCAAATCTCTGTTCTGATGCTTTAAATGATCCATAGACCTCTGTGGCTGATAGATTTGGCAAATTTACCTCACAGTGAACAAAAAAGCAGCATTTAACTGACTGTTAACTTTCAATAAAGGCAGAGACATCAGCTAACAACAGACTGGACTGAGATGAACTGCTCTGTGATTTTATATTGTAGTGTTAGAGGGGCGGGTCATTCCCCACTGAGCCCACATATTGGCCCCGCCCACATTGAACCAAGCCAGGAAAGAGGTGAGAAACTTTCCAATGGTCTAAATCCAGAGTTCAGTCACAGTGTTTTCACATGTTAAAGCAACCATATTCCAGCATATCTAGTGTGTTAAGACAAAAGCTTGGATTTCACTTTACAGGGTCTTTAAAGTGTCCTGAACGACCCGAGAAAGAGCTTTCCCCTAAAACAGCAGTGCAGCTTAGGCTGGCCTTACACCAGAGGACTTTGCCAAAATTCTTCTAAGACTCTAAAAAGACTGACATCTGAGACCTTCTCACATCTAAAGACAATTTGCCGGCAAGCTGTGAGTTTTTAGTCTCAGACTGAGATTTTGCAAAGACTGTGGGTCACTAACTACAAGACTAGAATATGAGTCCTTTTGAGATTATTTCCCAGTATAACCCGACACGCCAGATGGATTGGTTTCACATGTCTATCTGGGAAAGCTTCAATAGGAAACATTTGGGAAAAGGCAGAGGCTTTGAAAAAAACTTGGAGTGTGATTGGATGAATGGTCTGTCTGTCGCATCTCTACGGGCCAATCAGAGCAACAAAAGGCGTAAAGTATCTACTATCGACCTGTGCATGCATAGCTACTGAGGAATAACACGAAACATGGTGACTATAGACAAGTAGGTACTCCACTTTTGTTGTTTTTGAAAAGAAAACAACTCACTGCTGTTCTTTGCTCTTCTTTAAATGTCGTCAAGTTCTGATAAAACTGGCGCTTTAGCAGCATCCACGCTAAGCTCTTCCGCCATAATTGTACCGGCCTCTAGCTGCTGCTTGTTTACGTCACGACTCTGCCATACCTGAAAGTACTGCCCCTCGTTGCTGATTGGTCCTGTCACTTTCTAACTTGGCCCAAACGGTTCAAATGGGAGCTTTGCAAGATGGATTCGCCAGTGAAACAACAAGGAAACGGGCGTATCCATCTACTTTGCAAGGTTATTCTGGTGGAAGTTCACAACAGTTTTTCAGTGTGTTCATTATTCAAACATGTTTGATATTATAGCATATAACTGTAACGTCAAGACTGAAGAAAGACCGCCCTAAAACTGCTCAAGTTGAGACCTATGATCACCTTACACCTGATGACTGAGGCAACGGGAGTGAGCTGCAACTTTAGCAAGACTCTCATGGTTTTACTCCAAAATCAGAGGAAGAGTTAAGGCCGTCTCTAAACGCTTCAGTCCAAGACCTGGTCCCTGTGTGCTGCTGCATGACAGAGAGGTGTTGTACAGTCGTATGTCCAGATGGAATGATTGATAGTTCCTGAGTCTGTCAATGGAGCAGGATTGTGACTGGAGTGTGCTGACGAACAGACTCCTCTGTCTGGGCTAAGGCCTTTAGAGGATGGTGGACGCTGTCCAGGATGAGATTAGTTTTTTAAGGGTCCTTTGCTCTGCTACGATCACCAGAGTCCAGCTCTGTGCCCACGAGAGCCAGCATTCCTCACCAGTCTGTCCAGTCCTGCTGCATCCCTCTTCTTCCTCCTCGTTCAGCCCTGTTCATAACGTCCATGTTTGTTGTCCACTCCAGCCTGTGGTCAAATTGTGACAAGTCTCAAATCAAGCAACAGATCCTGATCTCTGTGAGGGGCAAATTGGAGTGAAATTGGTCCTAAAATCCCAAGAAAACTACAGCCAACATTCAAATCAGAGTGTTCTGGATTTATGGCTGAAATGAATGCCATGCTGTTCGGCTTTATTATGAACATTTTAGAAGTATTGAAGCTTCTCCTGCTGACCGGATCCAGAAATAATCACTAACTTTGTTACAAACAGGGATGCGATTCGAATCATGATCGGATTGAATCAAAAATTGATTCTGAATGAGGTCTTGACTCTGAGATTATTGGTCGATAATGAAGGAGTTCATGGCTGATATAGTCAGACAATGCAGCATGAACATTCTCGGACATGTAACTTGTGTTGTAGGAGTGTGTTGAGGTCTTGACCACCTCAAGGCAACAGTCAATGCAGAGACGGACCATCAGCCAAACTGGTGGTGCATTCAATTCCAGCATAATTTCTCGGCTGTAAATGATTATGTTGTCACCCAAGGGAGAACAAAGGAAGCAGAGCAAGAACGGAACATTCGCTCGCTTCTACAGCTGCAATACAACTGTTTAAAATTCCTGCAGGATTAGCATTTAGCTGGAACAATGGAATGGAGTTGAATATGCTCAAAATGTGCAAGGTCAGGAGGTGTGCATTGAAACTGTAAGCAAAATTCAGTGTGAATAATTAATATCTTTCATCTGATATGACTGGGTTCATTTAAAGGCAAAGTCTGTATTTTTTATCTTGTTTAGAAATCCTCAGGATTCTCAGGCACAGAACGACTCCATGTGCAGGTCTGACGGCTCTGAACATCCCCCCTGCAGCATCTCCCAGCTCATCCCTCCCTCTGCATGAAAAAAAGGGGACATGAAATATAAAAAGGCCAAGTACGTCAGCTCAGGCAGATTGGAGTGGAGGGGATTTTCCTCCTCTGTGCAGCGCTGCACCTCCAGCAGCACTTACCAGCACCGAGAGGAGGAGGGGCAGCTGGAATTCCATTTCTCAATGATGAAACTCTTTTCATCATGCCTCCTTTGCATAACAAAGGTGTATAAAATGCATTATATATGGCAAAGTGTAACTGTGAGGCGTCACAGGAAGAAACCATACCGACAGTGTCCCCTATTTCCAGGAAAAGACGCCAACTGTGATGCACAAAAAGCCTTTGACAGCTTCAATATATCCCCACCCACCTCCAACTCCACTTGACAACATGTCCATGAGTCACTAACTGTACATTAAATGCGATCACACGACACTCTATTCATTGTGCCTCTTTTGCATAACAAAGGTGTGCAAAATGCATTATATATGGTTGAGAATAGCAGGAGATTACTTCATGTTAACTACAAGTATGCATATGCATTATGGCTACCACATCGTAAGTCAGCAGTGCTCCAAAATAAATGGGATGCAGTACAGTCCATAGTCCTCCACATCTGTATGATCTGTCAAAGACACTGCACAGTAACAAACATGGCTGCCAGTTTAGGTGGCAAGAAAGCAACTTTAAACCTGCAAAACTAAGGGAAATAGGATCGGTGTAGCGGTTCAACTGGTGAATTTAAGAAGTGAAGTCTGATAAACAAAGGCAACCAAAATGACGTTTTTTTTTTACACTGCAAACCTTTCAAATGTGGGAAAGAGAAAAAAAAAAACAACCTGAGCTACTTTTAGTCCCAAAAATTGTGAAACAAACAGGCAACAACTTCAAAAAGCACACAAAGAAATAAAGGCAGACTTGGAGTAAAAGCCTCCAACTAAAGCCTGCAGGAAAAGAGTCAGGCCACACCAGTGTGGTCCATTTCAGCAAAGCAGTCTGGTTGGTTCAGTGCAGTTTGGCACAAGACAGTCTGGCTGCACACCGTTCTTTTCTGACGGCCTCTCTCACAACCGTTCATCTGAGATTCGGTATATCAGAACGGAAATACACGCCAAAACTTTAGAATTAAAATCAAATTAAACTTCTTTAAGATAAGAGTTAGGAAACCCCAAGTTAAAAGTTAAAAACATGACCTGAAAACCCAAATACAAAACATTTAATGAAGGCCAGGAAACAGTCTGCATTCAGGAAAAAAAGCTCTTCCGCTAAGAAAAGTGTAGCTTTCATAGCTCTGTTAGCTGTGTGAGCTATGTAGCTAATGAAGCTATGTAGCTAATGGATCTTACAGAACTAATGCTGTATTCTATTTACCTCAGAAGCCATTTGTCAGATCTAGGAATGACGTTGCAGCCAAGTTTTTTTTTTTTAGGACTTATTTTTGGGCGTTTCATGCCTTTATTACATAGAGGAGGACAGTGGATAGAGTCAGAAACAGGAGAGAGAGTGGGGAGAGACATGCAGTAAAGGGCAACAGGCCAGATTTGAACCCGCGCGGCCAGCGTACATGGGTAGCTCCTTAGACTGCTAGGCTATCTGTGCGCCCCATGTTGTAGCCAAGTTGAATGAATTTCATTTGCTAGGAGGTCATAACTGGGGTCACTGGGGGTTTCTCCAACTTTCCAATCTAAATTTTGGGCACATTTTTGAGGATTTATCCGTATGGCAGCTCAGAATTCACAAGTCCAAGATGTTAATAGAATACACCATAAAACTCACAATGAAGCTACATATCTACGTTAACTACTGAACTAAGTTACCTTTAACTATGTTTCTTAAAGCTCTCATTCCTAAAGCTAACTTAGCTACATTGGCTTAGTAAGAATAATTATGTAGCTAATGTAGCTATGTTAGTTTTAGCTAACAAAGCTAAATTGAGCCATCAATCCTCAATCCAATTCTAAAACGGATCTACACGATTTATTTTGTTATAGACCTTCATCATATTTCTCTGTTTTTTTTAAATGTTTGTAATGGGGTTATTTCATGAATGTCACTGCCAGACTTTGCTTATGAAAAAAAGTTGAATTTAAGAAATGTTGTAAAACTGGAAATCAGTGTACAGACAAATAACGTCACATCTGAGATATACCGTGTATCAGATGAATAGTCTTTGGTAACCTTGGTTTCATATACCCTTTGCATGGATATATTTCACATTCTCCTGGGAAACTTTTCATTAGAAGTCTTTGGGAAGGGTGGGACTTTTCAAAAAAATTCTTGGAAGGTGATTGGATGCACCTTTTGTCACATTTATGACAAGACAAAATGAGGTAATAGACATGTGCAATGTGTCATTAACTGGAGCTGTACAAGCTGGCACAGCTCTTTGCTCCTGCTTTTATACAGAAATGTGGTCCACGTCTGGTAAAACTACCACTACCCCTGACAATCCCAAACTCATGGTGAAGCAGACTGGGGGAAGAGAGGTGCATCTTTTCGTTATGAAAAGCTTTTAGTGCTGTTCTTTGCTCTTTGCTGAGCAAAGACAGCTATGCCTTAGCTACATCGGAGCTAATCGCTACACTGGAGGCAGCCATTACTACTGACCTTCAGTACAACTAAACCATGCTGAAGCTACTGCCCTGTTTTCCTCAAATGATGCTGATTGACTGGACCCATTTTCAGACCTGGCACAAACATAGATTAGAGATTTGAAACCTTTTTTGTACTTATATTAACCGAATCCTTGGATATACGTTTGCTTTTGTTGAATTTCCTTGAAATTTTTGTATGCTGTTGATGTTTTAATAAAGTTATTAATATCCCCTATTTCCAGTAATAGAAGCTGTGATATAATAGAAACTGTGTTTGCAAAAGCCCTTGAGAGGTTAAATATATCACCACCCACCACCAACTCAACATGACAATATGCACACGAGTCACTAATTATACATTTAATATGATAAGAGCGCTCACAGAGTAATTCATCCAATGATGACTGTATGTGAGGGATGCTCATAGTATATTTCCTGGTGTTCACACATGTGAATGCATGCTTTTAATTTACTCTATCATTGAAGCCTCATGCACCGCTAGCTTCTCTCCACTCACTCTTATTGCAGAGAAAGACGGAGCTGAGAGTTTGTAATATTTCATCAGAGGTCTATTATGTCGATAAAAAAGACTGCGATGAAAAAAGGGGCCATTACAGCTTAGGATCCACGCCAGGTGTCACAATAATTTAATCGAGCCACTAAAGACAAAGAGGCCGCCTGAGGGGTGCCTCTCAATAACCGGCGTCAGAACAGATGACAAGTGGCTTAGTAACCTCGGGATGAAGGGCCCGACAGGAGGGCAGCTTCAGCCCAGGGAGGGGACAGTACTCAGAGGATTAAAGAGCCAGCAGATACAAGGTGGTTTTATTTTAGGGATTATCACAACAAATCAAGTCAATTTTCTCAGGTCAAATGTCTATAATAATTCATTTTTACTGGTTGCATTTTGCATCAGTGATGTGGTCTGATACAAAGTGATTGCCCTTTAATATGTAGGTCCACACTATGCATTAACATGCATCCGCATTAATGGTCTGACATCAGAACTCACCTCCTATGCAGACGACATGCTGTTGCTCTGTTGTGGTCCGGTATCTCTTTAAGCTCTAGGCAGTGAAGCCCCCAGTAGTTAGGATGAATGAGGGCCTATCAGCCAAGAGCTAAGAGGCCTGTGTTGCCTCTAACAGTTTTTCTCCCTCATGTTGTCATGACCCAGCTTTGGTGGCTCCTTTTTGAAAAACTGTTTTTTCCACCAACTTTTGTTGATGTTCTAAAGGTATAAAAAGCCCAAACAGTACCAAATGAAAAGCTGTTTAAGAGCGGAAAGACAGCTCTTATTACTGAGCTGTGCCAAATACTCTTAACCTGACATAGTGTTAAGTTCATCGACTAAAACTATGACTAAAACTATTCGCTGACAGCCTTTCTTCCATGATGAAAACTAGACTAACAAAAATAGATCTGTGATGACTTAAACTGACTACAAGTAAGTTTAGTTTTTGTCAAGATGACTAAAACTAGACTAAAATGTAATGTAGTTTTATCAGACATTCAAAATCCTTGATATTTCTCCACTATGGGTAAATCTGTCAAAAAATAATGCAGCTGTATCTATTCTGTCTCTCAGCTGTAGAAAGCAGGGACCCCAGGTACCAGATTTAGGCAAGAAAATAAATGCTTGGACTAAAAGTAAAGACTAAAACGTGAGGACTTCTTATGGACTAAAACTAGACTAAAATGTTTTGAGTTTTCATTGACTAAAACTTAAAGACACTTCATCTAAAGACTAAGACTAAATCTAAAATTAGCTGCCAAAATGATCACTGACCTAACACGCCAGATCCATATAACCAATGCATGGATATACTTGGAAAATCTCCAACATAAAGTGGACTTTTCAAAAAATTCTTGGCAGGTGATTGGACAAATGCTATTGTTACAAACCTGTGCTTGACAAATACTGCCATCATGTATAAAACAGTGGAACACAATGTGGATAAAACTTAGAGAAAACTTTATTCTGAAAAGAGATGATTTCAGTATTTTAATAAAATTGTGGTTTAATTTTTATAAAACTGCTGCTGTGGCTACATCCCACCTAACCGCTCCGAATTGTTTCAAGTCCAGCACAAACATTGTGGATTGGAGCTTTGCAAGCTGGGTTGCAAAACTTTGGACATGGAAGCTGGCATTTCCACTTGGAATGCAAGGTTAAAATAATATCTAAAAGAGCATTTCCCATCATTCTGAGCTTACTTGGACAAACATATTGCATAACTATGACTAAAAATGGTTGTCCATGGTGAAGATGAGACTGAGACTATCTTTGTTTGTTAAAACTGACAAAAAGTAAGTTTAGTTTTCATCAAGGAGACTCAATGAGATTAAACTGGGTTTAAATTATCATCAATCTAACCTAGACTTACGCTTCAAAAAAAATGGCTAAAATGTGACTAAAACTAAAAGGTGTTTTAAACCAGACTAAGACTAAACTTAGATTAGCTGCCAACATGAACAGTGGTACAAGGCGATCTTAAATGCAAGCCTGTTTGTGTTGCATCTACACAACTGATCCAATCCTGATGAAGGCATCCCAGACCTCTACAGAGGGGTCTGGGATGCAGCTGGAGCTGCTGAATACCTCACTGTTAGTCGGTGCATTGAGGTTCATCCACACAAAACGGTAAAGAATACCACTTGGTACCTGAATTACCAAAAGCAAATAAAAATCCATGTAAACACATTATATGTATGAGGTTTAAACTGTCATCCCATTTGATTATTGCCAGGTGTTCATTTAAATCCATTAACTGAACAGTAAACAGCACTTACGTGCGTTTTTTCCCTTTTTTTTGGTAATGCTGTATTAGGACTTAACGAGGGAGAAAAGGTGTTAAAAAGTGGTACTGCCACTCCGTTCAGTGTGCAGTGTGTCCTACATCTCTTTGCACAGAGAAGTGGCGGTTTAAATGCACAAAGGGGTAAATTTGAAATGCATTCATTCTTGTGCAGTAGGTGATTTTCATAATGCAACGTCTGAGCTGATCGCTACACTGATGACGGCCATTGCTATCGCCTTCCAAAGGGGTTGGGTCTTGGTGTCAAAGGGGAAGGTGTACATAATGTATTTAGTTGTAGTCGTTATATGCATCTTTACTATTGTTTCTGTCTTAATGCATACATCAAATACATTTATATCATCTGCTTTGACTCTTGAGCTGTTTGTGTAGGTAAAACTGCCCCCACTTAAAAAGTAAACTTTATCTTGTCTTGTGTTTGTACTAAAAGACAAAATGATAAAATGTGCATTTTTTATTCTCCCTGAAATCAGCAGAGTCACAGCTTCTACACAGAATGAAGAGGCGGTTTGTTTTCATGATAAACGTTAGGGGATGTGGGCGGCAGAGCATATGTGCAGCCTTCACTCAGCAAAAAGTGGAAGTTTTATTTTCTCTCTGCTATACAAACCTTAATGCTGAGAGCAGACTGCATGATGGTCAAACAGCCATGAACATTCAAGAATAGTGCAAACAAGGCTGTCCATAAGGGGGGTAAAGAGGGAGGCCTTTGGGACCCAGCAAAAACTGGGGACCCATGGAGGTAAACAAAACCATGGTCCATTAAGCTTTCAAAACCATATTTTATATTTGACCTGAATAATAACCAATCTTATCAAAGCAACAAATATCTTTAGTTATTTATTTGTGTAGTGAATTGCTTTCTTTAAATGAAAATAACTTTTGTTTAAAACATAATTAAAATGGGTTAAAAATTACTAAAATTAGTTAAAAATGGCAAAAAAAAAATGGTGGAAAAGATGGTGAGATTATATTTCTAAAGAATAATTTTGGGTTAAAGTGGCAAAAATGGGCACAAAAAGTGGTTAAAGGGGATTAAAAGTGGCTGAAATGGCTTTCAAGTGCAAAAAAATTGGTGAAAATTAGGTGGAATGGGATGAAAATTTGATATAAACTGGCAAAATATGGGTAAACCGTGGTTAAAATGGGCAAAAAGGGTTGTAAAAAGTGATTGATAGAGGGAGTAATAGGTCAACAGAAGCAACAGTAGGCAGAAAGTGGTAAGAACTGGTTCCGAAGTGGCGAAAACAGGCAGAAAAAAGTGATGGAAAGGGTTAAAAATGGACAAAAATGGGTTTTAAGTGGCAAAAAATGTCCTAAATTAGCAAAATTAGTGTTAAAAAGTGATGAAAAAGGGTTAATATTTGGTAAAATTGGTGTAAAGTGGCGAAAGTGTAATTTTAAAAATATCCTTGGTTTTTTTAAGGTGGCTTTCACACTAGGGTCCCTGTCCCTGATCCGAGTGCACTTGAGCCCAAAGTCCGGTTTGTTTGGGTAGTGTGAATGCAAACAAACGGCATCTGGGCACCAGACCCGGGCCCAATTAGGGAGGTGGTCTCGGGCGCGATTTAAGTGGAATCTGGCACGGTTCGGATGAGATGTGAATGCAACCGTGCTCGGATACGGGACAGAGCGTCGAGTCAGCTTTATGACGTCCTCATAAGAACTAAACTTCTTTCCACAGCGTGGCAGTTTGTTCACATTTTTCCTCAATAAAGGGCGGAAATCATCAGAATCCAGCCAATAAACGGTCTGTTGTGACTCACCTTACAGATGAACACAAGTTGGAGTCAGTGAGATGAGGTGCAAAGGCAATAAAAGTCTCCTGTCACCTCAAAAACCGCTGTATCTGCGCAGCGCGAGCCCATTTAATCCTCTGAGCTGTAGTAGATTTGCAGATATAAAGAGAGAAGTTGCTGGCATCTTATAAAGTGATTCTAATCATCCATGGCTGCAGGACGGACTTTTTTGCCGGGTTAAAACAAAAATCATCTTAGCTCAGGTCATGACCCCAGTGGTTGCCATGGTAGCTCCTTCTTCTTTCTCCTCCTTTGCGGGGTTGTAAACCAGCTACGTGCATTCCATCACCTGCTTTTTCAGACCGAGTAAATACGCATGTGCACCCTGGCACGGTTCGATGTTGCTAGTGTGAAAGCAAGCCAGTGGGGGAAGGGGGAGGGGGAGGAATCGCACTGCGGCGCGGTTCGAAAAAACTGGGCCTATGTGAAAGCGCCCTAAGGCATCTGGAGACTCCCTCTCAGTGTCTAGCGGCTCCCAAGGGGGTCCTGACCCCAAGGTTGAGAACCACTGCCTTAGGTGAGAAAGAAGCTGCAGAATCTATTCCAAATAATCAGTCGTGCATTTAAATGACTTGGACGGATGATAAAAAATGCAAGAATTAAATAGGGATGCACGATATTGGATTTTTGCCGATATTCGATATGCCGATATTTTGAAACAAATTTTGGCCTATACCAATATTTAATTACATTTTTTCCACTGTCATAAACATCAATTCTATCATGGACTACAATTTTTTTTTAAATATTGGTAGTCTATTTTTGTACAAACTGACAAAACATTTGATTTTTATCAGAACTGAAGGATATGTTGTTTTTTTTCCAAATACAGCCATACATTAATGACAAACTTACAGTAATGTCTTTGGGTTACATGTGTATTACATGCTTACATGTATTTTTAACAGTACAGCCAAAGTCATCTGCGTTTTTGAAGGCGATAAGCAGCAGCAAAATAACCTGCTTACTCTGAGCTCCACAGTGCAAAAAAGAAATAGCTTATACATTTAGACTGATTCTCCTTATTACTCAGCCAGTTTGCAGGATGGCTCCCTGAGATACTCCTGACAAAAGGCTTTAAATAACAACAACACAGATTCTTAAATGGGAAAAAAACTAGCTATAGTTCAGAGCTTAATTATAAGTCTAAATTTCTGAGACGCAAGATGAACAGAATAAAACTTCAACTAAAGTAGTTCTCTGGATTTTGCTTTAAACAGCACAAACTAACTAAGCAACCAAGTTTAATGGGCATTTCACTATAAACAGCGCTGTAACAACACAGTGACACACACATCTCCAATGCTGGACACACCTTCGTGCACCTTCGAGTGTGCACAGGAGATGGCACACAGAAGTCTGTCATTGCTTTTGCCGTGTTTCGCGCATGTCACTTAGGACGACATGCACGTTCTTTTTATCTCTATCTAAACATGTTATCAAAAGCGGCTGCAACTGCAGCTGCTGAGTGAGCACTCCTGTGAGTGTAGGACAGATTTTTTAAGAGTAAAATCCTCATTTATCCACGGAGGCAGTGAGGCTAAACATGATGATGTCTATATATCCGTGGTGAAGCTAATATGTTTAGCTTTAACGAGGAGCTTCTCTACGTGACTGGAAATGAAGTTTAGCAGTTCAGGTAAGGCTATAAGCGCCTGCTAGGTATAACGTAGTGGGGCTTTAAATGCATCATAAGCCGGTATATTCCACCACGCTGAAAGGCTGATTATCAAGAGCTATAAATTCAATGATTTTCCTGTTCAGCTCCTTACCTTTGGGTGGTCACTGCTGTATTTTTTGAGCTTTGTTGAATGACTGAAATAGAGGCTGCTGCCGAGTTTTCCCTGGCACGAAGTTTTGCCATTCTTTATAGTCCTTGTAGTCGTCAGGTTGGCGGTTTTTTAGATGCAAAATTAAACTGGTGGTGTTAAAGGCATGTTGTCGAGCTCCTCCACGCATCTGATGTACTTAACAAGCGATGCAAACAGCTACTTTGAGGTCTTGTTCCCACACTTCTCCCACACAGCTGACATGTTGAGTTTGTTGTTGTTTGCACATGTCTGGCGTCATCGCGTGCGCTTAATTATGACGTCATATTATCGGCCGTACACATCGGCGTAAATTTCACTATCGGCTGATACAGATAATTAACTTTTTAAGCTATTATCAGCCGATACTGATATACTACCGATAATATCGTGCATCCCTAGAATTAAATCTGCTCTGCTGTAATGGTGATGCATGAAAGGTGCAAACATGATATAAGATTGTGTTACTTTTTAAGTATGCTGCAACTCTGGATGAAATAAAAAAACAGACTCAGTGTGCAAAGGTTTAAATTATGGTTTTAAAACCCAATTATCCTCACAGCCACTGCAGCCAGATATATCTTGATGTGAGAAAGGCCGGCCGATCTTGAGAAATCAACGGGCCCTGCAATAATGAATGTGGACACAGTTAGGCGCATTACATAAATTATGCTTAAGCAGTGTTCTCTGAGTCATTCAGATATTCGATACAGCACTTCAGGACCTCTAGAAGATTTGCAGGATTAGAGGTTGTAAGCCGGGCCAGCTCGATATATTGATCCATCCCTCACTGGGAGCTGCATTCAATTTCCCAACAATTAGATGCACCTGAAGGTTAATATGGTGCTTTGTTAATCCGCTATGTGTTGTGTTGTCTAAAAGCGAGTCTCTCTTTTCTCCCACTGGTGAAATCTCAGGCAGGGAACGTTCCATACTGGTTTTATTGAGGTCGTTTAGTAATTAGTGAAGCTATGATATTAATGCATTGGAGGAGAGGCCGTCCCTCTGCAATAACACTGCAGGAAAGTACTTCAGATCATTTCTGGGCAGCATTACAGAGCAGAGTAAATTAGGTTGGTCCCTTCTATGACCTTCTAACCGCTCTCCCTCCTCCTATGACCGCAGTATGTTTTTTAATAGGTCTGCCTATTACACCCAGTGGCATTTTTGTTTCCCCCGTCCCTGCTGTGTGATTTCATATTCTGAGGATGTTGCAGGACTTATAGCCGCATGAGAAATGAAATTTCCCTCATGGGATCTGGGGGATATTTCTCTGGTGTGGCATTCATTGGGATCCAAGAAGTAGAAATGACAGCAACATTACATGGTTGAAATGAAACCCCCGTAATGTTATCTATTTTTATTCATAAGAAGCAATGATACGCCTCTCATTGGTCGCTGTGTGTGAATGCACGCTGCTGGTGGAGGGGATTTTGTGGCAATTCTCGCTTATAAATCAGGGACAACTGAGAATTATGGGGTCAACAGAAATATAAAGTGGCAGCGTGAGCGTGGATGTGTAGCACACGTGTCTTGGCAGAAGGCTCACATGTTTTCATTTTCTTCTTCTACAGCCACAGCCAGCCCAATGAATTCATACATCCTAATCTGTGCTGAAAGTGAGCGGCAGAGCAGAGCGAGGACGGGGCTGATACTGACCGGCTAGGAGGGAGGAGATTAGCTACAGAGCTTTTTGCTGCTGTCTGCTATTTTAGGGGGAAACTAATGGAAACTGAAAAGGGAAACAATGACTGCGGATTTCCAGTAAAAGCAGCCGAAGCGGAAACTGGGAGTAAAGTCACTCTTTTAATACCTTTCCAGGTGAGAGTGTGAGATAATGGGTCTGTTTAATGTTGCAGATTTTCTTCTATAATTCCTCTATATTCGTTTTTATAATTAAACCAAAGCTTGCCTAACTTTTCAATCAGAGCTCATCCTTAGGTAGCTAACTTAATGGTAAAATCCACCATCATAAAATGGTTTCTCTGTTCAGTCTTTGAATGTGGTGGCTCTGAAGAAGCCAGTCATCCTGAGCTTTCATGCTCGCAGTGATGGGAAACAATGAAAAAATAATGGCTCATGAAGAATCTTTTATATTAGCAATCAAATTTTGTTCTTAAAGGTCGTCACTTTGCTTCAGCAGATATTGCAGAGCGGCTATTCCCGCTCCCATTTTCAGTAAAACTGCTCCATTTGAGCCGCTTTAAGTCATGCAGGGGTCACACAACTCCTTATGATAAACTTCTTAGACAAAGCTCACCCAAAAATGCTGCAGGGGATAGTTTTACTGTCAGAGTTTGGCATTTTTGAATCTAATTTGGTTTTGAGGTGTCAGAGGTGGCCATAGCTAAATGAAATAAGTGGCAATTAGAGGTTTGCAAAGACCCACAACCAGATATACCCACATAGTTGGCTGGGCCCCTGACAGACCCAGAGGATGGACCCCTGATAGACCCAGAGACTGGACCCCTGATAAACCCAGAGAAAGAAACCCCTGATAGACCCAGAGAATGGACCCCTGATAAACCCAGAGAATGGGCCTCTGACAGACCCAGAGGATGGACCCCTGATAGACCCAGAGACTGGACCCCTGATAAACCCAGAGAAAGAAACCCCTGATAGACCCAGAGAATGGACCCCTGATAAACCCAGAGAATGGGCCTCTGACAGACCCAGAGAATGGGCCTCTGACAGACCCAGAGAATGGACCCCTGACAGACCCAGAGAATGGGCCCCTGACAGACCCAGAGAATGGGCCCCTGACAGACCCAGAGAATGGACCCCTGACAGACCCAGAGAATGGGCCCCTGACAGACCCAGAGAATGGGCCTCTGACAGACCCAGAGAATGGACCCCTGATAGACCCAGAGACTGGGCCCCTGACAGACCCAGAGAATGGGCCTCTGACAGATCCAGAGAATGGACCCTCCCCAGTGGTGATTAAATGAAGGTATTAATGTATGTGTGTTGGTTTAGGAGCATTGGTGCTGCGTACTGCATCGGTGCTTTACCACTTTTCAACCCATTCTTGCCACTTTTGATCAATTTTTGCCACTTTGCATTTTTTTTCCCCCTGTTAACTCATTTTTGACATTTTCTAATCTCATTTCACCACCTTTTCTGCCCATTTTTGACACTTTGTAGCAAATTTTACCACTTTTTAACCCTTTTTACCCTGTTTTTTTCCAATTTCTGCCCCTTTTGTTTCTTTTAACCCTTTTTTGCCACTCAATTCAAATCAGGAAGTGAACATGGGAGATGGGCAGCGCTGGTCTGTACTCGTCACATTGTTATTGTTTTGGTAGAGAGCCCCCTGGTGGTGAAATTTCACATACTGTGCCTTTAAAAGGAGTCTTCTGTCTATTCAAAAAGGAAGTTAACAATGGAGGTGGGCAGAGCTGAGCAGCACATCTCTACTTGTAATCTTTCTTTTATGTTTTGTAGAGATCCCCCTGGTGGTGGATCTTTTTTTAAACACTGTGTTTTCCAATCATTTAACTCTGGATGAACCGGTGTTTGTCAGCAGGGCTGATATCAGTTAAAAAGATGCATGGATGCATCCCTGTAATTGTGTTTTCACTCCTTGAATATCATTAACCTTCTCTCTAATCAGTAGTTCAATAGAAGTACTGGCAGTAGTAGTTAGTAGGAATATAATCGTCCACTTAAAATACTCGTCTACTCTGTTTTTCTTTGGTCTCTTGTCATTTTCACCTTTACCTGCTCTCCTTCAGCGACACCTCTGCTGCAGCTGATACTGCAAAGCAAAACTGAAATAGAGTGAGAGGGGTTTAATGCTTGTGTGTGCATGTAGGAGTCATCTACAGGTGTGTATTGCAGCAGATGTTTCAAACTGTGATGTCTATTATCAGACCATTTTTCATTAAGATTGATACCCCCGCTGTGACATATAAAGGCTGCTGTCCTCACTGATGACTGATAATCCATGAGGTAGTCAATGACTCATTGAATGATGGCTAAACCCTGCATGAACGTAGGACATCTATATGTCCCCTCAGGGATACTGATTCATGCCATACTCGGCTTTATTTGCCGTCATATAGCCAATTTTACAGAGCCCAGTGCCTGTGAGGGGCCCCTTAGGAGAAGAATCTACTGTAGCATATGTTAGTTCATGTGCATGCAAGCACAAGCAGCAAGAACAAGGATAATTTAAACTAATCCTTCTGTGGATTTAATGTATATAAACCGCAGGAACTTAACTGCAAACATCCCTTACATTTAATACATTCTATCCTGCTAATTTCAACCATTTATTCAAGCTCACTAGCTGTTCCCTGAACCCCTCCGTACTCTCATCTCCTCACACACCTTCCTTCTTTACCCCCTGGTGGCGGATGGAGAAGCGGTTGGGGGTACTGCCTCAGTAATTGGAGAAACCTTCTGAAACATGCAGATGAAGCAGGGCGAGCCCAAGAGGAGTGAAAGCGGAAAAAAGGAAAACGGACCAGATTCTTAATTATCCATTCCCCCTTTTCTTCTGCTCCCTCTTTCTTGCTATGGCAGGGTGAGAGTCGTACATCGGAGGCTTCTTCTTCTTCTTCCTCTCATGCTGGACTCGGGATAATTAGGCGCAGTGTACCGGGCTGAACAGGGATTGATGATCACATAAAGGGCTGAGTGAGGAGAGGGTTCAGAGGGAAGCAGGGGCTTTGAAGACAGGGTTAAGAGCACTGTCAGCACTTTCACATTTACACGTGTTACAAAGAAACAGCCTGTCAGATGACGCACGAGCTGCCACACATGTAAGCACGGATCCACGGAAGCAAATGAAACATGTAATCGACATTTGAAATGTAAAATGTTGTTTGAGTAAAGGCTGTTAGGGAAGTGAACAGACTCCCTGGTTTATAAGTGAAGTTCATGTAGAAGTGCCTTTATATCTAGGGATGGAAATCCAAAGCCAGCTCCTTAAGGGAATGACAGAGGAGCTTATCAATGCTGCTGTAGAGTCTCATGGGACCTGTAAGTGATGTTACATCTCAAGACAAGTCACATCATATGAATCAAATTATGGTGCACACACTGTTGTCCAACAAGGTTTGAATAAAACTGAATTGTTGACCAATATGTACGAATCACATTTATAAATTAAATAAAACCTTAACAAAGCACCTTCAACTCTCAGCCTGCAACTCTGCAGCTGCTGCTGCAAGACAGTCATCCTCCTCTACTCAAATCAGCTGTGGTAAAATCCCCTACACTTTGTGCAACTCCCATTAGTTAAAATGATTAATCCAGCGTTAAGATCTG
Organism: Cheilinus undulatus; assembly: GCF_018320785.1. NCBI lineage: Eukaryota > Metazoa > Chordata > Actinopteri > Labriformes > Labridae > Cheilinus > Cheilinus undulatus. Next base: position 49,670,985 of record NC_054870.1, on the reverse strand, counting down.
TACTGAAACCAGAAGGAAAAAAGTTTGTTGAATTACCTTCTTTTTGGTCATGTCAACAATGTGAATGGACACACTGACTAAACTATCAACCACCAATATTCCGTCAGACCGGGGTCTGCAGGAAGGCCTGTCTCCTGTGTTTTTATCGCAGTCATGGAAGGCATATCAGTAAAAGACTGTTTCTGCCCTCACTCTATGAGCATGCGAAAATATCGGACATCCATCCAACCCATTGGGAGCAGCTGGTCAGACCGTGCTGCTGGATATTCCACAGTCAGCTGTACACCACTCCATACAATATTTGCAGCTGGACTTGATGATGTGAGGCTTCCATGCAGCTGCTGGTCCATGGAAACCCACTCATGAAGCTCCTGCTGCATAGTTGTTGTTCTTACATTAATGCCAGTGGAAGTTCAGAGCTCTTCATCTATGGGATCAGCAGCGTTGGTGACTTTCATGCCTCATGTGCCTCACTGTTCATGGTTTTATGTGGTCTTCTGCTTTGTGCCTGAGTTGCTGTTGTTCCTAAATGCTTCCACATTTTTATAATATCACTTACCACACTGACACTGGGCCATTGAGCAGAAGCTACATCTTCTGTGGAGTGAAGAATCATACTTGTCTGTTTGGCAGTCAGATGAGTGAGTCTGACCTTATTGTGCCAACTGTGACATTTCGTGGAGGGATAATGGTATGGGGCTGTTTTTCAGGGTTTGGACTAGGCGTCTTGCCTCTAGTGAAGGCCAATCTTAAATTTGGGGTATTACGCCTTTTTTCAAGGCTTTACACCATCTCTCTGATACCCACGTAGTAGCTTCACATGGTTTACAGCTCAAAAAACTCCTCATGTTTCTCACACTGGCGTCCTGAAAAACCCTTATTTTAACCTCCATCTGAAATGCTTCGTTTTTGCTGCTGTTTCTTTAACACCCCCTGCTCCATGGACCTGCTTTCCTCCAATTGGCCGATTTTCCAGAGGCTGGCTGGCGGCAGGACTCAATGTTTTGTGCCCGCCCCCTCCAGTGTGGCGATGTTGTTATGCTAGTACTTATAAACTTTGAATGAACCGGTTTGAATGAGTAAAATACGGTGAATTTTGATATACATCTGTACGTGTTAGACCTGGAGTCTGACCCTGATAGATTGGAGAGAGAGGGGAAGAAAACCAGCAGCAGTGAAGGATAGAGCAGGACGTATCTGTTTGGTAAGTGTTTAATTACTGTGTTGCTAAAGGGCTAAAAGGCCTTGTGGGGGCGGTCTGTTCCGCTTTGCCGGCAGCACGAACGAACCACGAACCAGTCAGGAGATCCTATTGCGATGACCTCATCAGTTTGCTCCATCGGAATCTTGTCTTGGGAGAATCTCAGAGAGATTTTCAACGAACCATTTTCATCAGTTTACATGCTAATTCCAAGATTACGTTTATCTTGCAGTTTGAAAATTTGCATTCGTGGAGTATGGACACCCAACATTGTGACTTTATGTTTTAAAAACCGGAAAAGTATAATACCCCCTCTTTAATGCTTCAGCACAAAATATTTTGAAAAATCCTATGCTTCCAACTTTGTGGAAACAGTTAGGGAAGGCCCTTTTCATACCAACATGGCTGTGCCCCAATGCAAAAAGCAAGGAAGGCATAGTGTGGTGTTGAAGAACTTGACTAGCCTGCACAGAGCCCTGGCCTCAACCCCATCTAGGACCTCTGGAAAGGAGATTCCAAGCCAGGCCTTCTGGTCCAACACCAGTGCCTGACCTCATAAATGTTCTGCAGAATGAATGGGCACAGATTCCCACAAAACACTCCAAAATTGTGGAAAACCCTCCAGTAAGAGTGGAGACTGTCACAGCTGCAAAAGGGGAGCCAACTGTATATTAGGGTACATGCATTTGAATACAATGTTATCCCAGTTCCTACTGGTGTAAGGGTAAGATGGCTGAATATTTTTGTTCACGTATTGTATATTTACAGCCACCCAAGTGTATTTGCCAACCATTTTTCTTCTTTCTTAATTAGTAAATCTAAAGAGACATCCACCTGTACGTCCCTCTCATAAATGCAATAATTGAGGTGCCACATCTAATTTAAACTGAAGCATTATAAAGTCATGGACAAAAGTATTGGCACCCCTGGAATTTTTACAGAAAATACACCATTTCTCCCAGAAATTGTTGCAATTACAAACATTTTTGGTATACACATGTTTATTTCCTTTATTTGCATTGGAACAACAAAAAATCCAAAGAAAAAAGCCAAAATTGACACAATTTTACACAAAACTCAAAAATGGGTCAGGCAAAATTATTGGCACCCTCAACTTAATATTTGGTTGCACACCTTTGGGAAAAAAATAACTGAAACCAATCACTTCCTTTAACCATCAACAGGCTTCTTACACCCCTCAACTGAAATTTTGGACCACTCTTCTTTTGCAAACTGCTCCAGGTCTCTCAGATTTGAAGGGTGCTGCTTGCAAAAGCAATTTTGAGATCTCTTCATAGGTGTTCAATGGGATTTAGATCTGGACTCATTGCTGGCCACTTCAGAACTCTCCAGCGCTTTGTCTCCAACCATTTCTTGGTGCTTTTTGAGGTATGTTTGGGGTCATTGTCCTGCTTGAACACCCATGACCTCTGACACAGACCCAGCTTTCTGACACTAGGCCCTACATTGCGGCCCAAAATCTTTTTTGATAGTCTCCAGATTTCATGATTCCTTGCACACAGTCAAGGCACCCAGTGCCAGAGGCAGCAAAACAACCCCAAAACATCTCTGAACCTCCACCATGTTTGACTGTAGGTACTGTGTTCTTTTCTTTGTAGGCCTCATTCTGTTTTCTGTAAACAGTAGAATGACGTGCTTTTCCAAAAAGCTCTAGCTTAGTCCCATCTGTCCACAAAATGTTCTCCCAGAAGGATTGAGGCTTACTCAGGTACATTTTTGCAAACTCCAGTCTGGCTTCTTTATGTCTCTTTGTCAGCAGTGGGGTTCTCCTCGGTCTCCCGCCATAGTGCTTCATCTCATTCAGATGACCACTTACGGTCCGAGCTGACACTTTTGCACCCTGAGTCTGCAGGACAGCCTGAATTTGCGTGGAAGTTGACTGAGGATGTTTATCATTCTTTTGACAATTTTTCTCTTCCATCCACGTCCAGGTAGATTAGCCACAGCTCCATGGGTTATAAACGTCTTGATCATATTATGCACAGTGGACAAAGGGATTTCAAGATCTCTGGAGACAGTCTGTAACCTTGCGATTGTTCATATTCTTCCACATTTTTGCTTCTTAAGTCCTCAGACAATTCTCGGCTTTATATTGCCAGCACCTGTTACTGCCACAGGTGAGTTTAAATGAGCACCACATGCTTGAAATAAAATGCTTTACCCACAGTTTTAGAGGGTGCCTATAATTTTGCCCAGCCCATTTTTTGAGTTTTGTGTAAAATTGGGTAAAATTTGGCTTTTTTTCTTTTGTTTTTTTGTGTTGTTCCAATGCACATTAAGAAAATAAACATGTATATACTGAAACATTTGTAATTGCAGCAATTTCTGGGAGAAATGGTGTATTTTCTGTAAAAATTCCAGGGGTGCCAATATTTTCTTCCATGACTGTATGCTGTTGTTTCAAAAATGTTATCAGCTTCTTGCTGGAACATCTAGAAAAACATTTCAACAAGTGAGTGCTGCAATTTCCTCATCATTATACCACAAACTGTTAATAAAATCAAAAGAACAGACACACAGTGTCATTCTGAGGGAAACACTGAACAGGTTGGGATCAGGAGAAGTGAAATAAGTACACACATGAAGACAAAATAATGATAAATAATCATCTGAAAAAAGTTTCAAATTGGGCCAAGCCCCCATGGTATTCAGTGAGATGTCGCTATGCACACAAATATGCACAAATCAAATACACGTGCGGTAAAAAATTAGTGAAATATCCCAGGTTTCTCTCCATATATCCTAAGGGTCAAAGACATCAAATATATTGCATTTGCATTCAGAGATTATGTGATAATCCAAAGCCAGTGCAGTTCAGGGCATTTTCAGAATGGGGTGAAAGAAAGAGCAGCTCCAAATAGCAAATAGACATCTGAAATGATATTACTCTGTGCAGTGAAAAAGAGCCAATTTCAATGAGGTGACATTCATTTCCTTTCAGGTGCTGAGAGCAGGATGAGATAGGCTGTCTGCTTTTTTAATATATCTAACTGTGTCAAGGCCCCCAGTGACACACAGCAGAGGCAAATACACGGGGACATGGACTGTAGCACTCTGTATTTCTCTGAGCAGAAGTGGATATTTGTGTCAGGACTATTTTTGTTACTGTAAAATGGGGATAGATATCAAATTACAGGGGAGATGACTGTGTCTGTGTCTGTGTGAGTGTTTTACTGTTTTTATTTTTTTGCTGTGGATGAATATCAACCTAATGGTGTCAATTTTCTTTTGCCTTATTGTTGCCACAATGAGTGGCTTTGTACAAGATGCAGTTTTACTCATGATTAGGCACAAAAGATGCTTCAACACTGAAGATTTCACTGCCAGGAGGCTCTCAGTCAAAGCAATAACATAAAAGATGTCATAGGTACTGAGAGGTTGGGGCTGGTGGGAACCTGAAGCAGAACCAGACTGATGTTGATCTGCTGAAGCTGTTCTGGAGGTGAGGGGATAAAGGGAAAGAGAGACGGGTAGAGACAAACAAACAGAGAAACAACAGTGGATAAGATGATTTTTTTGAAGACATTCTGGCTGCAGACATCAGATCTCAGAGGACCCTCCTTGCAGACCACTGCAGTGAGACAGCACATTTGACGGAACAGAAATACTGTACATGCTCAGAATATCAAAATGAAATTGGTTTAAACCTCTGGTTATGGTTAAAGTTAACATAAGTGTATGATGCCAAAAGTTAAAAGTCAAAAATCTGTCCTGCAAAATCAAATTACAAAATGTGCAATGAATCAGAGTGAACAGTCTGCTTACAGGGGGCAGGGACAAACTTGTCCTCCATGAAAACAATTTAACCCAGCTAACGTAGCTAAGGCTAAAGCTAATAAAGCTACATAACAAACATAGCTAAAATCTAAACTTAACAAAGCTACACTGGTTCCATAAACTATGTAGACAATGTAGCTACATAACTAATGTAGAAAAATCTCATGCAAACCAAGCTACATTTGATTTTGCTACACAGCTAGAGCTAAACCTGCTGTCGAAGTTGTATTATGAACAGTGGCTCGCATAACCCTCATTAGATTTAGCTAAAGCCAAAGAAGTCACACTAGCTACATAGATAGGGTTATAATGTAACTAATATGGCTAAATCTGAAGCTATGTTAGCTGCATTAACTACATAAGTAATGTAGCTACATAATTTACATAGCTACAGCCCAAGCTAATAAAGCTACATTAGCTCTCTGAACTATGAAGGTAACATAGCTTTTTTAACTAAAATAGCTGTAGCCCAAGCTAATGTAGCTAAGTTATATTTTGCTATGTCTGCTAAAGCAAAACCTGTTGTAGAAGATGTCATGCAAGCAGCAGCTCACTTTAGCCTTGTAAGCTTTAACAAAAAAGCTAACAAAGCTACATTAGCTACACAGATAATGTAGTTAAGTAACTAACATAGATATGTCTAATGCAAACAAAGCTATATTAGATTTTGCGACAACCTTAACCTGTTTTGAAGTTGTTTTGCAAGCAGTGGCCTGTATTAGCCTCATTAGCTTTAGCTAAAGCTAAAGAAGCTACAATAGCTACATAGATAATGTAACTAATATTGCTAAATCTAAAGCTATGTTAGCTATGTTAGCTGCATGAACTACATTGATAACAGAGCTACATAACTAACATAGCTAAAGCCCCAGCTAATGAAGATACGATATAAATAATGTAGTTAAGTAACTAACATAGCTAAATATTATGAGAAAAAGTTACATTTAATTTTGCTACACTGCTAAAGCTAAACCTTTTTTGAAGTTGCATTGCAAGCAGTTGCATTAGCAATAATGTAGTTAAGTAACTGACAAAGCTAAACATTACACAAAGACAGCTCTTTCAGAACCCCATGGTGAACGTCTTATGAGTGCAAAAGCGTCTTTTTCACCAAGAAACGCTTTCAATGTGATTCTTTGCTCTTCTTTTAGTAGCAAAATGTTGCCCAATTCTGATCAAACTGCTGTTCTACCTGCTAATCTCTGCCCTTGCCTCCATTGTTTACAGGCTTGCAGTCAATTCAACTAACCACGCCAGTAGCTACTCCCTCAGTGATGCTGAATTGTCCGGCCAGTTTTTGCCCAGGATCAACCCAAACATCTTGAAACTTTACAAGATGGAGCTTTCTGATGACAGACATGGAATCTAGGCAATACATCTGCTGTGCAAAGCTGTAAACAAGTCATTTAAGGTTTTGCAAAGAATATTCACACTTTGCAGAGTCTCTGAGCATGCAAATATTTCAGCAGATGAAGCCTGGCAATAAATAAGATTAAATCCTGACTGTCAAATTTAAAAACCAAAATAAAATGTGTTTCACAACAACAGAAGGCAGTTGTTTTTTCTCCTCTGATGTTCCGAGTCCATTTGCTCCCTCATTTTTAATCATAACGTCTTTCTTGATGTCTTTTATGCTACAGATTTGTTGACAGACATATTTTGGTTTATTTTCCTCCAGGCAATTTCATGTTTAACAAACACCTCTTTGCAGAAGCTAATTCTTGCTGAAATGATGAGAGAGAAAGCTCTGTGGAGCATTCTTCTCATGGTTAAGCCACCTACCGCAGCTAAAGGAGGCTCAGCGCTACCCGTCTAGCAGGGCGGCGGGCTGTTCTTATCGCCCCACCACGAGGCCGCAGAAGGGTAATAGGATTGTTGCTCACAGAGAAAATGCCATGCTCACCAGGCAGAAGGGGGGGGGGGGCACAAGTGTGGAGGGCCTCTGCTGCTGTCCAGCATCATGAAAGCAGAGAGGAGCAGGCAGGGAGGATGTGTTCTCCTCGCTCCATAAATAACCCTGTTAAATTGCCGGCTTTGGCGGGTCAGTGGGACACTGGACCGCCAGTGTATATCTGGAGGCCTGGATATAACCTGTAATCCCACAGCCCAGGAAAGCAACAGCACAGCAGTTACAGCAAAATGACTTTCCTGCAAAATGAAAGCCTGGGTGTTTATGAGCATGGAGAGAGAGAGAGAGGAGGCAGAGAGAGAGAGAGTCGAGTCAAGATGGGGTGATTTTATAGTTCGTAGTCAGTGTCTGAGGCGTAGACTCCTTCCTTCCTTGGCTGGCTGGGTCTCAGCACCAGCAGCAGCAGCAGCGCAGCATCCACTTTGTACTCGGATGAGGAAGATGAAAGCAACTGTGGGGCAAACAGGGATGGAAAAGGGTGGGGGGGTGGAGGAGCAGATGTGGGGGCTTCGTGACAGGCTGCCGTATAACTGGTTTGGGGTGCTGGCTGGGTGTGACTGTTATCATTCAGTAGGAACTGCTGGTTAAAGCAAGCATTCAAAGGTTTAAAGAATGGAGTCTAAAGCCACCAAAAGTAGAGCTTCAGCTTTTAAAAGTGCACATATAATATCAACGCTTACAGACTGAAAGCACCCTGTTAATTTCAGGTTAAAAAGACATTCATGACTGATAAAGTCTGTGTGGTTTTGAAAATTTTGACTGATTTCTTACCAGCTTTGCAGTGATCAAGGAAACACCTGACAATCAAAGTCATGCTCCTGTCAGCAGCCATGATCAGAGGTGGAGATAAAGCCCTGCGATCTTAAAAGCTTGTTTCATTTGGCCACTGAACTCTGATCATTAAATATTTCACCAGCAGTGTCTGAAGTAGCAGCTATCATTCACATTCACTGTAGGTGATTTTTCGGTTTTTGCTGCTCAAGCAATAAATCTAATCCTTAACCCTTTATAGGACACGGAACCAATTCTGGTCACTTCGATGGCTTTTCTGCAGCTCTCAAGGATACAGTAGAATCAGGATGATTTTTCTCAGCAAATCATGATCAGTCAACACCACTGATAGTGAAATCACAACATCTGACCAATCAGCAGGGACCCGGAGCATCTCAAACTTCCTGTTTGTTTGAGATACATTAGAGAACATTAGATATTTCATGAAAACTTAAGTGTGATCATCGTACTGTGAAGACATTTGTGGCTGATTCAGAGCACAGACGGGATCGTGCAGATAAAGGCATAATGAGGAAGGTTTCTGACAGACATATTCATCAGATTAAGAGAGCAGATGCTAAAATGCCATTACAAAGCAGCAAACAGGTATTTGAAGCTGCTGGTGCCTCTGGAGTCCCACCAATCTCAAGGTGTAGGATCCTCCAGAGGCTTGCAGTCGTGTATAAACCTACTATTCAGCCCCCCCTAACCAAGGCTCACAAGCAGAAACGGTTGCAGTGGGCCCAGAAATACATGAAGACTCATTTTCAAACAGTCTTGTTTACTGATGAGTGCCGTGCAACCCTGGATGGTCCAGATGGAGGAGTAGTGGATGGTTGGTGGATGGCCACCATGTCCCAATAAGGCTGTGATGTCAGCAAGGAGGGGGCGGAGTCATGTTTTGGGCTGGATTCATGAGGAGAGGGCTGGTAGGCCCCTTTAGGGTCCCTGAAGGTGTGTAAAAGACCTCGGCAAAGTATATAGAGTTTTTGACTGACCACTTTCTTCCGCTGAACAAAAAGATGAGCTGTGCCTTCTGTAGCAAACTTATCTACATGCATGACAATGCACCATCTCATGCTGCAAAGAATCCCTCTGTGTCATTGGCTGCTATGGGCATAAAAAGGAGAGAAACTCATGGTGTGGCCCCCATCCTCCCCTGACCTTTAACCCTGTTGAGAACCTTTGGGGCATCCTCAAGCTAAAGATCTGTGAGAGTGGGAGGCAGTTCAAATTAAAACAGCAGCTCTGGGAGGATATTCTGACATCCTGCAAAGATATTCAAGCAGAAACTCCCCAAAAAACTCACAAGTTCAGTGGATGCAAGAAAAGTGAAGGTGATATCAAAGAAGGGCTCCTATGCTAACATAGAAATTGGCCTGTTAAGATGTTTTTGATTGAAATAGCTTAGATTTCAGTAAATATGACCTCCTAATGCTGCAAATTCAACCAGTGACCATTTTCAGTTCTTTACAACCTATAACGTCTAGATGTCGCCAAAGACTTTATGGGGGACTGTATGTGGATGAGAAGCAATTTCACCATCCCGTTACAGCATTGTTTAAATGGGCTGCTTTATTGGAACAGCTCCATGTGTGTGCGTGATCAGAGCTCATGAAGGGGCTTCCCCTGGTTGCCATGGTAACTAATGCCTGCATTTCGGGTGCTTTCATCTGTCAGTCAGTGGGTGACATCATCACTAACTGCTCTCTTGATCAGGAGTGAAATTAACTGAAATCTTTTTGAATCTCACCTCACAGATGCCACAATTTTGACCAAATCTCTGTAAAAATAAGATATTTATGTAGTAAATTTTGTCAGGAATCCATCCATGTAATTGTTAAAGCTGTAGGACCTTTGGTTTTTTGTGTAGAGGCCCAACTGCCACAGCTTATGCGGATCAGAATTTCCCCCACTCCATTCATTTGAATGGGAGCAGCAGGGAGGGCTTCTTTGGGGTTGACCAATTTTGAGGGCTTGTAATTCGGAAACCGTTTGAGAAACAACAAATTCCATCAGAACTTTTGATCAGCATGGCCTAGTGTGTCTTCTCTGCGAGGTTCAAGCCGATACGATTTACGGCCTATGAGCCTTTACATTTTGTTCGGAGCCCTTTTTTCCTGGAAAATGTTTATTTTGAAAGGCAAATTGCCGGCTTCCTGTTTGAGATAGGTTAGGGGTGTCAGTGCGTGATTTGTGGGTCTCGATGAGACGAGCGTTTCAACGTTGGTTTGATCTCTCTACGACATTCCTACTGGCCGTGAGGGCCGTTTTAAGGTGCCTAGGTGGCGCTAGAGAGCACATTTTGGCATGTTTGTGGTTAATTTTTTTCATTTTATCAATTTTTCACCGATTCTGAGGTGTGTGCCAATTCTGGTGAGTTTTTGAGCGTGTTTAGGGGGTCAAATTAAGGTTCAAAGAGACGAGGGAAGAATAATAAGAAGAAAGAAACGGACGAATAACAATAAGGTCCTTGCCCTTTCTAGCTCCTGCTAGAAGGGGTCCTCGGACCTCGATATAATTTGCATAATAATTTAGAGTCTGTGTATATCGTAAGAAACTTGGATTTTGATTTATAGCACTTTTTTGTATCTTTGTCATGGGTGGCAGCCCAGGTTTTTGTAGAAAAATAGGAAAAAGGTTGGGAGCCGCTGCTCTAGACTTGTGTCAGCATAAAGAGACTAACAACAGAAAGTCAATACTAGACAGCAAGGTCACAGAGACCAGATCAAAGACCATATAACCACCCAGAAGTAGTTTTCAGTTCCGTTCATTTGTTAATCATGCAATCAATGAAATAAGTTAATGTGAAGCACAGTCAGACATCATCTTCATCATCGTCTTTTTGTGAGAAGATTAAGAACAATGTTAGCATAAAAATGTTCACATAAGACAGCTTACCATCCTGATTAGTTTCAGGTTTTCTTTCTAGCTGCATGGTGCAATCCTGCATCCTTGGTGTTTATAATAATAAAACACTGAGCGCTTTAGCATCTTTGTTTTTCATGCTTTATTGCAGGTTGCTACTCTGCATATTTGCAGGCCAGCTATCCCATCATTCTCCAAGTGAATCAGGCTCAAATGTGATCTGTGGCTCCTTCCCTGCATGCCATTCCTACTCTATGTCCCTGATCTTCTTCTCTCTTTCCAAATCTTCAGTAAACTGGAAATCACTCTTAGATTGATGTCAGCATCTTTTTTCAGACATTATCTTAACATCTAGTCTGCTCTATTGGCTTTAAGTCACAGTTTTAACTGGTGTTGCTCTCAAACTCAGGGACTGTATTTAATTGAATGTAAAGTACTCAGTAGAGGCTTCTTTTGATGCAGCCTCTGTACTGCATAGCCAGGTTTTATAGGTTTAGTTTTTCAGTGGCTTAAATGTTGCACTGATTGTCTGATTCTCGGAGGTCAGAATCCCAGGGCACTGAAGTTAAACATTGTCGTTCTGTTCTCCCCTCCATGGCGTGTTCAGAGCTGCAGGGAAAACCGTTCCACCTGTGGGCAGTTAGCCTAAGTACGGTGAGTGGGTGTGCTTTCCGGTTATATCAGCACTCGGAGCTCATGGGAAGGGTAGTAAAAGGCACTGCAGGTGGTGGAAGGCTGAAATGGCCATGCTGGTTGTTTTGATAGAATATAACTGGCCTGAGGCGGTGAGCGGCCGATGGAGGGCTGTAGTGTAGATTTACTGTTATTATTGAGAGGCAGAAACGCTCTGACACTCCAACATGCACACAGGCGTGGGTTTCATATCTGTAGCCGATTGGTGAGATGGCGGTGCTGCCTTCTAGGACTGATTGCTTCATCTGGAGGACCATAAAGCACACAACATGTATAGACATGTATGAAATACAGCCTGCACTTAGATTTAAAGGAGCAATACGCTGAATTTTTAATGCCATTCCTGCAGAGAAACCTTGTTTGTTCTGTACCAGACAAACATGATTAGATTAGATACAGACTGTAGAAGTTATGGACAAAGTCTGAAACATTGTGAATGCACGTCTCCTGGGCCAAAACAAAAATCCAGGCATTTGCGCAGTGAACTCCATTGATCCACTGACTGCGAGGCTGAGATCAACCACAGACTTGGCCTGATCTGGCTCACCGTATACTGGGTGCCCAGGACCCGGTGGGCTGGTGCAGACATCAGGGGTGACTGTGTGCAGCAGCTGAGAGGATACCTGCAGATCTGGGCATGGATGTGGAGCAGGCCTGAAGGAGGCCAGAGCAGTGCAGGACCAAGGTTGACAGGGCGAAGCTCCCATACATCATTGGTTCTGGATTGGGATCCCCCTGGGGGTTGTGAGACATTGTTATGGGGTCGCCAGATGCCTTAAAAACTAAGAATATTTTTTCAGAGATATTAAATTGTAACTTTGATCAATTTTAATGAAAATATATGCATAAAATTAGTTAAATGTAATTTTAAACATGGTCATTTGGTGAGAGTAATGCTGAAATCAAAGTAATGTTCAAAAAAAAGCTGTAAAAAGTAAGTCTGCATACAGAATTGTCCGAGCCCCCTGACAAACCCCAGCTGGGGTTTATTGATGATATCAGTGCATGTGTGTTTTATAAGCAGCATTGGTGCTAGCATCACGAATAACAGAGTTCTCATTTTGTAGCTGAAAAGTGTGTCAAACTGTTACAGGGGTCTAATGTTGAAGTATTAATTTGTGCCACTTTTAACCACCTTTCCCAACCAAAATTTGCCACTATTATATGCGACTTTTCATCAATTTTGCACTATTTGGATCCTTTTTGCTTCTTTTTACGCACTTTTGCCTCTTTACAACAATTTTGCCTAGTTTTAACCGGTTTTCATCACTTTCTTTCACCAATTTGTACAAATTTTTAATCAATTTTCCACCTTTTCCACCACCTTTTTTCCCTACTTCTAAACAAATTATTCTTAAGACCAATTTTGCCCATTTTTTTCAGTTTGATCCATTTTTGCCAATTTCTTCTTCTTTCTGCTTCAGTTAACTCATTTTAGCCTGTTTAAACCACCTTTTCCCATTTTTCCACCCATTTCTGTCACTTTAAATCCCCTTTTGCCACTTTTTTTACCCATTTCCCCACTCAAACCCATTGTTGCCATTTTCTTTTTTTTTTTTTTGTTGTTGTTGTTTTTTTGTTTTTGCCATTTTTATCTCATTCTTGCCACCTCCATTTCTGTGACTTTTAAAATCCCATTTCAACACCTTTTCCATGAGAAGGTGGTGGCATTTTTAACCCATTTTAATTCTGTTTTTCAAGACCTTGTGTTTAGGTGTGTTGTATGGCATGTCACTGTGTTATGAACCCCTCTTGACATCATCAGCCCACATTTTGGCCCCGCCCACATGAAACCAAGCCAGGAAAGAGATGAAAAACTTTCTAACAGTCTAAATCCAGAATTCAGTCGCATGTAGATCTCAGTGTTTCCACATGTTTACATCAACCATATTCCAACATATCTAGAGTGTTAGGACACAAATTATGGATACACTTTACAGGGTCTTTAAGAAAAGAGATTTTACTGTTTTAAGAAGGCTATTCACTATGGCACAAATGAATAAAAAAGCTTCAATTAAAGTGGTTATTATTCAGGTTAAATATAAATTATGGTTAATATAGCTCCTGAAAGCTCTCCTCTTTATCCCCCCTTATGGGCAGCCTTGTCTACAGCTTCAGGTACAGTGAGGGTCCCCAGTATCTGGCACCTTTATTCTGGGGGTTGTGGGCTGAAAAGTTGGAAAACCACTGCCATACATGATATGACTGTGTAGGAATAAAGGCAAGAAATCAGCTGATCTCGGTCTGTTGGTCCTGCACGCCTAAAACGCTGCTGATTTACTTATAGGTATGGCTAATATTAACAGCTGATATATCAGTTGTAAATATGAATATAAATGTCAATATGAGCCTATATTGATACCATTAAGATAATATTGTGCAGTCCTAATAGAAAGTATGGAACCATGCCTAATGTCAACCATCTGGTTACTAATGAGCCCTCTTAAAGCAATCCACAGTGGTCACCTTATAGATAAGTTAACTGATCCCAAAGGAAACTCAAATTTCAGCTGATCCACACGGTAAATGCAACAAATATAACAAGATAAAAAAATACAAGAGTTTTACAAAGGTACAGTAGAGTAAATATAGGATAACAAATAGTGCAAATAAAGCAGGATAATGAAAACACTGTCTTAAACAAACTGTAGTTCAACCTAGAAAAGGACAATAGGGTCGAGCTAAGTTGGTCTAAGGCTTCCTGACAAACAGTTATGACATGCTGGATGGTAGAACATAATTATGTATAACTATTATACTTCTTTAAACTAAAATGGACAAGTTATATAACTTAAATCTTCCCCTTACTGTGTGCCCATAAAAACATGAACTATTCTGACCAAAAAAGTTTGTTGTATTTCTGTTCCAAACACTCTAATTTTAACATGGGATGTGTATGGGACGTCTGTTGCTTCTGCAGCCAGCCTCTAGTGGACACTTGAAGAACTGCAATGTTTCAGCTTCACTTTTCAACACCTGAAGTTGGAGCTTCGATTGGATAAGAAGTGATTGGCAATTTGGTATGCATGAAAACACAACCATGGGAACACAAGCCGGTGAGTTGTGGATAATTTCAAAGCCTCCTCTCATTCGCATGCTATAATTTAATACGTTTTTCACAGCCTGTCTTCACGTTGATTGATGGTGCTGTTTACTGCTCACACTCACATCAGGACGGTGTCATCCATGTCACACAGGCTGAGAGATGGCGGCGCTCTTTCTTTGTTTTACTGGACAGCTGAACAAAGCACATCTCTCTCTCAGAGAAGCTGAAGAAATAAAGAGGAGGAGGAATCTAAAGCGTTCAGCCGTGTGGGAGACTGTCCACGCAGAGCTGCAGAAAACAACCACATCTTCACCTTCTGGTCATATGTATGGGAAAAAACCCTCATGTTTCTCGGGAGCGTGGTCTTTACATCACACCGTTCTCTCTGAGCAGATATTCCCACTCACTGTTACACTCGGTATCGTCAGAGCTGTTTTTATCTCAATCCTATAAGCTACGTATCACTACAAAGTGACTACATCAGAAATCCAGGGTGACAGATCTCTGGGATCAACACGACTTGTAGGACTTAACCTGCATTTATGTTCAGTGAGAAAAAGACAGAAAAATGATGGAATACTCCTCCTGAATCTGTGCATCAGTGAGCAAAGTCTGAGAAAAGGTTGGTATTCAGTAAACCGACTTCTCTTTGTAGGAGTGCTTCCGCATTTCTGCACTGAATATTGTCACTTAGCACCTTGGTTTTATGTCAACATTATCATAGATGTAAACTGTACACCTAGTCAGTTTAGTAGTGGCAAGTCTACACAGGCCCCGCCCACAGAATTGGCTGGGCCCCTGAAAACTCAGAGAATGGGTCCTCTCCACATGTGATTTATTGAAAGATCTATGCATTAGTTTTGGATCATTAGCATTAGTGCTAGCATCCAGGCTAACAGTTACCTCATTTGAGCTGAAAAGAGTGGCCAACTATCATTGGGTTCTGATGTCCAAAATACTTACTGCAACACACTTTAACCCATTTTCATCACTCTTCGAACTATTTCTTTTCATTTCTTGACCCATTAAGCCTCTTCTTACCCATTTATGCCACAGTTTAACTGCTTTTTAATTTTTTTCACACCCAGTTTTTGACTTTCTTGACCCAGTTTTGCCTCTTTTCATTGCCTTTTGCCACTTTTTCCCACTTTTCACCATTTTTCTGCCCGTTATCTTTTCTACCCATTTTTCTCTCTTTTAACCCATTGTTACCACTGTTTAACAGCTTTCTACCATTTGCTGACCCATTTTCTGCATTTCTTGACCCATTTTATCTCTTTTAACCCATTTGTGTCACTTTTTAACCTCTTTTTTCCATTTTCCTGCACATTCGTTGTCTTTCTTACCCATTATTCTCTCTTTTAATTCATTGTTGCCACTTTTTAACAGCTTTTCCCCGTTCTCCCACCCAATTTTGCCCTTCTTGCCCTCATTAAGCCTCTTTTAACCCTTTTCTGCCACTTTTTAACAGCCTTTTACCATTTCTGAACCATTTTGCCTCTCATAATCCATTTTTGTCCCTGTTTAACCAATTTTTGGTATTTTTCTGCCTATTTGTTTTCTTTTTTCACCCATTTTTTTTCTTTTTTAACCCATTGTTGCCAGCTTTTCAACGTTCTCTTTTCCCTCTTTTCTCTTTTCAATGTTGCATTTCTTTACCCATTAAGCCTCTTCTTACCCATTTATGCCACAGTTTAACCGCTTTTTAATTTTTTCACACCCAATTTTTGCCTTCTTGACCTATTTTGCCTCTTATAAACCATTTTTTAATTTTTAACCTCTTTTCACCATTTTGCCATTCATTTTTGTCTGTCTTGACCCATTCGCCTCTTTTAACCCATTTTTGTCACAGTTTTGATCATTTTCCCATTTCCTCTACGTTATCCTGCAGCATCCTGACATTTGGCAAAAACATGAATAGATAGATAGATAGATAGATAGATAGATAGATAGATAGATAGATAGATAGATAGATAGATAGATAGATAGATAGATAGACATGCAAAAATGAAAATGAATTTCTTTTTTTTTCTCTGATAAGAGTGGTTCACATATTGACTCTATGGACCGTGATTGCCCGGACCTCCATAGGCCCCCTCCCCTTTGGCCCCCCTCATGGGCCGCCTTGGTCCACTATGTGAGCAAACTGAGTGTTCAAACTAAAAAAGCACTCATTTTTGCATCTAACTGATTTTTTTTACTTAAATATTTCATATTCTTGGATTTACATTAATTGTATTACTAGTAATGACAGCAGCAGACAAAAAACGTGAACAAGGTCTGTGGAAACCAAATAGGGATGCAAAAGCATGCTCCACTTTTGTTTATCTTTGCAGTGAAACAATGACGGCTGTATGACTCCACGATGCGTTTGTTATGGAGTTTAAACAAAGAAATAGCATAAAAGCATCTCTGACAAATCAGTAAACAAGCTAAATCTTGATGAAAATATGTTTTGTCAGTCCTTATAGCTTGTAAGAACAGAGCTTGCAGAGGCAGCTTTACAGAGCAACAGAAAGTGTAAAGTCTAAAATTTTCCTGAAATGCCATTTCCCAGATCTGCAGGGGTGTAATTCCAGTACTTTAACGATAAATTACTAATGTAATACGCACACAGTGACATTTCTAACACCTCCTTCCAGCTCAAGGATTTGAGACAGATCCATAAACATGTAAATCATGATTTCTCTGCCTGTAGGTCCGTTCTCTCCGGTGTTAGGCTTTTCTCTGGAGGTCCCGTCATACAGCTACATGTGTGTTAGCAGATAGCAGCGATCACTCTCAGACTTTATCTTGATCAATGTCACCTGGTGTCTCTTTTATTATCTGCACTGCTCCATTGTTGCATTGATTACTATCTTCATGTTTACATCATATATAATGTATTTCATTTTCTCCTTACTCTGTGTATTATCTATGACATGGCAGCTACATTATGTGTGTTGAATCAGTGTCAGTCACAGAACAAAACCTGTTTTGTTGCAGAGTGAGGGCTGTTGACCCTCTCAGTGTGGCAGGCGTGCTCTCAGACAGATCAGACACTCCGATATCCTCCTAAAGAAAGCGCCCGTCTCCTCCTGACGGCCCTCTCCTACCTCTCATCACCTTATCTCATCAATCCTGTCAGAAAATAAATTAGAATACAGCCAACGCAGGGAAAACACCAGCCGTGTCCTTTGTGACACACGTGACATTGGCTGATAATCTTGTTTTACCATAAATGACCCCATAATTTCATGCATGTGCATTTCCAGATTGATTTCAGTTGGTTTGGTGGTATAATGCTGCTGCCTTGCAAATGAAGATAAATTGAATTTCATCATGTTGATGCGGCTCACAGTACAAATGTAACTTTGGCTGAAATCTTCATCTGCATTTAGAATTAATTTTAATAAATCTTATTGTTAAAATGGGGATAAATGTTACTGACAGAATTTTAAAGAGGCTGTCCTTTACATCGTAGACTTGATTTTCAAACAACAATAAAAAAATCATTTTTAGATATGTGTGAATAGTTGGCAGAATGATTAAACATCCAGGCTCTTGGTAGTTGGCACCAGATTTATGAGAATTCTTCATATTTTCAATCAATTCAGAGCTATAGTCCTGTAATGGCTGTGCATACTAGTGGCCACTTCCAGCCAGAAAGTGGGGCTAGACTGTGTCAGGTTAAACTTGGTGACATTACACTGAGTTCCAAATTATTGTGCAAATGATATTTTTCCCTGATTTTCCTAAATAGTCAAATTACAATCAGTGTAATTTTCAAATCATCAACCATTAGAGCATAATTCAAATTGTACTGAACAAACCTTCCAGTCATAACTATTTTTTTTCTCAAAAAACAGAAAATACTGAAAATGCACTGTTTCAAATTATTATGCACAACAGGGTTTCAAAACATTTTATAGTTTGTAAAGAACTGAAAGTGGTAATTTGTTGAATTTGCAGCATGAGATGGTGGATTGTCATGCATGAAGATAGGTTTGCTGCGGAAGGCACAGTTCTTCTTTTTGTACCATGGAAGAAAGTGGTCAGTCAGAAACTCTCTATACTTTGCCATGGTCTTTTTCACACCTTCAGGGACCCTAAAGGGGCCTACCAGCTCTCTCCCCATGTTTCGGCCCAAACCATGACTCCGCCCACCTCCTTGCTGATGTCACAGCCTTGTTGGGACATGGTGGCCATCCTCCAAGTATCCACTACTCCTCCATAAGGACCATCCAGGGTTGCACGGCACTCATCAGTAAACAAGACTGATGAGTCTTCATGTATTTCTGGGCCCACTGCAACCGTTTCTGCTTGTGAGCATTGGTTAGGGGGGGCTGAATAGTAGGTTTATGTACGACTGCAAGCCCCTGGAGGATCCTACACCTTGAGGTTGGTGGGACTCCAGAGGCACCAGCAGCTTCAAATACCTGTTTGCTGCTTTGTAATGGCATTTTAGCAGCTGCTCTCTTAATCTAATGAATTTGTCTGTCAGAAATCTTCCTCATTATGCCTTTATCTGCACAAATCTGTCTGTGCTCTGAATCAGCCACAAATTTCTTCACAGTATGATGATCACGCTTACGTTTTCCTGAAATATCTCATGTTTTCATACCTTGCCCAAGGCATTGCACTACTTGAGGCTTTCAGCAGCAGAGAGATCCTTTTTCTTTCCCATATTGCTGAAACCTGTGGCCTACTTAATAATGTGGAATGTCCTTCTCTGGCAGTTTTCCTTTAATTGGGCTCACCTGGCAAACTAATTTTCACAGGTGTCTGAGATTGATTTCGATGATCCAAAGAGCCCTGAGACACAACACTATCCATGAGTTTCACCATACTGTGCCTCTGAGACTAATTCTGTGGTATACGACAAGAAGAGACAGGTCATAAAAAGCTAAATAACTTTTGAACCATGAGTCATAGCCAAAACCTTTTTCCTCTAGATTATTTTGCCATTCTAATGACGCTCTCCATGCCACACTGCCTTTGCAATAGCTTTTCTAGCAAGCCTGAAACTTGGGCGACTTTCCAGGTATTTAAAAAATAAATCCACACTAGTAACTCTTAATTAAATTTATTTCTTCCACTAGCTTAGCATTAGCCACCATGCCGAGTTCCTAAAATGGACGTAACATCGGCTGTGACAACCAATGGCGGGCTGGTCTGATGTCACATCATGCTTTGCAAGCAGACACTGTATTCAGTCTGAAACTGGAGGAGACAGCCTGAAAATCTCATAATGGAGAGAAAGAGAGACAGAGAGCCTGTCATGTGTCCCTCTGTGCCACTGCAGACAGGAAATGTTTTGGATAAAGACTCATTACCAGCCAATATGAAAGTGAAATTAATTTTTTGTAAATAGTTTGAAGCCTTTTTGTCACCAAATTATTTTTTTTCTCTACTTTTTGGTCCTAAAGAGATAGGAGGACATGTTTATGCAAAAAAAGAGTCTTCTGCCACAGAACTTTTTTTTTTAGCTTTCTAAGAGGTTTCCAATTTTTTTGATATTTTACGATCATCCATCCATCCATCCTTTTTCTACACCGCTTATCCCAGGTCATGGGGTGGCCGGAGCCTATTCCAGCTGTCACTGGGCGAGAGGCAGGCCACACCCTGGACTGGTCGCCTGTCAATCACAGGGCTGACATACAGAGACAGACAACTAGACATGCTTATTTTATGATAATGCAAGTTTTAAAATGATATTATCATTACAATGTCTATCTTAATCAGTGCAAACACATCCAAAAGTATCGTAAGTTGTCTTAAAGTCAATGTAATCCTGCATTGTTGTACAAACTCCCAAGGCACACCTCGACCTTCCTGCCTTGCCACACCATTTGTGAACCACTTCTCTCAACAGCAAGAGACCGGCATTTCCTGGTCGATCTAAGAAGGCAGAGCTCCCAGACCTTATTTTACCGAGTGCACCCTGGCCAGACATGGTCTTGGTGTCCAAAACAACTAAGCAAGCAGCGTTGCTGGAGTTAATGGTCCCCTAGGAGGATAGAACAGAAGACGCACAAGATACGAAAAGATCCTGACTATGAGCCTGGTGGAGCAGGCTGCAGGGGCCTTTGCGGGGCGATCTCTTCACCGAGTCCTGGGGGTCTTAGGGACCTGCCAAGCCACCAGAAACATCCTGGAAGCTGCTGAGAAGACTTCCCAGTAGCTCTGGATTAAGAGGGGTGATGCGTGGCATACCTGGACAAATCGTGCCCCAGTTGGGTCACCTGGGAGAGGGTGTCTGATGATAAGACCTGAAACAACCCCAGGTCCATCACTGACAATGTGTCCAGGGTTGCATCCAGAGGTCTATCATGCAACTCCTAAATGAAAACAAAAACGTAACCATCTCTTTTTTTCTTTTCCATTATCCCAGTGTATGCTTTAAAAAACAATCTGTTAGGACTGAATGGTTTAACTAATAGACTCGTGTTCTTTTATGAGAGCCTACAAAACTAAAATGTCTATGTCAGGTTGTCTTTGCATGTTTATTTCTGGACGTTAAAATGATAAATAAGCTGACATGAAGTCGCTGCTTGCACATACTTCATTTGAATATTCCAACACACCAAAGTATAAACGTTTTCCCGTGTGAAATTTCCATTTGTTCACGCTTGGTCTCACATCTCGCTGTGGTTGACGTCCACTTGACAACCTGTGGTATTTTTTGTCATCAAAGAACTCCAGCTTTCTTTGCTTGCAGACTTTTTCTTCTCTATTATTATGTATGGATAAACTCTCTTTTCATTTATGTCTCCCAGCCTGCCACATGAAAGGCTGTTATCTCCTTTTCTTCTAAAGCCTGAATGAAGCACTGGTCTCATCCAGGAGGTTACAGTTTGACTTTGATTATCTTTGTATGGTCTGATTTTTCCTTTTTATAGCAATAGAGTTTTCTTTTTTAATGCGCTGCATCTTGTCTTCCTCCCCCTCCTCCCCCTCCTGCCTTGCTTGTCTTGTTTGTCCTTCTGTTTCTGTCTTATGTGCATGAAGTAGACATACTGTACTGCGTCGCCGGCTGAGCTTATGCTTCAAGACACACAATCCTGTTAGGAGTTGGCAAGGCGACGTCCATTTGATGCCAGTCAAAATATTACAGTCTGTTCACTGGTATAAAGAGCAATGGGCATAATGCGGGCCATAATGAGGCTTGTTTACGTCTACTGGGTCTTGTATGTATTGGAGTGATGCCATATTTTTAAGCACCGAAATCTGTTACCCTTGTTTTACAGCATGAGAGTCAGTGTGGGTGTGAATGGTTGGTGGTGTTTGAACCTAAGCAGGGTCTGTGAAACTTTCAGACATTGGACTCCCGGCTCTGAACTGATGTGAATTAATAAAAAAGGTTATTTTTTTATTATTGGGATTTATTTTTTATGGTCAAAAGGGGATTAAGAAGGGGTTTTGCCTGAGGCAGTCAGTCCAAGTTGATACCTGAATATGACTCTTTGGGTGCTTTCACATTGTTTCGAACCGCACCGCGGTGAGATTCCTCCCCCTTCCCCCCGGCTTTCTTTCACACTTGCAACATCGATCCGTGCCCGGGCCCACTTGGGTATTTTCTGAGTCTGAAACAGCAGATGATGGTATGCACGTAGCTGATTTACAACCCCGCCGAGGAGGAGAAGAAGAAGAAGCTACCATGGCAACCACTAGGGTCATGACCTGAGCGAATATTGTTTTTGTTTTGACCCAGCATAAAGTCCATCCTGCAGCCATGGAGGATTTAAAATCACTTTTTAAGATGCCAGCAACTTTGCTCTTCATATCTGCACATCTACTACAGCTCAGAGGATTAAATAGGCTCACGCAGCGCAGATACAGCGGTTTTTGAGGTGACGGGAGACTTTTATTCCCTTTGCAGATCCTCTCACTGACTCCAACTTGTGTTCATCTGTAAGGTGAGTCACAGCAGACCGTTTATTGACTGGATCCTGATGATTTCCATCCTTTATTGAGGAAAAATGTGAAAAAAGTGCTACGCTGTTGAAAGAAGTTTAGTTTTTACGATGACGTCCGAGCGCGGTTGCATTCACGTCTCACCTGAACTGAGCCAGAATCCACTTGAATCGTGCCCGACATCAGCTCCCCAAGCGGGCCCAGGCGCGGTTCATTTGTATCTCCCATAAAGCTCTGACTGGTGAAGAACCCGGCCAACAGCTGTTGTCTGCAGAGTCTCAGCTGGTGAAGCTTGAAACTCCTTCAGAGTAGTCATAGGTGTTTTGGTGGTCTCTCTCTCTAGTCTCCTTCTTACACACATGCCATAGTCCTTCCATTCCTCAATGATGGATTTAGCTGAACTCTGGGGGATATTCAGAGCCTTGGATTTTTTTTTTGTATCCAGCCCCTGACTTGTACTTTTCAATAACCTTTTCTCTGAGTTGCATGATGTGTTCTTTTGTCTTCATGGTGTAATGGTAACCAGGAATACTGATTAACCCTTCCAGACACAGGTGTCTATACTACAATCACTTGAGACACATTCACTGCAGTCAGGTGATCCCCATTTCACTCATTGTGAGACTACTAGCACCAGCTGGTGAGACCTCTGTAGAACTAGGTCAGTCACTTTAAAGGGGGCAAATATTTATGCAGTCACTTATTTTACCTTACATATTTTTATCTAATTGACATTACTTTGTAGAAATCTGTTTCTCTTTTTTTGTCAAACAAGCCAAATGATATTGACATCTAGGGGGATGGATATTGGTTATAGGCACTCTGCCTGCAGTCAGCTGGAAGTGTACCTGGAGGGGGCCTGGGCCTGGGAACTGGCCTGGATGATAACCATCAGAAGGCCAAAGCAGTGCAGGGCCAAGGCTGATGCAGCAAAGTGCTGAACTGGCATATGCTTCAACACCTGACCCTTACCTGACCTGACATGTTTCCCATCTCTGATAAGAACACTGAGATGGTATACGGTAAAGATAAAAGATGTCTAAACTATAAGTCTTATTATTATATTTAATTTAATACAGCGTTACTCAACCCTGCTCATCCAAAGAGCATGAGTGTTAAAAAATACATTTCCAAGAGCCACAATAAGTGGTGAAAAGTGGCAATTAAAATAAGTAAAAGGTGGCAAAAATGGCCAAAAAGTGACAAACACTGGGAGAAAAGTAAGTAAAAATAAGTTACAGGTGTCAGAATTGGTCCAAGAGTAGCAAAAACATGGCAAAAAATGAGTGAAAAATGATTAAAAAGGGCAAAAATCAGAAAAAGAAAAAAAAAAGGTGGGATAAAGAGAATTAAGTGGTGTTTAGTTGCAAAAACAGCTTAAATGGGCAAGAAGTGGCAAAGATTGGGGGGGGGGAGCATAAAGTAGGATAAAAGTGTCAAAAATGGGTGAAAAGTGGCAAAAAGAAGTGGCAAAAACAGCTAAAAAGCAGCAAACACTGGGAGAAAAGGGCATAAAAGGGCAGAAAGTGGTAAGAATGGGTGAGAAGTGGTAAAAAAAAATAGTTATAGGTGGCAAAAATGGTCCAAAAGGGGAAAAACAATGGCAAAAAATGAGTGAAAAGTGACGGGCAGAAATCAGCAAAAAGGCGGGAAAATGGGCAAAAAGCATGAAAGAGTGGCAAAATGGGAAATAGGTGTCATTTGATTGCAAAATATAGCTTAAATGGGCGAAAAGTGGCAAAAAAGGCAAAAAATGGGCCAAAAATGGCAAAAAGCAGGAAAATTCTCAAAAAGAAGTGGGCAAAAGCAGTAAAAATTGAATAAAAGTAGCAAAAAATGCAAATAAAGACAATGGAAATATACAGAAAAAAATTAGAGGTTGACAAATAAGTTTGACAATTACTATTTAAGTGTGGGAAACAAACTAATTGATGTGACTTGCAATGGATAATTTCTGAAGTCAGATTTTTCTTTTTAAGGTTTTCTGGGGGAATAATATTTCAAATTAAGACAAAAAAAGAGTCACAAATCATCACAAATGAGCCACATGTGGCTCCAGAGCCACACGTTGAGTATCACTGATTTAATATGTATAACAACTGAAGTGGCTTTTTATGTGAACAAACTTTATACATGTATGTTTTCTTCTAAGCTGGTCTAACTATCCTCAAAAAATGCTTAAAGAAATAAAAAGATGCACCACAATCTATCAAGAGCTCCTGCATCTTTGATGAAAACATCCTGTCCCCGAAAATCAATAAACAGGCTTTTTATTTTATTTCTGTCTTCTATTGTTTTCTCTTTTCTAAAATAGAAAACCTTTTTTTAAACTTCTGCTCACCATGAAAAAAGAAAAAACATGTTTATATTTTCTGTTTTGAAGCTGTGATTCACCAACCATTCTTCTTTTCATTATAAAACATGTTCTTTTGAACCATAAATCCAGTGGCTAAAGGATCACACAGACCCAGCAGTGAGGCACGGATGCTATCATGACAAAGTGACGGGCCTCACTAATACGAGCCAACAGTCTGATCAGGATTCAGCGGGTGTTCTGCATGGAGGAGACTGACGTCTGCTTGGGACCATCCATCAGGGCTAAATGGCAGATGGTCCTCTCTGTGGCCAGGCAGGAAGTGCACTAACACAATCGCTGCGGATACACAGGGAGCACTCTACCTGCTGATAATCCACTTACACACAGACAAAGCTGCTTTAATCTGCCCGCTCCTTTCCCTGCACAGCCCCTCGCCACACGACAAGGCCGAGGCTCCACGCTGCAGAATCACCATTGATCCTCTGCACACATGTAAACAGGCTGAGCACTGACGGAACATGTTCATAATGAATCCCTAATCACCCTCACAAGTGAAGGGAGGATCACGCACGGGGAATGTTAATACTCACAAGTCATCACAAAATGAAACTTATGCTTTCCTGCTGTTAAATTAATACATTTTTCTCCGCCTGATAGAATTGTCCATCTGCTGTTTCCAAACAATAAACCCACAGAGCGGAGATAAGAGGAGCATTTCTCTCCCATATGTGATAGGACGATGGCCAATAAGGAATTTCAGCACTTACAAGTAATCAGAAAATTACAACTTATGCTTTCTGGGTGTTTAATTAATGTTTTTCTGCTGTTACTGAAGATAAGGCTTACATTAAAAGGTTCTGCTGATCGTCACAAAGTTTGTATATCAGCCTAAGAAGCTTTAGTCGTACTTAAATAATACTTTTGCTCAACGAAGCAAAACTGAGGATAAAAATGTTTGTTCTATATTTAGAGCTACAGACAGAAAGTTCCTGCAGAGATTAGTCAGTTTATACTTTTTATCATATGGTTTTATAAAGGTGGTTAAATCTTTCTGAACATGTGCCGACTGAACTGTATGTTAATAAAAACTGCTTAAACTCAACTTTACAATTTCATTATGTAGAAATATCATCTGTCAGAAGTTCAGTCTTTTGTTGGCTATATTGGTAGATCAGTCACATGCAAGTGAAGCTCTGACTGACATTTAACCGTGTGCATGCGCCGATTGTAAATCTGTGCAGTCTGAAAACCTATGAGCATGGAAACCATGCAGAAATGCAACCAAAGTCAGAGCAGAGAGAAGTAAGAGCTTTGGAGCTAATATGCACCCTTCACACTTGTGTTTACTCATTTCCAATAACATGATCATACTGACACTGAGCAATGTAGTCACACATTCCTCACATTATTCAGGCCACTGGTTCTCAACTGGTCCAGCCTCAGGACCCACAAATATCTCCAGAGACAAATCACAACCCAAATTTCCCAAAAATGTCAACAATGCACGTTTAGTAAATAAAGATGTTGCACTCAAGATCTTGGAGAAACTGAATTTATGATAGGAAAAAGACACAGGACAAAACTGTCATGTTTTAAACTAGGGGTGAACGATTTGGGAAAATAATTGAATTGCAGTTTTTTTTTTTACCCAATTTTGCAATTTAATATGCAATTATTATTAGGTTCCTTGTCTTATGTACAGTTCAACAAATACAATCAATAAATCTTTCTATATTATAACCTACATTTAGTCAGGAACACTGTCACCATGCATTTAACCATTTCATAGTAAAATGGACACACAGTTTTACTTGGCAGAGAAATCTGCTCAAAAGACTCCCTGGGTTAGTCAAGGAGCAAGCTTTGGATTTCTAAAGCATGCATAGCCAGAAAGCCCTATATTGATAGGTACAGTGATAAGATATTCCTTTATTAGTCCCACAAGGGGAAATTCCATGACAATGTGTATTGAAAACAGTGTAATCATTTCAGAAGCAATTAATCCCTTGTAGCATGAATCTGATTATGAGGGTGCAACAAGCTTTATACTATAAAGGAGGAAGCTGGGGTGGAGGTTACACTTTGCCAGCAGCAGCAGCATTCTGCATCAGCATTAATGCAAGCAAGGTTTAGGCTGTGGGAGTGGGAGGCAATAATTGGTATCTGCCAGCTAACAGCTGATTGCAGCTGAGAAAAATCTATATTAAAAGGAGAACATATTAAATCGGCAAATGACACATTTCAAATTAAATAAATATTGCAAATTCTGCTATTTTTAAATTTCAGCAGACCATATTGTGATTTAATCTAATTTGAGGTTAATTGCCCAGCCCTGCAATTTAATATGTGATTATTTCTTAAGATCCTCATCTCATGTATTTTCAAACAAAAAACAAACAATAATTCATTCTATACTATAACCAACACAATATTAAACTAGGGCTGGAATATTTTGAAAAAAATATCTGTGATGATTTCAACTCATTTTACAAATTGGATATAGACTTCTGTATTAAAGGGAATGATAATTTTAATTTTAATTCTCATATTTAACAATAAAAACAAACAAAAATGATAACATGATAACATGTAAATTTTAGCCAGTTTTCCAGAGATCTTGAGAAATTACTGCATTATCTTGGTAAAAGCATCTTTTTAATTGCAAGAAAATCAGATAAATGAGTCTAAATGTTGATAAAACATTTACATTTACCCATTATCACAATAAAACAGAGTAAAGTAAAAGGTATGGATGCATGTTCTTCATAGGCTTTTGCCGCCATTTTCTTCCAGACATTCACGACCCACTGAAAGCTGCTCCACGACCCACTTTGAGTCCTGACCCACCAGTTGAGAATCACTGATTTAGGCCTATAACATATAA
Source organism: Cheilinus undulatus (assembly GCF_018320785.1). Classification (NCBI taxonomy): domain Eukaryota; kingdom Metazoa; phylum Chordata; class Actinopteri; order Labriformes; family Labridae; genus Cheilinus; species Cheilinus undulatus. The sequence continues at coordinate 49,643,602 of NC_054870.1, read as the reverse complement.
AATAGATGTCAACAGAAAAGGTTTTAAAGGGTTGATGTTGATTATTAGTAGGTTATCAGTCTGATAACCAATATTAACTGAAATGAACTCTTAAAGCTGGCACCTGTTTATTATATATATTTCACCCTTGGGTGCTCCGATCAGAAGGGAAATGATTTCTCTGTTGTAACAATGCTTCTTGTCAGTTAAACCTGTTGATTTCCCTTTTAACTGGTGCCACACTTGTAAGGATCATGCATTTGTGGGATGAGCAGCAGAGCTGAGTATGTGGTTTGCACCCATGAAAAATTAGTCAGTCCTTACAAATGTGGCACCATTTAAACCTGAAATAAACAGGCTTTCCAACAGTATAAGATTCATTCCCAAGAAGCATTGCTGCATCAAAGAAAAAATCTACCAAACACAAATTTCCAAAGATGTAAACACAGAGCGGCTTAAGTCTCTGTGCTCATTTTAAATACAAAATGTAGAATTTAAATACTTTGCGCTAAAATGTCAAGATTTGGACCTGAACTGATCAGCAGCACTGCTAAATATTTCCGTCTGAAAAATGGGCTGAGAGTTTTTTTTTTAAGTAAATAAATTATGCCTGTGGCTTTGGTGAAACCTTTTTAATCATCCTTGAAGTCAAGCATATTTGGAAATAAAATAATAACTTTGACTTTCTCCTGATTTATCTGCACGTTAATGAGAACACAGCCATGTTTTGGTCCAGGATGCTTGTTAGAGAAGCCGGACTTGGAGCTGGATTGTGAGGTGCATCAGGCCAGGACCTGCTAGTCCCACGGGGAGTCATTAGATATGAAGATGAAGCTTGATTGAGATCCTTTGCCAGGTTGTTCCCTCTGATTGGGCTTCATTAAACAACACAGACCTACTGCAGCTGAGCGGGAGGAAGTTCTGTTTATCACTCTGGCATCGGAAAGGTCTGCTGTGCTCAAACTCTGCCCAGATCAAAACAGATTTATAGCTGCCTTCACTCGTCGTGTATCCTGGGGAGCAGAGCTGTGCTTGCTTATGAGCTCATCTGTTTAACAGTTTGAATAAAGAGTTGTCCTCTTTTCTCAAGGCGGGAGCATTGGAGCTCTACAGGGAGGAGGTGTCAGAGCGGAATAAGAGGCAGAGAAGGAATGAACAATTAGTGTGGAGAGGTGGAACAGCTCCACGCCGAGGCAGAGGCGAAGAGGGGGGGAGGGCATGAAAGAGGCCAGGTGCAATATCGCATCCTTCCTGTCAGAGGCTTAAAAGGAGAGCGGAGGAAGAGCGTTTAGCTCCGAGGGACGCATGTGGAATGCTGACCACAGGTTTGAAGAATCGACTATTCAGAGAGCGTCTCTTCCGTGTGCCCTATCAGGTCGGGGAGGTATCTGCCAAGTAAAAACTGCTGCCAACGTCTTCTGAGGTGCTTGGAATACCGACAAGGAGAATCAGGTCTGGAGGATGAGAGCTGACCTTGATCACAACTACTCTGATACTCTGCTGAGACTCAGAGTCAAAGAGGCAGATATGATGAGATTGCCAGCTTTTTTTAGCTCCTAATGTCATGAGCATGATTTTAAGGCTATAAACTGTTAAAATAAAGGAAAATACAGAGAAAATTAGCTGGTATTTCTTACAGCTTTGATTTCATTTACACTAATCTCTCTGTAACAGTTGTTCCTGTGCAATCACTCCTGTGTTCTCTTCATAAAAATCAATACAAATTACATTTTGACTTTATCAGCAGAAATGCTCCAAGTGTTTTTTCAAGCTAATTTATTGATGAAGTGTTGCAAATGCTGCTGTTTACTACTAATACTCTTCCAGCCAAGCTTCAGATCCGGTCTAGTCTTCCATTAAAAGACCTTTACATGCAAATTCATCAACACAATACACAATACACCTTTGTGCATACATATTCATCAACAATCGTTAATTCCAGAAAAAGCTGGGGCACTGTGCAAAAACAAGACATTTTACTATTTCATGAAAAAACAATAGCTCATTTTGAATTTGGTGGCAGCAGCACATCCCAAAAAGTAGGGATTATAAACCCTTTGTAAGCCCTTCTCAGGTTTTCTTACCTCACCTGCATAAACTCACTTGTGTACTTTCCTTGTGAAAGCTCTGCCTATTAAAGGGGCTCTATGTAAGTTTTCTGTTTTCACACTTCCCATTTTTGAGTATATATTCGTGCGCACTTTATCCCGATGTGAACAACGAGGCTCTTTATTTCTTCCTTGTTTGCCTGTATAAGCCAGTTGAGTCATTTATCTGAAAAGAATTCGGGCCAAATTTTCCGCGAAATCTCAACATAGTAGTACGCGCTACCCCCTGCTCTGTTTACACCTGGCTACGGCGTGTAGGATGGAAGTGACGGCAATGGAGAACGATGCTTCTGCGAGTAAACGACCGGCTAGCGCAACGCAAACATCCACACAAACTCTGCGTAAACATAAAAACCCCAAGATAGTTCCATCTGCTGAAGCCTGTCAAGCTAAACGAGAGCTTGACCAACGCAGGGGGAAATTGAGGATAAATATCGGTGGAGCATTTGAGAAACGAAAGGAGCTTTGCTCTGTGCTTGGGATAAATACCGATCCAGAGATGGCCGTCTTTCTGTAGAAAAGGTAGGGCATGACTTCGGACCATGAAATACAATCTAGTGTTTTATGTTCAATAAAACGTATCCTGAATTACGTTAGCTTGCTTACAAAGATGCTATCCAAACAATACTAACGTCACGTTGCTCATTTAGTGTCTTATTTGTTACTTCACTTACCTCCTCTGTTTACACGGTGCCGGTGAATCACCTTGGTCTGTGTGTATCAGCTGATAAGGTGGAGGCTCATTCATGCGCGAGGAGTGTGCCGTTGTCGACGGGCAACACAATACTGTTGTAGTTTGCCTAATGACCGGTGGTGTCGCTGCACTGATTTTTTTTTTAAGTTACAAATAGCTTCTTTAATTTTAATTTCTGTAGTGCAAACATAAATAAAAGGAATGAATAAATAGGGATGGGGCAAGAAAAGGCTGGAAAAGTAAGTGTTGTAAATGAAAACAGCTGGAGGAGCATTTTGCAACTAATCTTACTATAATTGGCAGCATGTCTGTCTGCCTGTGTCGATTTGCACGCCACACCAACTCCGCTGACGGGAGCTTTGCAAGATGGATTCACCAGTGAGAAACACAGAAATGGGCAAATCCATCTGCTTTGCAAGTTTAGGTCAAAACGCAGTGGTGGACAGTAAAGGAGTACATTTCCTTGAGTACTGTACTCAAGTACATTTTTTCAGTATTTGTACTTGAGTATTTAAGCTTTTAGGTTCAACATAGCTTTGTAGTCAGATGTTGGTGTTTTTCTTTTCTAAAAATGCAATTGGCCACACGCTGTGCTCCTCACAGAAGGGAACCAATCACAGTCACCGCTCAAACCTGGGATGGATTTGGAAATGGGTCTTCCTCGCTCTGGGTAGCAAGCTCTCGCGCCTTCATTCAAACAAAACTCAGCAATGGAGATGGCAGGAGAAACTCAAGCTAAGAAACCGGTGCACCCACGTCCATATCTCAGCTTGATGTTTGAGATTTCAGAAATGAGGAATGATTCATATCATATTCATACACACATTTTTGTAGCAGAGTGGTTCCACATGTAAGTCAGTACATCATTAGGTGGTTTCAGAGAGTTACAAGGTTCTGTAAAAGCACTGACTCATTATTGGGCTAAAGATGCAAACTGTTGGACAATTCTGATTGTTTTTATTGCCAAACATGAGAGAAAATGTTGGCATGGTAGGAGTCTGATACTAAAAGAAGAGAAGAAAAAACATCAGTCATGGCATCGACTATGGTCCAAACTGTGACTAAAACACCAACATTTTTACAATCAGTACATCTCTAGTCTCAGGGTTCCCACCGTTTATTGAAGCATTTCTTAGACGTTCTTTGAGCGTTGGATCAGGAAGCCTTACTCTTTCAATCATTATAGCATTTCCCATAAAAACCTCTTCAGCAGCAGACGTGGGTAATCTCTCTCCTGCACCGGTCAGAGTCCAAGTAAAGGCTAAAACTTAATGGTCCTTTAAGTTCTGATTGCCTGTCTCTGTGATTGGCCTTAAGTGCTACCCAATCTCCCTTCAGCGGTGATTACGATGGGAACTTGCCAGACTGGTTAATTGGCTCTATTAGTTGACTTCATTCTTAAAGGAGTCCTTGTTATTCTGGAGGGCAGCAGGTGTCGAAAGAACAACACGGCCGCCTCTTGATGGTGCGAGGACCGCTCAAAATTACACTCATTAAGGCAATTCAAATGGAAGGACACTTACATAATTGTGTGCTATTTAAAAAGTCAAACAAGTTAGAGACTGGTTTAATAAGAATGAGTCAAAATCAGAGTTTTAATTGATCTTTTTAGCAAGGGAAAAGATTTCACTTGTCCCTTGAATGACAGAGAATTTAGCCCTTTAATCATCAGTGCGCTCTGTTGGTGGCGTCTTTTTGTTTCCTTGCAGAGAAAGGCCAGAAAATGTCCTTGGACGCTGCCTTTTGTGAAGCAGAGCTGCTGGAGCTCTTGGTGTTTGTCCATCATTGATTAGGAGGTCTGTATACGCAGACGTCTCAATTCACTGATGAGATGAGTGTCAAGCTCGATACCCACCCTCCGCTCTTATAGCCGAAGAGCTTTCTCGTCCTCTCACAAGTATGCAGCGTTTTTCTTTCAGTCTTCATTGACATTTTTGTTCCAAAGTCAATATCAAGCACTTATTCACTCAGCTACAAGTACAGAAAAGGTCTGCTGGGTAAAAAAGAAGCAAGGACACGTTTTTTTGAGGCAGCTCACCATAACTAAGAAAGAAAATTCCTCTTTCCTAACAACCGAAGCTGAAAAACAGAATATTCTGGCTCTTTCTACAGAAGAAATATCAACTCCTCTGCCCTCTGAAAGAACAGAAATAACCACAACAGACTGACAAATAAGTGGTGCCAAGTGCAGAGAGAGTGTGGAGACTCAGAAAGCAGTAATCCTCGGTCAGACTCTGTAAGTCCATTGATCATTTTAAGGACTAAACCGGGTCACCGATGGGAGTCGACAAGGCAGAGGACATGTTCTCGTATTAGATACTGAAGGACCCTTGACTGTAGCTCCAGCGCTTCCCATTAGTCCACTGTTTAAAACAACAAATGCTCTGTTTGGGATGCCTCTAGGCAGCTCTGCTTGTCCTTGGAAGATGTCCGCCTCATGCTGATTTAAAAGTTGAACACAAAAACTTCCAAACCAGGCCTAAACTTTCTCTTTAAACACCAGCATGCTGGGGATTCTGATACCAGCTAACAGCGGCCTTACAAAGTTCTATTTAGTATCGATTACTCTTAACAAAATATCAATACCAAATTAACTCACTGAGTGCCATTGATGTATATATGCATCAAAATGTTTTTTCGGTGGCTGGCACAAGGGGGCGCTCTCACGCTCCCTGTGAGTAATTTTGGGGCTTCTGGGATACGTAGTCGGATGTCTATGGTCGGAACACGGAAGAGACGGTAGATCAAAGCCACAGAGATCAGAGGTGGAGACCCTGGGGTCAAAGAGCAGAGCGATCGTTACGGAGTTAATCTAAGCTAAAAGGTCTAAAATAGACGCTGGAAGAAACTTTAAACTTTTGCCTGAGAAATCGCTTACTCACTGAAACTGACACTGAACTTAACGACAGCGAATCCAGGGATCAGTGCTTTAATTCATCTGCCTCGGCGAATGAATAGCAGCTGTGAGTACCTGGCATAAAGTCTGGACCTCGACCACAGTGTCCTTCCTCTTTTACCTGACGAGCACAGTCTTCAGCTCCCACGAGCTGCCAGCCCCGTCTGGTTGGTTTCGTTCAGGTTTTGTGTTGAGAGATGGTGGAAACAGTGGTGCCGGTTTAAAAACGCACGGGCTTAACTTATGCAGATAGAGGAGCACGGTGCAGGCCGAACTATACAACTTCATATTTTGTAAGGACAAAGTCCATCAGATGTAAGAGTAAAGAAGTGTTCTTTATGGCGTCTCTGTCACGGCTCTGCAGCTGCTGCGAATCCCCGCTCTCTGTACAGGTGTCATTCCACAGTCAGCCACAATCAGCAGGTCTTCATACACACAGACCGGAAGTGACATCTCCCAACACAGACCTGTGTGGCCAGGATTTCCATATTTCCCAGGCTTTACCCAACAATATATTTACAACACAGCTGCTGCATCTTTGTTTAAAACCAGTTCATAGTTTCAGGGGAAAAGAAAAGTGAGAAAGAGAAAGACGCCAAACCTATCCGTAACATTAAGTATGTTCTCGGATAAGTATTGTACTTAGGTACGTTTTAAAAAGCATAAAGCACTGAGTAAAAATAAAGACTAAAAGCCAAAACGAGGAGGCCTAGGCTTTCTAACAACAGCAAGGTAATGGTTACAAGTTTGATCTCCACAACACATGATGGCTCTTGCAAATTGCATATGAATGATCCCACATTTCATCCTGTTGCGTTTCACTGTAGTTTAAAGATCATGTTTCACCTAGGAAGCCCCTCTGGGATCACTCAGTATTCAATACTTTGAGTAAACTTTAAACGAGTATTACTTTTACTTGAATAGATCTATAGAGCTGTACTTTTACTTATACTTAAGTACATTTAGACCAAAGTAACTGTACTTTTACTTGAATACAATAGTTGAGTACTTTCTCCACGTCTGTACACAAGTAACAAATCTCAGCAGCTCAACTCTGCCATTTCTCTCACAAATTGTGGTCAATTTTAGAGCTGTAAGAAAATATAACAAAAGTAATCTGAGGAACATGTAAATACCACAAAATGTATGAAGACCAAAATTGCAGAAACATAAAAAGATAAATATTTCTCTAAAATTAATTATGACTTGTATTTTTTAAATTCTCTAATTTACTCTGACTTTATTTTTAAAGAAAATAAATGGGACAATTTTTGCATTGTAGGTATATTTTATTTTATTTTTTATTTTGTGCTATAATTATTTTCATCAATTTTATTTTTTCTGCTTTATCTGCTTGCACCAAAATTTTAATGTAATTAAAGTTTTTGAATTGTAGTAAATTCAACTTTTTTTTTTTTTTAGGCAAAATGTGAAAACGAAACAAGTGACATAAAGTGCTGTACAACACAAAACGTAACAAAAAAAACACAATTTCAGGGTACTGAGATGTTAACTAGATTAGTTTTGGATGAATTCATACATCAAAACAAAGACAAATCACGGACCACCAAAAGATTAAAATAATTAATTAAGATAAGAGGAAAAGAAAGAAAAAAGAAACTAAAAGTAGTTCAAGTTTTTAAGTTAAAATTAGGTTAAAATTACCTTAAAAAGTATCGGTATTGTATGTAATTTTTAAAAATCGGTGTCACCCATCCCTACCCCAAACAGGGTCAAAAAGGGTAAACAGATTTTTCAGCACAACTTCATTTCTGTTTATACAACCCAAATACCCAAAAAGTTGAGTCGCTGTATACAATGTGAATAAAAAAAAGAAAATCAATGATTGTCAGCTGTCATAAACCCAGACTTTATTTACAATAGATCATAAATAACAAGACATTTTATCAGCTTTTTTTTAGCTGATTTTGATCCAGACGATCTGCAGATTTGTAGACACCTTCACAGATATATTAGTGCGGTGGAGCCCAACCTTTTTTCCTTAGGGCCCCCCCCACTCGCATCTAAGGAAGCTCCGCCCCCCTTTGACCCACTCAGAAAAAGTCATCATTTGTAATGGTTTTCATTGACATAATCCCAACATAACAGGCCTATATAGACTAAAAATCGATGTCTGATCTATTCTATATTATGACTGGGTATGAGGGCCACTCTAGGAAAAATGAAATACTAACTTCAAGAAAAAAAAAACTAGAAATTTTCAAGTTTTAAAAGTTAATGTATGAGAACAAAATACATTATAATGACTTTATAAGCAGCAAATGTGCCTGAACCCTGGATTAGAATTTTTGAGATTATAAAGCCTGAAGGTCAAAATCTGACCACGTTTTTCAGTTTGGTTTCTTGATTTGATGTTTTACTTTACACTGTAAAATTATGGTTTAAAAAACTTGAAATTTTTGAGTTCCTAATGTTAAAATTAAAGATTTTATAAACGCTGAAATGTTTTTTTTCCCCCTGCTATTCCTGACTTTTGAACTGTGAAATCTTTTAAATATAAGACTTCGTGATATCAAAAATTTGGATTTTTTTCAGGAATTACCAGATACTGCTCATATTTTAATCTTTTAGGTTGGCCCTCATGCACCATTGCACACTATGTTTCTACTCATGATTTTTTTTTTTAATATTAACATCTAATTTTGACTATGTCAGAGCAGACAGGGTCCCACGCCCCCCCCAAGACCTTTGGCGACCCCCCAGGGGTCCTCAGGCCCCAGGTTGGGAAGCCCTGTATTAGTGGATAGATATATGGATATTTGTGCACATGCATTTGTTATCAGTTGATAAATACATTTGTAGTTTGATCCACAGATTTATCTTGATCACTAGAAATGCCAGCTAACATCTCCATCAGTGGTTTCATAAGTAGATTCAGACCTAGATGCATAGACATACAGAGATTCATTGATCCCATAGAGCCACACATAGATAAATAAATATATTAATCATCCACTGATGGACAGAGAATAATAAAGAATGCCAGCCTACAGCATCTTTACTCTCACAGGAATGCATTAGCCCTGATTTCATGTTTATGTAAGGCCCTCGTTCTCACTGTGAAGAGGTTCTGAAGGAGCTGCTGATGATTAGAGGATAAATACGTACAGTATGTGAGAGGCGTGATGTTGGCCCAGGGTCTCGGTTGTAAAGAGACCATAAATTAGCAGAAACAAAGAATATCATCCCCCTCAGCAGCAGTGATTAATCTCACTTTGGGCTTTTAGCTATGGAGCCGGCCAGAAGCGTCTTCCTAAGTCAGGCGGCATTTACAGGGCCATTTATTCATTAGAGCGTCCTTAAGAACATCCACAGACACCTCAATTACTGCTGGAAAGATGTCTCTAATGTTTTTGGACTCATTAAATCTGGGACCAAATGGCACTCACGTTGTATCACATATTTGACATTCAGAGTGAAACCATTGAATTGACAAATGCCCGCTGATGCTGATGGACGATCTAGTTTAATATCCCTTCCAGTGGTGGACCATATGTGGTTCTCATAAGTCTTCACTACTTACTGAGAAGCCTTTAAGACACACTACACAGAATCAGTTCATTTGAACAACTGCATGGTTGGGTTTTACACATCTGCTGTTGGAGTGTCACTTTCAAGAGGCTGGAGCTGATGGAGGGAGCTTTTGAAGGCTAAAGACGTCACAGCGGAGCATTGTGGACTGTCCCACTGTGCAGGATCGTCCTACTACTACCTACAAACACAGAAGATCCAGCTGGTGAATCTTCCATGGCCCAACATATCTCAGGATTTATTGCACGGCTTATTTTGTTTTTTTTCTGTCAGCTTCAAGATCCAGTGCTGTAATCCTGCATGCATTTCTTTTTGCCAGCATATATCTACTTTCAGTGAGAACAGCTGATGGTAGTTTAATTCTCTACAATTTCTCTCCTCTTCCTGTTCTTGAGTTGCAGTCTATGCCGTGTCTTCTCACAAACGTCATGAGCAAATACATTTGGAGCGAGGCATGTGACTGGTGCAGCCTAACTCGTAGAGGAAAACACCACCCCCCCACCTGGGCCCGGGATCAGGGCCCAAGCATGGTCACGTGTGCATTCACACTGACCAAAATGAACTGGACTTTGGACTCAAGTGCACTCAGATCCAGGATCGGGACCCCTAGTGTGAAAGCCACCTAAGAATTCTGAAACTGCAGTTGAGTTAGGTCGTTTTCACACCTGATTGTCCATTGCACGGGAGACTCAATCCGTTTTGCTGCACTTTCGTTTCGTTTGGTTCGCATTCACACTGCTCTTGGTCAAACGGACCAAACCGTCTGAGCACCTACAACCTCTGCTCTATAGGGGCGCTGTTGTCACAAACAAACGGCGACCAAGCAGAAAAGAAGGCGTAGTGGAAGAGGAAAACGGAAATCCATCTCCTTCCGCCGGTCTTTTTTCTCCCACCGAATTTACGCTGTCTTGGGGTTTCTGCTTTTGCATTGGGGCGTTACGAGCAGCCAGCGAGGCGGTGAGCTGTCCAGCATGTCGTTCTTTACATGTAATGATTAAATCAGCAACGACCACGATGTGTTGCTATGGCTGCACAGGCGCCAAGCGAGGAACCGACATGTACTTGAGTGTATTAAATCACATATAAATCCGTATATCATTACGCTTCATGCCACCTCATGCCTTTGGTTCACAAGTTGGTCTACTTTGTTTTCACACTTCAAACAAACCATACCAGGGATCATTTGGAAGTGGACCGAGACCCCTTATTTTCAAGCGGACCAGAGTCCACTTGTTTGGTCCGCACCAAAGTTCATGTGAGCTTTCACCCCACTCCAAACGAACTGGACTATCCAGGGAAACGGACCAGAGTTCATTTAAAGAGGACCAAACAGCTCTGGTGTGAAAGAAAGTAAATTTCCTCTTTAGGGTGACTGTGGTTCAGTGGGTAGAGTTGGTTGTCTTGCAATCGGAAGATTGTGTTGTCTGATCCCCAGCTCCTGCAGTCACATGTTGATGTGTCCTTGAGCAAGATACTTATCCCCATTTTGCTCACGCTGCTTTGTCAGTGGTGTGTAAATGTGTATGGATGGGTTTGAATGGGACTAGCTAATACAGATGGCCAATTCTCCATAGGAAACTTCTGCCATCAGTGTGTAAATATGTAGGTTCCTCCTACTACCAAAGCCATACTCATTAAGGTTAACTGGTGACTCTAAATTGGCCCGAAGTGTAAGTGTGTATGTCAACCCCTGCCTTTCACCCAATGAAAGCTGGGATAGGCTCCAGCCTCAGTGACCCCAAACAGGATGAGCAGCGTAGAAAGTGGATGGTTGTTTTTTGTCTGAGGACACAGTCTCTGTACCAGTCTATCTATCTACTTGCATTACAGAGACCTACTAAATGTCAGAGTGCCATAGACGGATGTGATCTGCAGAGTATGACAGAAACACAGTTGTTTTTCACGGCTCCAGCTTGGCATAAACAGAGACAGCTCTTCGTCAGGAGGCCCAGCAGTGGATCAAAGTGAGCGGCGACTCCTCTTAGCCAGGTCTGATGTGGGAACAGGATCGTGGAGCAGAGCTCTCCCTGCAGTCTGAACATGACTCATGGTATAGTGAATATTTCATGCCAGGCGTCACAGAGCTGACAGTAGTGCCGGCCACAGGGCAGCTCTGACAGAGACGAGAAAGCGAGCACAGGGAGCATTGGTACGGATGAGTATACTGCATATGAAGACACATGCGCCTGTCTAAGAAGTGAACACAATCCGAGCCAGCTTTGTTTTATTGGCTGGCTTTGTACAGCAGCTGAATCCTCAAGGTATCACAAATCTAATATAAAGAAATTCCCCTGAAGAGCTTTTAAAGAGCTTTTCTTTAAAAACATTTCTCCTCATGAAAGCAGAGACTCCAGTAGAGTTTAAACGTGCTAAATCAAAGATATGACATATTTATAAGGTTAATAAGGCGCTGGGTGATGTACTACTTCATCGTCACCAACACATCTTCATTTCTGTTTAACACAGAGCTTACATAACTGCGCCGCATTAAGCCACACCATTAAATGCATTGTTGCTGTTCCAATCATTTAGAGGGCAACATTCAGCATCGACTGCTCTGTGATTCTGTGACAGGCTCTCTGGAGGGACCGAGTCATGTAGTCTTATTATAGAGGAGACAAATCAAGAGTACCCAAACCCTCCCCTCCAGCCCTACTTTCTCAAGGTTATTTTCAAAGATAGCTCATGTCTTGGTATAGTATGTGGGCTGGGCTTTAAGTAAGCCCTGCCACCAGAGACATGCTGTAACCCTTTGCAGCAGAAGTGAGGGGGCTTTGGAGGCCACAGAGAGACGGGGGGGTAATTTAAACCCCTGGGAGTCCTGGATGGGTTGTGGCTTTTGTCCCTGCAGGGTAGAGTCAGGCCACATAAGTTCTGAGAGTGTTCTCATATAGAAAAGGCTCTGTCATCTTCTGTGTTGGCATTAAAGCAGTTAAAGGTAATGAGATTTAGGCTTTGTGCATCATAAAGTATGACCGCCTTGAGAAACCCTTGAGACAATGGCGCCCGTGTTCTGCCTAGGAGCACAAAAGAGACTTACATCATATCAGAATCGGCACATTCTGCAGTGAAATATGATTATGGACTCCGGGGAGACATGTACTTTCTGTCAGTGATATTGTAGCTGTCCTACACTATGTCTCTCAACACTGCTCCGCTTCTGCTCGCCGGAAGGAATGCAACTTTTACAACTCGCTGAATTCAAACAGATAAATCTCTGCAAATACTCCAGCTGATAAGGATGTTCTTATTTACTTGATTCAGGGGGCACGCATCAGCAATATCTCTTAATAAAAACAGTTACATTCTCCTATTGTAGCGTGGACATGAAAGCAAGCAGACTGCAGCAGCTTTGTACAATACTCCATTTGGTGGGAAGCCAGGCATTACTAATATTGATTTCTTGTATTTTTATGATGAGCTACAGACAGTCAGGACCTGTCATCATACATTACTGTCCAGGTACAGCAAATGAAATCACTTTTAAACGTACTGGCTGGACGACGATATGCAGACATGCTGGAGAACAGGGACGCTGTGCAAATAGCTTGAATCCTTTATCTCAGTTTCTGCATCTCATGTGATCAGGATCTAACGTTATTTACTCTTCTCATGCACATGCATAAGGAGCTATTCTTAGAGTAAACAAAGAGAAGCACCTGAGGCTAAGGTATACGCACATGTCCTGTTCCTTACTACATGTGTGCAGTGTAAGTGAGGCTGACATCAATCCTGCGGGAACATCTGCAGTGGAATCAAAACGTCTGTTTTACATCTGAGTCTTTTAAATCATATCTTACCAAATTTATTTTGTAAACATTTGTTTTTGTCTTTTAAATGAGAAGAAATTTTCTTTGCTATTATGTCCAGAAATGCTTCGAACATCAGGCAACAAATGTATTATTTTTACCCTAAAGAAGCAGTTAAAGGGAGATCAAACAGAACGAGAACTTTCAGCAGGGAGAATGGCGTCCATCGCATTCCCACAGACTGACACAGTCACCTGCTTCAACACTATAAAAATCTGTCCATGGGCTGTGGTTCTCTCATTGGAAGTAGAGATGCAGTCCTGTACTTAAGTTTTAGGCATGTAGGATTCACTATGGCAGGGGTTCTCAACATTGAGGTTGTGGCTCCATTGGGGGTCAAGAGACACTGAGACAGGGTCTCCAGATGCCTCCAAAAGAAAACTAAGACAATTTTTTAAATTACACTGTTGCCACCTCACACCAATTTTGCCAAATTTTAACGCGTTTTCATCATTTTTCCCACCAATTTTAACACACTTTTGCAACCTAAAACCCCATTTTTTGTCAAGTTTAAACCCTTTCCACCACTTTTTGTCTGCCTGTTTTCGCCACTTCTAAACCAAATCTTGCCATTCTCTGCCTATTGTTACCTCTGTTGACACATTATTGCCACTATTAACCCCTTTTACCACTTTTTAAGCCAAGTTTCACAATTTGATATGCCCATTTTTGCCAGTTTCTGACTTTTTCTGCCTCAGCTAACCAATTTTAACACGTGGACGGTTAACACGGTTTATATAAATTATATAAATTCCCACCTATTTTTGCCACTTTAACGCCATTTCAGCCACTTTTACATCCCCTCTTACCACCTAATATGCCCATTGTTGCCACTTTAAATTTTTGCCATTTTATTTTGGTTATTTTGCCACTACTATCTAGTTTTTGCCATTTATCACCCATTTCTGCTACTTCTACAATCAAATTTCACCACCTTTCCTACCATTTCTTGCCATAATTTATCTATTTAAGCTATTTTTAATGTTTTAATTCTATTTTCAACAAAAGGATTTACATTTTTAAAGAGGGTTACTTACTACAAAAATGAATTAAAATTTGTTTCTTTGATAAGAGTGGTTATTATTCAGGTTAAATACAAAATACCACAGCTTAACTTTACAACGGACCATGATTTTGCTGGCCCCAGTTTGGCTGGGGCCCAGAAAGCTCTCCCACCCCCCAATGGATGGCCTTGTCTCCATATTGACTATTCTTGAATGTGCATGGCTGTGTTCCACCATCTTCCGGTACAGTGGGGGTCCCGGTTTTGGCACCTTTGTTTTGGGGGTCACCGGCTGAAAAGATTGAGAACCCCAGGACTATGGGGCCTGACGTGCCACAACCAGGGGCTGAAGAGGGGTTTAGGACGGCCTGAGTCAAGCTTGACAGTAGCACCTGGTCAAGCTTTTTTTGCACCTGAAGACTGCCTGCAGTTTTTCGGCCCTTAGGACATCCACAGCATGGGCCTTCGACAACCCTACAACCCACCCAGAGGGTACCCTAGGCCAGTAGATTTCAAACTTTTTTGCCCAAGGCAAACCAAAGATCAAACAACATTTCAAGGCACACAAAAAAACAAATTAGCATCTTACATGTTACAGTAAATCTAGGCAGGCCACAGAGTCAAGTACTGTCATTTAACTAAGATCAGCTGACCCTCGCAAGCCCTCATCAGCTGACAGCAAGCTGATTCATTTATTCAGCACGCTACTGGCAAATCGTACTCATGCTGCTATATTTAAACTGCTTTTGCCTGGCTATGCTTTGCTGCTCCTGCTGCAAGCCACTTTTTACATCCCTCCTCCACCCCAGCTCCTCCTTTATCCTTAATTCTTTCATATCCACAGTTAACGGTGCATCATCATCACTAGAGTCGAAATTACTCATATTATATTTGTTTTAGCTTGGTGTGGTGTTGTTATCTTTGTAGAAGCCTGCAGACCCACACAGCTGACCAGAGGATATCAGTGCATGGCAGAAGGAGACAAAATGCCGAAAGCTGTATTGTAAATTATTGTCCAACACAGAGGGTTTTTTTGGGGAGAAACAAAGTGCTTTGTATGTTTTCGACACAGCGAACAGGAGAGCCAACATATTTTCTTGACCTATTTTTACGTAAAACCCTAACCCACTCTGCGCCAGATCACTCTAAGCTCATAACAACAGTGCAACGCTGATCCAAGGCAGAGCAGAGGACGAGACCAGAAGTCTTTCAGCTTAAACTGACTACTAAATTAGGAGGGTTCAAGTCATGCGATTTGATTAAGATGCATGTCAGATGTGAATCATTGGGCTCGAGATTACCGACTGAACTAACTCGTGAGCTTCATTACAGATTTATCAGAATTGTGCCACATTTCTTTAACACACCGAAAGCTTCTCTTGGTGGAGAAGAGATTTTCACTCTTCTCCTGACCTGCCTCAGTAAGTTCTATCTATATTATGCTCCACTGTCCATACTACAGCAGCATTTGTACTGGAGCTGGACATGCGTACAGCCTCATGTTGTCATGTCGCTCTAAAAAACAGAGCGTTTGTCCAGTGTTTGAGTGTTTGACCTACCAAAAATTTCTGATCATTCCCTGCCGAGTCTGCAGAACAGATTGTGAAGTTACGTAAAGATGAATCACTCTCTGTGTTTTTGTTCTTTCATGTTTAGTAGCTTTACCAAAAACAGAAAGATCTAACCCATGTTAGGCCTCATGATTGCAAATTTAATACTGTAACAGGTTAGCTTACAAAGCTATTTCAGCTAGCATGTGATAAATTAGTCTGTTCATTTAGCCATGGACGGATACACGACAGCTACAGCTGAACACACATACACATATTACACTAGGAAACAGTTTGCAAACAGCAGCAATATTACTGCACCTTGTGCATCGACATGGTTCTTTGGCTTCAGCTTTCTTTTAGTAAAGAAATGCACACTGTCTATGAGAGGGAGGAACAGCACTGTTAGCATTTTACCACACTACAGTTGCAGGCTCCAACTCCAACCAATCCTTACACAAAACCTGCAGAAACGGAGAATGTGTTCCATCATCATAACAAGAAAAGCTGGCTTCCGCTACCGGATTTATTGGCGTGAGTTGGTGTGCAACAGCTTATGTTTTTGCAGGTACCTCCTCCCCTCTTGTGTGAAAGAGGGGAGCTTTCATTATAAGGTGTGAATACATTAAAACAGATGTGGAGGCATAATTCACTGCATCTGTTACATAACTCCTCCAAAAAGAGCACAACCAAACTGCACAGCACCGACATTACAGCAGAGAAACTTTTCACATTGGCAAATCCTGCCTGAGGCAGAGATAAGAAAACATCCAGATGGCAAGTCTGTCTTTATCTCTCTCTCTCTCTCTCCTTACTTCTCCTCCTTTGACTTCTGACTGCTGTTCAAATCTTATTTCTCAGTCTTGCTCAATAATAATGCATCATGAAAGAATCAAATGCCAGAACTAGTTAAATATCACTAAGAAAGAGAGGAAAAAAAGATGCAAAACTAAAAGATTAAACTTTCGGCAGAACTTGAACATGCAGCTACCCATTTATTTCTAGCTTTATTGACCATTATTGACAGTTTTTCTGCATGAGGCGTGTGAATTGGAAAGGACTAAAAAGCATGAACATGTGCTAAAACAAATGTCATTGATTATATGAATGTGTGCATCAGAGAGTGAGATGGTTATTGACAAGTAGCCATATTCCCTGTTCAACACCTACATTAGAGCACTCTTGACAATCAGACTGCACAGCGCATAAATTAAGAGCTTTGGTCAATAACAGAGGAGTCCAAGCTACGGCCTGTGTTCCATTTTTATATGACCTGCAGAAGATTTACGAAAAAGAGAAATATTGCCTGCATTTGAAGCTGTTGTTTTACTGTGTTGTGCTTTCTTGTTTTGACCCTTGGCCCTGCTGTGTCAATTTTGTAAACAAACATTTTGATCAGCAAAATTTGCTGATAGATTTTTCATAAAGTCCCTGCAAAGTGAAATACAAAATTTGAGTCTGAACACACTAGATATGTCAGAATAAAGTTTCTGTAAACATTTGAAAACACTGAGATCTATGTGACTGAATTTTGGATTTAGACATTAGAAAGTTTTTCACCACTTTCCTGGCTTGCTTTGATATGGGTAGAGCAAATATAGTGACCCACCACATCACCAGTCTATGGGTAATTACCTCGCCCCCCTGACGCTACAACCATATAAAATCAACTCAGCATAGTCTGTTGTTAGCTGACGGCCCTGCCCTCAGTGAAAGTTAACAGTCAGTTAAATGCTGTGTTTTTGTTCGTTCTGAGGTACATTTCCCAAATCTATCAGCCACAGTGGCCTACAGCTCATTAAAAGCATCATAACAGAGAGATTTGTGCCTGAAAACAGTAAATTTAATCCCAAACTTCTGTCCCTCTGCCCAGGCACAGAGCCAGGCAGCAGTGCTGTGATCAGAGTTCACCTTAAAGACCTTAAAGTGAAGATAAATCTGTATTTAGGATTTCTGTATTACAGCTCACTGTGTTATGAACCATCAGGTCAAATTTCTGTCGAATGAAACCAAATGAAATCACTTAACCCTTTACCTACTGAGTCTAAAAATGGCCATTTGGACATATTTTGTTATTATGGCTGTAAAATCATCAGGAAATGCCCTAAATCTGAGAGCTTTGGTCCCTTTTGATCCCTTTGGTACTTGAACTTGACTTTTCAACATCTGGTTAATGATTATTGAACATTATATGGAATTGTGAGCAGTTTAAGAGAAGAAAACACTAAAACGGATTTGTTTTCCATGGCTTTTATGAGAAGAAATGTTGTTGTTGCTCATGAAGTTTTGATTTGACATTTGAAATGTGAACCTTCACATGTTCAGAACAATCACCAGGCATTTTTTAAGTCTAGGACTCTGGGTGTGCAAAAGATAACTATATACATAGGCAAAAATGAGTGCAAATAAAGGTGGAAAAATGCATTCTCAACATTCTCAAGTAACATATTGTTATTGCACATGACAGACACTAACATGCCACTAAGGCCATTTTTTGAAAACAAAACACCACTCTCGCTCGCTCTCCTTTTACTCTCTTCCTTCACTCTCCTTTCTCACTCGTCTTCTGCCAAAGCTGCCCTTTCCGTGATGCTGTTTGTCATTAACATAATATACAGTGCTTAACAAATGTATTAGACCACCCTAACCCTAACCAAAGTAAGGTTTATCCACAGCTGCCCTAAATTAACAGAATTGGTAAATACCAAAATAATTTTTTATGTTTCTGCAATGGTTAATACACCAATATGTAGAAGCTCTTTAACCCAAATGATATTTTTAATGCTAAAATATAATTATTATTGTTATCCATGAATTTTCAAATTTACTGATTTACAAAAAAACTGAAAAAATAGTAAAGCACGTTTATATTTCTTGATTAATATGTCAAATTAGAGTTATTTACTTGCATTCCTGAAGTGGTTGAATGTTATGCTTGATTAATTTCTGATTTCTCAGAGAAGCCCAGTGAGCCGGCTCAAATTTGGGTGAATTCAGTTTGAAATCCCTCATTCCTGTTCAAAATGGTAAAACATGGAGAGCTCAGTGAAAATCGAAAGAGTCCGCATTAAAGCACTTCATGATGCTGGATGGTCTCTGAGACAAATATGACAGGTGGTCTAATACTTTTTTTAAGTACTGTATGTAGAAAATGTCAGGTGATCATTGCAGCACACAGTTCCTTTTAAAGCTTTAAAGAACTCATTTTAATCCATTCCCATTCATTCCTTATGGCTGTCCCATACTGCCTCACCTACAACACACACTTGCATTTCATCAGAATCATGAGACTGCAAAGAGCCTAAAATTGTAGAATCCTGTCCATCATCAGTAAGACACTGGATTTTTGTAATTTCACGTGCATGCTCATTCATCCTGGCCATGCAAATGTGTACACTTCCACAAACATCCATTAAAGGTTATAAATGCAAACAGAAGTATCACATGGTGATGTTATATTAGAACAGATTAAAAATGTTTATAGCATTTGAAATAAAGTCATTAGTAAAACAGGAAAAACAGTGAAATAAAAATGCGCTCGGAGTGTAATGTCAGCTCTTGATCTGGGTGTAGTACACTGGAACGAGACCTCTCAGCAGATGCTCTGGTCTCTTCACGTGTACGCTCTAAGCAGGGGTGAAGAATCGTCATCCAGGCAGGTAATTGGCTGCTGTGTACATTGCTGTTGGCATCCCCCTCCTCCGCTGCTTGACACATCTGTAGTGTTCATTAGAGCCCAGGCGCTCTGTGCTACACTGAGTTATCAAATCTGGACTCACTGTGCACGTTCCATTTTCAAGCACCAGATCAGTGACCACATTTAGATTTTTACATTCAGCCTTTACAATCTAAAACACCTTTATATCATATTTGATGATGCATGTGTAATGATAGAGATCCTCTGCATTGTAGACCTTAGGGATGCAAGATTTGTATTCTACTAAAGCAGACGTCATGATCACAGTGGAGCTCATGCTGTTTTGTTTGTGTATTTCCTGCTTTTAAATATGTTAATGCCATGGATGCAATCCAAACACACGGACTGGGAGGAAGAAGACGATGGGAGAAAAGAAGGACGGAAAACAAAGCGTGACAAAAAAGGAAAATGGGTTTGCAGAGGGAGACCTTGGGGGGGGGGGTTTATAGATGAAGGCTGCCCCAGGTGCTCAAACACCAGATGGAGAAACAGCTGAATCAAGTCCAGGAAAATAGACTCGTCATCAGCTCCCGACTCAGAATCTTCATTAAAACGTGAGCTAAAGTGATGAAGACAAAGTGACGCAGAGGGGTTGAAGTGAAGGCGAATAACGACTCGTGAAAGGACAAATTAAAATTCAAAGAGGCTTCACGGCACAGGGATTCAACGCTGAAATCTGAGGCTTAATAGATGAAATCATAGAAAGATAACCTTCTATTAATTACTGATTAAAAAACATATTAATTATACAATCACAGCTCACGAGTGCACAGACTCAAGGAGAAAAGGATGAGTGCTCCTGATGATCTCTGCTACTGAAGTTAGAATATTATTCAGTAAATGCATCCTGTAATAAAGTATTTGGCCATACCTGTTATTATTGAATTCATGTGTTTCAATCAAACCTGTTCCCACAAAAAGGCCGGCCCATAGAATTGACTGGGCCCCTGAAAAACCCAGAGAATGAGCCCTCCCCAGTTGTGATTTATCAGTGATATCAATGCATGTGATTTGGATCAGCAGCCTTAGTGCTAGCATCCTAGCTAATGGTTAGCTCAGACATGAAACGTGTCAAAACATCATTGGGTTCTGATGTTCAAATTATTTACTCATGCCACTTTACAGTCCAGTCTCATCTCTGTTTTAACCAATTTTGTCACATTTTTCCTACAATTAACACCTTTCACTACTTTAGCCACCTATTTTTTACCCCACATACCGCTTTCAACCCATTTTTGCCAGTTTTTAACCACTTTTCACCATTTTTTTCTGCCAATTTTGCCACCAATAATTGTGGTTTTATCCCATTGTTCCCTTATTTAGCCCTTTTTGCCATTATTTTATGACTTGTCAATACTTTTTTCTGCCAGTTTCTAACACTTTAACCCATTTTCTCCACTTCTAATCATTTTATGCCACTTTGCTACTTTTTTCACCATTTCTTTCTGCCAGTTTTTCCCTTCTAACTAATTTTTGCCACTTTCTAACCTCTTTTAACTCTTTGGCCCCAGAGTTTTTTCAAGAAAATATTACATTTTTATATCAAGATTTCAAAAGGGCTGTAGCTTGAAAGTGGTTAGAGATAAAGGCATACTGTAAATGAGTAAAATCTTCAGTATGATCCAAAGTTTGTGATGGGAGTAAATTCAGTCATCTAATTTGCATATTTTGACATCACCAGGCGGCCTCCACCGCCATTGGCTGTGTGTTTTTTCTCATGGCTTCTAATATGGCTGCCCCTACCTCCGCAGTGTTTTTCATTCCCTACCTCCGTCACTATTCACAGTGTTTTGACCACCCTGATACCCCCACCATGTCCCCTCCCTCCCCAGGCATGGTGAGGCAAAGCATCGGCCTCGGTACGTGCTGCTTGTGGACTATCATTGCGCACGGACGCACTGTGGTACTCACAGATGCACCGTCTGTCTCACCCATGGTTTCACCGGACAACTGAACGTCATGCCAGAGGGTGAATATTCCTCTCTTCCTCCCGGTATTATGAGAATTCTCGCTACAATTTGCTTTCTTTCTCTCTGTTACGTTCAGAATACAACCACCGCTTCCTCGTCTCCTCGACCGGGGGTGGGTGTTTCAAAACTCTCTCTCTCCAAAACTTTGAATAGAAACACGCCCACAAATGCTGCTGGGATTGAAGTTACTCATGTCCACCATCTCCTGGTGTAAAGTAGTAACAACATTAGGCACCATATTTGCAGCTAGAGCCTGTTTAATTCAGCAATATTGCTTGTTGCAATTTTGCACCTTTGGTGCTTAAAGGGTCAACCCATTTTTTCCGTCCATGTTCCCCTTTATTCCCTATATTTGCCACTTTAGCCCACTGATTCTCGTTTGGGCTCCCATTAATCCAGTGGGCGAGGGTGCATGCCATCGGTAGTAGCAAACCCCATGCATGCCTGGAATGCAGTGCAGAGTATGTGGAATGTGAGGGTTATGGTTCCGTCACATCAAGGCCAGCAGCCCTGTACCATACTGAAGCATGCATGTCTCCCATATCCAGTCCCTTTGGTCTGCACTCACATTGCTCCAAGCCCAACCTAATCTAGGCATGAAAACATCATCACGTCATGATATGACACACACATTTGGCACCAGATGCATTTTTGGTTCTTTTCTCCCCCATCACAGCAACAGAGCTGAAAGGTTTCAATTTTCTTCAGTGAGAGTCGTTCCACCAGCTCTGGTGCATGCATCTCTGCTCCATCACGGCCCTGGCAGCCTGAAACACTTCACAGCAAAATGAGCAAGGCAAGGTTTCACTTCACTACATCAACAAAACGTCATAATGGGGCATAGTGAGCCTGGAGTCAAGAGGTTTGAGAGTCAGAGGCCATGACAATGACAACATGGATGAGGAGAAAGTGATCTTGGAGGTGGAAAACTACAATATCTTTATGACATCACCCATCCTTCTAGAAGGACCAGAAAATAGATCTGGAGTGGAACACAACAGCGAGAGTTATGGGAGTAAACTGTGAGTTACTAAGTGATTGATAAATGGGTTACTTAGCCGTGGTAGAAGCACAAAAATCTCAAAAAAGACAAAAAGAATAGACAAATTCAAGGAACTTCTCCAACTCCTGCAGCTCTAAACAACAGCTTCAGGTGTGTTTATGTCTTATAGCACTTCAGCAGTATCTTCCAGGTGTAACTAAAATTACCACATGAACTCCTCAGTCTTGTGGGTCAAGCAGTCCGGTGGTGCTGCTCCATGCTGCACACTGAAAACGCGGTCGGTGGGTGTTGACAGAAGACAGGACACACAGTCAAACCACAGCACAGCTGTGACTGACTGGAGGCAGATCCAGTGGAAGTCTGGGGATGGTAATGATCAGATACGACCCTCTAGCACTCTTCCACTGTTTAAAATGATAGTGGAGAGGAACGGCAGTATCTGTTGTACATTGTATGCAAACCAGCACCCGTGCTTTTGCATGTTCTGGAGCAATTATGCCAGGCCGAAGCACACCTTTTCCATTCATGCAAAAAACAAGGAAGAGTACTTTGCCTGAACACAGTATGGGGCACTCTCAGTTTACAAAAATCTGGACTTTGGAGGTCAAAAGTGCTCGGGCACAGTCCACAAAGCCTGTTGCAGATGTACCCTTAATCAAGGATGGGTTTCTGACCATTACCACCCATTGCATCATCAACCTGCAACATGTATCTGTAAAGGCATCTCTTTGCATAGACGCTGATTGTTCAGTTATGCAGTTAGGGGAGCATTTATCTGTGTGCATGTGTTTTGTGGATTGTTGGTGTCTTTTTCACTCATTTACACAGTTTTAGTGGGTGAAAAAGCCATGCAACTCTTTTGTGAATCAGTCCTTGGCTTCCCAAAGCATCGTCAAAACAAAATGATGCTATTCATCTTTTCTGCATCATTTGTCAGTTCCATGTTTGCGGTGATTGTGCATGCACCCACCTGCAGCTCCAGTAAAAATGCCCTCTCTTGCAAGATTTTTGCTGTACTTCTAAAACTAAATTTAAGAAAACTGAGTGGAGAAACTGTAAAAAGTCCACTTTAGGGAAAAACAGAATCACTTGGCTGGCTGCAGGCCTTCAGGATGTAATAAAAGCACGAATAAGAGTTTCAGCTGCAGAGAAGGGGTAACAGCAGCGATGTTTTTAAGGTGGAAGGAGGTGGCTGTTGTGAGCTGGGTGACATACTGATCAAAGCAGAGGTTACTGTCAACAATAATGGCAAGATTGCAGATAGGAGGTGAGGAAAACAGAGTGAAACTGTCAGTGAGGAGGCAGAAGTTTTGGAGGAGAAGAAGTTGATGTGCAAAGCATAAACTGCCCCATCCCAAATGGTCATCGCTCCGTTAGGTTTATCCTGACTAATCTCTTTGCTTTGTGCTGAATCTTTCCTCTCTAACATGTAATCTTTTACCACTGACGATAACTACTTTGTCTTGTTTGCTCCAAGTATCTCTGACAGTTCATTAGTAACCCAGCTTCCTGGTGCGATCTTCTTATTAATGTTTCCGTAGTGTGCTAACACCTGCAGCCGCTGTTTGTTGACCACTTTAATTCTAAAAAGTAGACAGAGCAGTTTTTAATTAGAGGAAACATGGATTCTCTGTAAACAAACACCATTTTTGACGCTTACTTTCAGAGGGCACATTTTAAATTAGAGGACTGAGGACAGGTAGCACTGGCTTGAACACACCTCATTATGCTTTGAACAATGGCTACTTTGCCCTCAGCACATCACCCCCGTTTTCGTCCTCATCTGTTTCTACCACGCTAGAAAATTTTATGCAAAAGGACAAGAGGAAATCAGTTAGCTTGTGGCTGCAGGAAGACGACAATGGGCTGTAATAAACCCTGAACTATGAGGTTAGAGCGGGATGATGCGTATGAGAGGGGCAGACATTTTGAATGTGGTGCTTTCGCTTTAAACAGCTTTGGTTTTTTTCTTCATGTAAGCTTTTCCACAAACAAGTGCATTCATCTTAAAGATCTAACTCACACGCTGAAGCTTTTCCTTCCTCATAAAGCTCAGCCTTTGTTTTGAATGCTTCTCACTCCACGCTGGTTTGTGGTCTTCTCTTTTATTGCTCTATTGCTACTTTTAGAGAACTGCCAAGTACTGTAACAGCGTCTGCAGCTGTTGACCCGTGATCATGGTGTACGTGTGCATTCTTGTAAACACACTAACAGAGGATGTGACACAAACAATATATTTTTTTTATAATCCACTGCTCTGCTGCCTCACAGGCTGTAAAAATTAAATTAGCAATTAGCTGGCTTGGATTAAAACCAGCTTCTGCCAGGATAGACAAAAAACGAACAACACAGATGTAAGGGATGTTAAAGGGAAACTGGAGAAGCAAGAATAGAAACAGCATAAATGTGGACGTCTAGAAGAAAGTTTGAACTTTACAGCTCTAAACGGACCTTTACGTTTTAAATTTCTATACAATGAAGATGATCCCTACACTTTACGTGACTTTCATCCCAGTTTGACAGATTGACCCTGTGTGGAGGCGATCAATATCACAAATACTCAGTCCTGCAGACCTCCTAGCATCTAGTCGGATGAAGGGAGATCAGAGTCTTGTTCTTTTAAGCAGCTATGAAAAGTTTTCAATCTGTGTGGGTTTTTGTGTGTGAAAAATATTGTTTAATCTGTTTCCTGATCCTACCCCATTCTTGTTTGTATTATTCCCTTAAGAAAATCCATCTTTGGCTTTATAGGTCATATTGGAACATAAATATCAAACTGTGACTCACAGCAGGTTTAATTTGCTGCCTGACAGTATTAGGCCACCAGTCTGAACCCTGACAGGAAATGTCTCCGGGTTTTCAAAATATTTCCACGGCCCAAGATTAAAAATGGTCATCTATACCTCTAAACCCGCCCAAGTATGGTATATGACTTATAAAGTGAAGAATTATTAATATGTATATTTCAGCTGACCTCTGTCTGCGACCTCAGAGAGCACTGGACCCAGATGATAAGAAGAAAAGAAAGAAAGACATCAGACTCAGAGGAAAAGGTCTCTGAAGATCGCAGAAAACACTGAAGACAAAATAGACTTAGGAAAAAAACTGCATTCGACCCATAAGACCTTAGGAGTAACTGCTTCTGAGTCAGACTTGGGAAAAAAAGGTCTCAGACAAAAAGGCATCAAAAAAGAAAATTATGATATTCAGAAATGCTTTTTGCCATTTGCTACTGACTTCATATTGTGATCCATGTGTAATTAAATTAAATAAATTTTTAATTTTCATTTTGGGTAGAACATATAAAGAAGGACAGAGCTTAAAGAAGCCACGGTGAACACCATGGAGCGTCGTCTTAGCCAGTTTCCTCTATCCACACCCAGCACCGTCTGTTTGTCAATTATGCTGAAAACTTCAGCAGGTTTCATGACGCCTGTTTCCACTTTCAAACTTTGCTAACATAGCTCTGCTAAATGCTACGCCTCCAGTGCTGACAGACTCATCGTGCTCTGCTTCTGATTGGCTGGCAGCTCTGGTTAGGATTACATACATACTGTAGGCAGGTGAACTCCATGATCTTGAACAGGATAAACAACACATGTCTATGCATATTTATATGCCTGAAGACTGAAAATTCTGAGTGACATAATACAAATGAGGTAAATCAGGCTGAGGTTCAAATTTAACCACACAGACTAAAGCTGTAGTGAAATGTTTCTGCCTACCCTCACATCAGTAGAAATCTGGAGCCGCGCTGATGACACTCTCTACTTATCCAATGAAAATGGTATGTGGGATAGTCAGAGAGGAGAAATTAAACACAGTCCCTGAAAGTCAGTCCTGGTCTGGCCCCATCACAGCCGTGTCAGGGTCTGGACAGCCCCACTCAGAGACCTCCAACTCCTCTATTGCTCTCCTGATTGCTCCGGGAGATTAGCTGACCTCAGGACCTGACAGAAGCTGGTATTGCTCACCTTGACCGTGGCCTCGCTGCTCTGCAGGTTTCCAATCAGAACCGGCCTTAAGCTCCTGTTCCCCAGCAACCACAAGAGGAGGTCATGGTTCTCTGAAACATCTGCTTGTGACAAATAGCTGCTGGAGGGTCGGCCCGCCGAGACAAGATGAGAGGGTCTGCATAATGGAGAGAGGGAGGACAGGTGGAGTGTCTGAACAGGACGGGGTACAGAGTGGAGCCCTGAGGCACAGGAACAATCCTCCAGGCAGCCTGAGAGAGGAGAGACTGTCACAATCCTAGAATAAAACTTAAAAATGCTCAGAAAGACTCAGCGGAAAATGCAACATGCTGCTACAGTTGTGCTTCATTTCAGTTTCAGATACCATCGAGGATCCAGGCTGGGGGAGTCTGAATTCTCAGCAGAGCTGCACGATATCAACCAAAAATCCTATTTTGATATTTTTCAACTGAATAGCAATACACAGTTTTAATCTTGATGGTTTTTTAGTGAGAATAAAGAAATGGTTGTTGCAAACTAATGCTATGAATTTTGATTTGTTTCAAGTTAAAATCAAACACAAATCTGTTTGGTACTATTGCAACAATAATCTATCCCAGTGTTACTCAACCCAGCTCAACCAAACAGGCAATTTGTAGAAAAACACCAGAGACACAATCTAAGTGGTGAAAAGTGGCAAAAACAGCTTGAAGTAGCAATAAAAATAAGCTAAAGGTGGCAAAAATGCTCCAAAAGTGGCAAAATAAGAGAAAAATGACTAAGATGGGCAAAAAACAGTCAAGAGTGGCAAAAAAGGGCAAAAAAAAGAGGAAACAAGAGGTATTTAATAGCGAAAGGTAGCTTAAATGGGCCAAACATTGGCCCCGTCATGAATGTGATGGACAGAATGTTCCTCCAATCACCTTCTGAAGATTTTATGAACAGTCCTGCTCTTCCCAAACTCTTTCTATGGGAGCTTTCCCAGATGATTGTGAAATATACAGTGGTGGGTAGAGTACACAGTTACAGTACTCAAGTAAAAGTATTTTTACTTAACAATAATTAAACTTTGGTAGAAGTAAAAGTACTCATAAAAACAGGCAAGAGTTAATAAACCTTATTCAAAGACTTCTCAAGTAGTGAGTAACTTCATGAGTAACTTCATTTTGTGCAATTTATTAAAACATACAGCATTACAACATATTATTCAGGGGTATGTAAACTGCACATTGTCATAAATAAAGTAGCATAACTTACCAAAAGTAAAATTAAAAAAATGTAACTTAATTCATAAAGCAGTAGTAGAGTTATGTTTGTTAATCACAATTATGGGATGAAAAATTTAATATAATGAGAAAAAACTGACTCTTTCTCTCATAATAGTTATCTTATTTCTACATGATGATTTTAATCTCACATTCATAAATTTGTACCTTGCAGTTCTTACTTTTTAATCATATTATATTTATTTAATCACGTGTGAATGATTTTTTTGGCTCATTTTTTTATGAAATTAATCTTATGAACTGGCCTCATTTCTGACTTTTTGCCCTTTTTTAAATTTAATTTTTACTTTTTAGCTCCAATTTATACATTTTTATCCTGATTATCACTCAACAACTTTGGCCTACTAGTCCCACGTTATAACCATGTTAGGTAAAATCACTGATATCAGAGATATGCCACACACACGATAATAGTATTACCTACGGCGTAACGTTCAATAATGGCGTGTAAAATCACATTGTGGCAGAGTTGCAGAGGTGGTTCGACACGTGACGTCATTTATCACTGACAACTGTGTCTTTGCAGTCTGCAGGTTAAAACAGAGATTTGAACTGATTAGCTTACTTACCATAAAGGCTTTCTTAGATTTGTTATTTTTGAAGCTTTGAGATTTCCACCGTTTTAGGTAGACACAGCAGGCAGCGCATTATGCGGCTGTTGCTCCTTGACGTTTGAAAGGCAAAGAGTCTTGATGTCGGTCCAGGGATGAACATGCTCCTCTGAAGGAGACGCAGGTATGACATCTTCACCCATTATTTCCAACTGTTGATAGTTAAGGGGGAGGGGTCACTCCTCCGTTTACTCTGTGGTGCTGAGGATTTTACCTCACGCTGCTGTGAGAGCTCAGCTGAGTGTAAAAAATACCAAATGAAAATAAATTATAGACAAGTAAAAGTAACAACCAGTGCATGCCCAATGTGACGGAGTAAGGAGTAAAAAGTACTCTGGAAATATATTCAGTGGATCTGGCGTGCCCAGTTCACTGTTTCCTGCTGGTACTTCGGGCTTTATGTTTAAACTTTAAGGGTTCTTTAATTCTCACCCATAAACATTAGGGACAGCACAATTACACACCCAAAAAAAACTGATCACTCAGCCAGAGCACACAATTCAGTCTGGCATTTTAACAGACGTCCCAGAGAGATGTGGTCAGCCATGTATTAGGTTTTTACCTAGTCTGTTTCAGTCAACATTAAATAGTGATGCATGCTAACCTGACACGCCAGATGGATTTGTTTTACACATCCATCTGGAAAACCTTCAATACTAAGCATTTGGGAAAGGGCAGAGAGTTTGAAAAAAACTTGGAGTGTGATTGGATGAACGTTCTGTCACATCTTTACGGGCCAATCGGAGAAACAAAACACGTGACGTAGTTGCGACCGAGGTGCGTGTGCACAGCTACTGAGGAACCATGGCGACTATAGACATGCCAGTACACGACTTTTGTCGTTTTTGTTCTTTGTTCTTCTTTAAATGAAGAAATGTCGTCAAGTTCTGATAAAACTGGTGCTTTAGCAGCATCCACGCTAAACTAAGCTCGACTCCGCTGCGCCCAAAAACACTGCCCCTTGGCGCTGATTGGTCCTGTCACTTTCTAACCGGGCCCAAACGATTCAGATGAGAGCTTTGCAAGATGGATGGTGAGAAACACGAAAATGTGTGTGTCCATCTGCTTTGCAAGGTTAGATGCATGCAATTATTGACGCACCATCAGAATTGACAGATATGAAAATTTCTGCAAATATTTACAGCTGAGAGATCATCGATATCAGCCTTAGTTATTGTCAGACTGTACTATTGTGCCATCAGAGCCGGCCCTGGTCATAGACAGTAGATTATTGCCTTGGATGCCACATGGGAGCACTGCCATAAGCCCTGGACATTTTAAGTGAAACCACAAATATGAACACCGACCATAACGTCTACTTTCCCGCCATTTTCTCTGATGATGCACTTCTTGCACAGGAGACACTTGATGTTCTTGAAAGTTAAAAAAAGGTGCATGAAATTCAGTATGAATGAACTGAGGTATCAGTATGGGTGATTTCAGCCCTGCTGACAGACATCAGCAGCAGATTTTTATCTGCTGAGTGGTATTTTCTGGTAGAACTTGAAAGAAAATGTTGGCAATTTGGGAGTCTTGCACCATAATAAAAACATTGGTATCATCAGAGTTGCTTTTGGCTCTGATTCTCATGATTGGTGCAACTGTAGTACAGGCTAAGATGAGTTTGGAAATATCATATCAGATATCTGCAAAAATCTATTATTCTGCATCCGTATTATTAACCCAGACTATATCAACATAAGTGATACTGTCTCATGTGAAAATATATGGATGAGGGGATCAGCTCTAATTGTCAGCATCCAAGCGTATAATTCCCATAACATCAATCAGCGCGGAGTATCTTCACCACAGTCCAACCTTCTGACTGTCTTTGATCACACATGCATCTCATGCTCACTCTGGAGAATTTCTGCTATAGTCCTCTCTGATTAGCATCTTATTGTATGTCTTACCTCAGCTTCACCTCCAAACTTTCAGAAAACGCACACTTATAAAAGGAGAGAGAGAGCGAGAGGCAGTGAAGGGTGAGAGCGAAAGAAAGAGAGACTGTGAGACCAAGGATGTTTAAAACATGAGCGGGTTTTGTTGCCTCTGTTTTGCTCTCAGCCATAATTAAATTCTTAATTAGCGAGCCCTCTGGAAGAAATACATGAAGATGGAATTCAATTTGGAGCCTTAACTCATTTGGCCAACAGTGAAGGAGGAGATAGAGAGGAAGAGGCAGTGAGGAGGTAAGGAGGCAAAGCCAGCGGCAATAAATGAGCACACTGTTTTAACTTTAACTCTCTGTGTTAATGCTGCTCATGCAAATATATCTCTACATCCTAATGAAGATCTCACCGAGTCTGTGCTGCATATACTCCCTTCCATTTTTGTTGCTCTTACTCTGAAGACTTTGCATCTTGCATTTTTTGTCTTAACAAGAATAAAAGCATTATTTCAGAGCTGAATAGATGACTGCTCTCTGCACACTGGACTGGAACTCTCCTGTTGAACTTGGGAACATATTTTTAAAGTTTTTAACTGCTTATATTCACAGTTGCTAAAGTATGGAGATCCTGTTATCAGAATCCTGTATTCAGTATACAAACATACTGTTAATATAGAGTCTATGCAAGTTTATATTTTCATTAATCAGATGATGATAAGTAGACTTAGTGGGACTCTGTTTTTCATAACCAAATATGCAGGAATGGAGTCCTACCATCGTCTTAGCCTGAACTGCTGATTTTTAAAGTTTAAAAGGGAAATATTATACTAAAAAAACAGGCAGAGCATTCCTGATCAAGCACATGACCAATGTTTAAAACTGGTCTTCACTGGAGATAATGGGCCTAGCCCAAACACTGAAAATCAGCCCCACACCATTATCCCCCCTCCACCAAACTTCACAGTTGGCACAGTGCATTCAGGCAGGCAGGCAACGTCCAGGCCAGACTGGCCCATCTGACTGCCAAACAGAGAGGCGAGATTCATCACTGAGAACATGTTTCCACTGCTCCACAGTCCAGTGTCGGTGTGCTTTACACCACTCCATCTGCTCTTAGCACGGTGATGTGAGGCTTGCGTGCTGCTGCTCGGCCATGAAAAACCCATTCATGAAGCTCCTGCTGCAGTTTTAGCGTTTACATTAATGCCAGTAGAAGTTCGGAAATCATCAGCTGTTGAACCAGCAGAGTGTTGGCAAGTTTTGCTCACTCATGATCATGTGAAATATATCAGCACACTTGCACTTTAGCACTACAGCACTTTACCGTCTGCCTTATGCATAGCGTGGTGAATGTACAGGTCACAACTTGTCCACGAGAGCGTTTTGGAGTTGTTGGATTGTGTATTTGATGAGTTTGGTGAGGGAAAGCCGGAATACCGTCTGCTTACGTTGAGCAGGTCTGAACTCGGCAGCGGCGATTTAAAAATAGCTTGCACTGACAACTGAAGGTAACGAACATATTACTAAGACTATAGGAATTATGGCAATGGATGAATTTGCCAAAATGTTGAAGTATCCCTTTAAGTGCAATGGTCATTTTATCACTGGTCTGTCTTAAGCTAAGGTCATGCAGCAACCTACTGTATCCTTATATTTTGGTCTTTGTATTTTATTGTTCTGTCTATGTTGTCTGGTCTCTTGGTTTTGTCTGATTTTTATGTAGCTTTTTTTAATGGACTCTTTTGTATATACTATCAACCTGCCACAGACTACAGATGGAAATTAGCCTATGGCTACAATCTAGCACATTTACATGTCCATGATCATTAATTTGCATTGTCTCTTGTAATAAATAAATAAATAAGGCAGTGAATGATCCTGCTCCATGATTGGCTGAGTTGCTGTTGTCCCTAAATGCTTCTGCTTTCTAATACTAGAACTGTTAACTGTGGAATATCCAGCAGGGATGAAATTTCACAAGTCGTCTTATAGCAAAGGTGACATCCATCACAGTAACACATTTAAAGTCACTGAGCCCTTCAGAACATCTCTTTAGGATCACAAATGTTAAATTGAGACTGCATGGCTAAGTTTTATACACCTGTGGAAACAGGTCTGATTGAAACACCTGAATTTAATAATGAGCAGGTGTGGTCAAATACTTTTGTTCATATAGTGTAGCTTGTGTGTAAACTGCATATACGTGACGAGGTATCCATGCCAAGGCCTGGTTGGACTTTAAGCAATAGGCAAGTGGGGGACTTGGGAGGGGGAGGAAGCATGATTTGGCATGGTTCAAAGGAAATGGGCTTAGAGCAGGTGTGTCTTTAGACTTTTTCCAATACTTCATACAGGTATAACTCAACCCAGCCCAAACAAAGAGTCAAACTGTTGTTAAAAACCTTTTCAAGAGCCACAATCGAAGTGGTGAAATGTGCAAAAAAAAGGGTTAAAGTGGCAGAAGAACTGGTTGAAGTGGTAAAAAATGGGCAAAATACAGCGAAAAAGTCGCAAAAATGGGTGAGGGGGAAAAATAGACATAAAATGGCAGAAACTGGATTAAAAAGTGGCAAAAAGGTGGAAAAATTGCCAGTTGCAAAAAGCAGGATAAAAGTGGCAAAAATGGGAAAAGTAGCAAAAAAAATGCAAATAAGGGCAATGGAAATATCAGACAAAAAAATAAAGGTTCAAGTTTGTTTGACAATTTAAGCCTACTGTGTAAGTGTGGGGGAAAAAATGATTAATGTGACTTGCAATGGATAATTTCTGAGGTCAGAGATTCCTTTTTTTAAGTTTTCTGGGGGAATTATATTTCAAATTTAAAGAGCCACAAATAATCGAAAAATAGCCACGCGTTCACTGCTGTATCACTGCTTTATACTGTCTATGGTAGTGGTTCAAGACATCCTCTGGTGCGCCACATTTTATATTTTGACCAAAGCACACCACAGACGAGTCATTCAGACAGCTGGTCTAGTATCAGGACCCACCACTACTTCCTCTACGATAAATTCAATCATAATAATTTTTTTGTAATGAGAAATTGATCTGTGTGGATTTGAGATGGAACAAGAAGAAGAGTCAGGTGAAGAGGTCAAAGTCTAACACAGGTCAAACGAGGCTAGGCTGCTTTTAAAAAATCCAAACATGGGGAAAAAGGATGAAATGTAGCTTCCTGTAAAAATGAATTGAGCACATGGACTCTGTCATACACATCTCATGATTCAGATCATGGTTCTCCTCAACCCTCAGAGTTAACCGTGCCACCGTGAACCAGGAAACCATCAAACCCTACCCTCAGGCCGGCCAGAAAACTTCAACTCATCGAAGTGGGAAATACAGAATCCATTTTTTAATACGTCTGCAGAAGTCTTTAGTCATGCTTGGCCTCTCCACGTGCCTCTGCGGCCTGCCCGTGAACAGCTGTGACATAGCTGTGAGGCTCTGAGGAGGAGTGTGGATTTGCCGCAGCCCTTTGATGTGTCAGCAGTGCGTTGGCGGCACACCTCTGTGCAATATTGAAATGTGATGCAATGACGATAGGTGAGGGTGAAGAACTGCCAGTGGCTAATTGAATACGCTCTGCCCTGCACGGTATATCTGCCTGCAGGTCCTCAATTCACCCCCTGAAATTGCAGCTGCATGTTTGTGGGGGTGAGAGAGTGATGGTGCAGACGTGTGACTCTACTACAAATAAGTGTGTTTGCAAGTGTGTCAGAGTGAGCAGGAGTTCAAGCAAAATGAGAACACAATGCTCACAAAATGATTTTAAAACTGTTTGAATTACGGCTGACCAAAAATCTGATATCAATATTTTTTAACTGTATGCTGAGACACTGTATGTCTTAAAGAAATTATATATAAAATATAAATGGTTATCACAACACCAAAACTATAAACTCTGATTTTATTCTGGCAAAAATCAAACCATACTGAAACCTTTTTGATACAAAACCAACAGAAATAAGAGACCTCTCCTGTTAAATATTGTGTGCTTCAGAATGATGAAATCTTCATTATTTTATTGATAGCCGTAAATGCCTGAATATACTGGCAGGAAGCAAGAACATTACCTGCAAATTTTGAACAACATAAATATAATTCTGGCTGTCTGGAACTTCTATTTGTTGATCAAGAGAGAGTAAGAGAGAGAACTGCCAAAAGCCCACAGAATAAATTTGCATAAATTGGCAATATTTAGAAAAGTGTAGCACCAGGCCTGGTTGATTCATTGATTTTTATTAATAAATCCTATATGTGGAAAATTTAATCTAAATTGAAATCTGGATTGTTCGCTACAGCTTTCTCTGTTGCACCTCATGATTTTGCCTGTTTGAGTCAAAGACTGGTCGGAAACACTCCATCAGAATGAAAATATTTCAACCACTTGCTCACACAGCGGGCAAAATTATCGAGTCAAAGTCAGCGCTCTTTCAGGACATTCCCGGAGTTGTCCACACTAGATGATTTTCAAATCTTAAAAGTTTTTAAGACACGAGAGACCACAGACATAATGTGTTTGATATTTACCATTCGGGGTCTGGGTAACCTGGCACACCAGATGGATGTGTGAAACACATCCATCTGGTAAACCACTCACAGTGTTTGGGAAAGGGCAGAGCCTTTGAAAGAAAACTAGGAGGGTGATTGGATGAACGTTCTGCCACATCTTTACGGGCCAAAACGTGACATAGCCACTATAAAGCTGTGCCCCTACCGAATGAATAAACTCCATAGAGAACTGCATAATTCAAACCATGATGACTGTAGACATGTCAGTGCACAACTTTTGTCATTTTTGAGAAGATAACAACTCACTGCTGTTCTTTGTTCTTCTTTTAATGAAGAAATGTCGTCAAGTTCTGATAAAACTGGCGCTTTAGCAGCATCCATGCTGATGTCTTCCCCCATAATTGCACCAGCCTCTTGTTGCTGCTTGCTTACGTCACGCCTCCACCACACCAGTAAGTACTGCCCCTCCTGTCACTTTCTAACCAGGCCCAAACGGTTCAGACGGGTGCTTCGCATGTTGGATTCACCAGTGAGAAACACGGAAATGGGTGAATCCATCTACTTTGCAAGGTTAGGGTCTGGGAGGTTATTATACGATTCTGGGCAACACATGAGAATTATTCAGACAGAAGATCGTTTGTGAATAGCCTCCACTCAAGAAATGCCTCCACGATCCTTGGGAAGAAAAATCAGGCTAAAAACCCTGGAGTGTGTGGCCAGCCTAAGCCACTGCTGTGTTGTCTTGGCAATGGGCTGAGGGTCAATGTCATGAACCTTCAACCCAGTCTGAGGTCCTGAATCCAGCTTTTCATTGAGGATACCTTGTTACATTGCTCCATCAACCTTTACCAGTCTGCCAGTCACTGCTGCTGAAAAACACCCCCACAGCATGATGCTGCCACCACCATGCCTCACTTGTGGGATGGTATTGGCCATATGGTTAGCAGTGCCTGGTTTCAGATCGAGGCCAAACAGTGTAATCTTGGTTTCAGAGAATCTTGCTTTTCACATCTGAGAGTCCTTCAGGTGTTTTTATCGTCTTTTTTCTTCTTTTTTTATGCAAGTGGGCATTTGGAGTTTTGCACTGTGCAGGTTTCTGTCTGGCCACTGTGCCATAAAGCACAGATCAGTGGAGGGCTGCAGTCACAGTTGTCCTGGACCTTCGTCCCATCTCCAGATCTCTGGAGCCCAGTCAGACGACCAGCTCTTGGAAGTGTCCTGGTTGTGCCAAACTTCTTCCATTTGAGAATTATGGAGGCCACTGTGCTCTTGGGAGCCTTCAGTGCAGCAGAACTTTTTCTGCCTTCTCCATATCTGTGCCTATCAACAATCTTGTCTCTGAGCTCTGCACTTCCTTTGACCTCATGGCCTGTTTTTGGCTCAGCTGTGAGACTTTCTATAGAGAGGTGTGTGCCTTTCCAAATCATGTCCAGTCAGTTTAATTTAGCACAGGTGGACTCAAATCAAGGTGTAGAAAGGGGGTTTGTATACTTCCTGAATGCACTGCATCTTAAAAGCCTGACATTTCCCCTGCCCTACTTGTAAAATCCAGCTTGTTGGAGAAACAGAAACATTTCGTTTTTGTAAACTCACTCCAGTACAGCATGAAGTGATGGCGAGCCGAAGGGTCAGCTCTGCAGTCATCCACTGAACACGGAGCTAAGTTGACAAATTTACTCATGGTCCGACCTTCGCGGGCACCGCGGAGCTCTGCTGATCTGGAAGTAAGCAGCCGGCGTCCTGGGAGAGCAGGGGGGGGCCTCATGGCCGGTGGAGTGGAGCTGAGAGCGAGGGGGAAGATTGTGCAGTCAGATCAGCTCTGCGGAGGCGAGGGTTTAGAGGCTTTAACGTGAACGCAGCACATGTAATCCCCGAGCCCCAGGGTAGGACTGTGTGCCAGTAGGATTCTTAGCAGCACTGGCATGTAACAAACACTATCATGCATACATCCACGATTGGATTCTTTATAATCTAAGATGCAGAAGTGTTCCCTTACTCTAAAATAAGTCTAACAGACTCATGATTATGATGTTTATCTTTTAGCGGTATCATAAAAACCCCTGAAGGCACAATTTGTCTTCTTGCATCTGAACCTAGGAGTGGGTCGTCTTTGATTCATCAAACAGACTCGGCAGATGTAATGAATATGAGTGTGCAGCTCTGCATGATTACAACATCATCTAATCAACTTAATAGACATACTTTTAGAAATATCAGGGGCATTGGATTCTCTATTTCCTCGACAAGAAAGCACAACTCTGATCTCCAGAGCGAGAAGAAGAGGACACCGAGCCCATTGAAGTTTTCTGCCTTTCTGTGTTCTCCGCCTCCTCTTCCTCCTGTCTCTACCCTTCCCTTCCCTTGGTTCGCACCTCCCACAGGGAGGATGAGGAAACCAGGCGTCAGCACTGCCGCATTGTGCAGGAAAAAAGCAGAGGCAAAAAGGCTCTTTGCAGAATATCGCTCTCTTTTAAGACATGAGCATGGAGCGAGTCAGTTGATGTTTTTACGGAATCTGTGATAAAGCAGTGGTACATTTTTTAGTTCCTTTTTTTTAAGCTGGGATGTAGTTATATGATGGAAATCTATATCTAAAATAACACTAAACTTTTTGGTTTCGTCTGTACAAGACGCTCTTGTTGGATTGAAAACTCTTCACTTTCTAACCAAACTTTACACCCCCAGACGGTGTTTTTCTAACCTTTATTTATTTTAGAAGTGGAGTAAAAATAAACTAGAGGATGAGATGCTTATTTATCTGTAAGAGTAGTGTTTGCAACCCTGAACATTTCACCCTCATACCCTCTGAAATTAACCTCTGTGTAAAGAGCCTAGTTATGATTTCAAAGTAGTGCTTCTTGACCTGCTCTAATCGTATCCGTCCTTGAATTAATGCGTCCCTCTTCAGACTGGATCACTCTTGAGTATGAGAGCAACAGTTGCCTGTAACTTACAGGGTGTTCTCACATTTGGTAATATTGTTCCATACTGTGCATGAGTGAATGCTTCCTCCATCTGCCCTGCTGGTCTGCTGTATGCACACAGTCCACACAATAGATCAGTGGTTCCCAGACTTTTATCCTCAGGGACCCCCACTCATCTAAGAAGATCTGAGCCCCCCCAAGACCCACTTTGAAAAATTAGACACCAATTTGAACCATTTCATGGAAAAAAATCTAAACATAACAAGCCTACATGTATTTGTTCTTGACATATCTCTGCATAAACTATCCATTGTTATGATGGTGTATAATAAAAAAGATCTGTTAATTTTAATGAAGAAACTCAAAATTCTTAAGTTTTTTTACATTAAAACTTGTAACCAAAACATAGAACTTTTGAGACAATAAAGTCGAAAGTCCAACCTCTGTTTCCAGCTTTCCTGTATTTATTTTTGCTTTAAACAACTGGTGTCAAACTCAAGGCCCGGGGGCCAAATTCGGCCCATGGTGCAGTTATACCCGGCCCACCAGATCATATGATATTTTTACTAGAACTGGCCCAACAGTATGAGGTCTGCAGATTTCCTCCAGTATAAAAATGTTAACTTAACCTTGATGATTTATAAAATCCTTGTTGAGTCATAAAAATTAGAAAAGTAAACAGTAAAAATAATTTGTTAAAAAGTCAGGAGCATGGAGGAGAACTTAGTGTTTTCTCTATATTTTCAATTTTAAATCTCACAGTTATGACTAAAAGTTATTGTTTTGACTTTTTATTTCATATTCTAACCTTTACATCTAATAACTTTGACTTTTTATCTCATAGTTTTAACTTTTAGATTAATAATGTTATATTTTAAATCCCATTTCAACCTTTCAACGCCATGATTTTGATTTTTATCTCATGTTTTGACCTTTTTCAACTCCTAACTTCAACTTTTATCTCATTTTTTACCTTTAAAACATATGTTTGAGCTAGAAGTTAAAATGATGACTTAAAAAGTTAAAAATATGAGTTAAATTTACAATTGGGAGTTAAAAAGGTCAAAATGTGAGATAAAAAGAAAAAAATTATACATTTAAAATGTAAAAATATGAGAAAAATATTGAAATCCTGAGTTTAAAGGTCAAAATATGACTTAAAATTTAAATTGTAAGTCTGGTAGGACAAAATATGTGATTTAATAGCCAAATTAGGAGTTGAAAATGTCAAAATATGAGCTAGAATTCAAAATGATGACTTAAAAAGTTAAAAATGTTGCTTAAATTTAAAATTGGGAGTTTAAAAGGTCAACATGTGAGATAAAAGTAAAAATTATTCATTTAAAATGTCGAAATATGAGAAAAATTTTGAAATCATGGGTTTAAAGATCAAAACATGACTTAAAATTTTAAATTGTGAGTCTGATAGGTCAAAACATGGGATTAAAAAGCCAAAATTAGGAGTTAAAAATGTCAAAATATGAGCTAGAATTCAAAATGATAACTTAAAAAGTTACAACTATGACTTAAATTAAAAATTAGGAGTTTAAAAGGTCAAAATATGAGATAAAAAGTAAGAATTATAAATTTGAAGTTTCAAAATATGAGAAAAATTTGAAATGATGAGTTTTAAAGTCATTTAATTTGTTTTATTTGGGCCTTGAGTCTGACACCCCTGTTCTAAAAGGAAACGTTCTCATTAGAAAAAGACTGACTGATCTGATCAGATGGAAAGACACATCGTTGCATGCTGGAGAATTATCAGTTAATCTACAGCCTCCATAAGTCGTGCCATTCTGAAATGAAATGGTTTTAACACATGCTTTAGTCCCACATCGGCATGCCTGAACAGTCAAATTCAATCACATTATTAGATTCAAGCCAAAGTGCATCAAGGTTCTCACACATTAGTGAAGACTCTCAAAGGCAGCGTGTGATGTGTGCGTTCATCGGCTCAGAGGAGATAAGAGGAGCTGTTTAGCCAACGGAAAATTACACCTTTAATTTCTTACAAGTGGCTTTCTGAGGAGGCATAAATGAAATCTGAATATTTCTCAAGCATCTCAGGGTCACGCTGCGGCAGAAGTGAAAGCCATTATTCGGGGCATTAACTGTTTCTCGGCTGTCAAGCAGAGGATTCTGATTTCAACAACACGAGCTCTTGTTGTCTTGATTTTTATGTTTGGTGTGAAGCACCTGTCAGCCAGGAGTCTGCCTTGAGAAAAGGCTTATTTATTCCATCAGCTGTCTGCTACATTTCCCCGAGATCCTGAGCAGCTCGACGTGCTACAGGGACTCGCCGGTATCTCCGTCTGATAGCAGCTCTACTTAAACATGGGGCGAAGCTCTGCGCTGACATGCAGAGCAGATTGATGGGTGCTGTGCTACTTTTAAACATCATTTTCTGCCGGTTCGAGGGGGTTAATTATATCTAGGTCACTGTTTTTTGATGAGATCTAAAGATGTGTACCAGCCGACACAAGCAGAAAAAAAGATGCATATAAGCAAGAACACAGAACAGCCGTTGCATGTGCAGACAAACATGCTGCAGTGTGAATCCACAAATACATTCAGAAGCAACTAAGCCACTGGAAGGAAGCCTGGAAACTGGGTCAAGTGAAGCCTTAAATGCAGTCTTTTTTTAATTCTAAGTAATTCTTTTAATCTTCAACATCTTGCTTTAGATGCTGGAGAAAATGTTGAGCCGTGGAACAAGTAAAGACTGTCCCAGATTATACAAACTGGGCAGAACTGGTGGCCATGCCTCCTCAGCAGCTGCTGCTGTGGGACAGAACGGTCTGACAAAGCTAAAAAGATCTGATCAAAATTTTACCAGGACAGGCTGCAGCACAAGATCACAGTGTACCAACAGGAAAATAAAGGGCATCATGCACAAATAACCATGTTAAAATGTGCACAGGGAAAGAAGGATGGAAGGGAATGATCGGATCCAATGCAATACATTTTATTGTCCCCACAGGGAAATTCATCTTTGACTTTAAGTGCTGCATAGATTTACAGAAGAATCAATTTAACAAACAAGCATCAGAAAAAACAATCAGAACAGTAGAAAGATATAAATGTTTCCCAAAAACTCAGACACATTTAGGATCTCCTCTCATAAAGAATGGAAATAATGAGAAGTGACATTTGTGGTAAAACCCCTCCTGGTGTGGCCGTCTACAATCTCACCCCTCATTTTCACATAATTAGGTCATTCACAGCGGGGGTTGTTAATGTGACCCTAAATGCTGTCACATACCGCAGGATTCATACTTGGTACAGTCTGGATAAATTCAACAGTACAGGTATGTGAGAAGCAGGAGTGGAGCAGCTAATTACTGGTGTTTTACCCTTTAACTGATTTTATAGAACAATCATGGTCAATTTAATTTGGCTTTTTCTGACAAAAAAGGACCAAAAACCCTCTATCATGTCAAAGTGAAACAGATTTCTACACAGTAATTTCAATTAAATAAAAATATAGAAGGTGAAATAAGTGACTGACCTAATTCATCAGTGATTGTAGTATGAAGACACGTGAATCTGGAAGGTCCAGTCAGTGGTATCCATTGCTACCATCACACCATGGAGACAAAAGAACACTCAGAGAAAAAGGTTATTGAAACATATAAGTCAGGGGATGGATACAGGAGCATTTCCAAGGCTCTGAACATCCCCCAGAGTTCAGTGAAATCAGTGAAATTAATTGAGCTTGACCTTGGCTGTGTCGACAAGTGTTGAGCTTGACTCTAGTTGCCTTCTCCCCTCTTCTGCCCTGGGTTGTGGCACATTGGGCCTCATGATGAATCCTCAGCCCCCTGCATGCCTAAAACATATGCACATGACTGTCTGAAACCACCTCTGTACCGGTAAAACTAAAAAAATCTGCTGGTTTACACAGCCTTACTTTTCCAAGTAAACTTGACTTTAACCCTTAGAGCATGGATCCGTGCCAGAGGCACACCCCTTTGTAAATTGCTTGGTAACTTTTGAACCGTAAGTCATAGGCACTAACTTGTTTGTTCCTGTGAAAGCTCAGTGTTGTGCCTTTCTATATATGTCCTCCATGCATTCGTAGCTCTTACAGAATATTTTCAACTGAGCCCAGAACTTGGCTGACTTCCCAGGGTCTCTGAAGACAGGGTTGTCAGAGACAACAAGAAGCCACACAGTTTAGAAAATGTTGATAACTTTTGAACTATACGTTGTAGACACCCTTTTTTTCCTCTGAAAGCTGACCATTTGTTGCCGTTTGTTTGCTACTCTCAATGTCTCCATAGCCCCTAAGGACGCCGTTGTAGTGAGCCCAGAGCTTTGGTGACTTTTTAGGGTCTTTAAATATTAAATCAACAGCGTTAGATCTGATAATAAGTGTCTTTTTGTCCATTTTTAATCCATTTTCGATCATGTACTCTGGCTTTCTTCATTGGGCAGCGACGTATTTGTTGAGGGCAATGTTTAGATGCAAAGCATTGTGGGAGTTGTAGTCGACAAGTTGCTTCTCTACTGCTTAAAGGATCGGCACAAATGAATCTAACTGCAAGAAGGGCATCGACTTTTTTTTTGCATATATGTAGATGTTTTGAAAACCGTTAGTCACAAAATATTTATTTTTTCACTGTTTTGTCCCCAAGAGAAGGGAGAACAAGTCTATGCAAAGAAAATGCTTTGTCACTATTGTTTACTGTGTGTTATCAATGAAAATCTTTGAGTTTAAAATTCCGATTTGCTTTTTAATTTTGTCTTTAGAGGCTTATAACTTTTTCATAATTCAAGTGACATTACTGTAGTAGAAATATTCTTAAAGCCCAGGTTGTCCTGAAAAAAAAAAGGCTGTATAGAGCTTGACTGTGCACCACAGGGTTGATGTTTTACAAGCTTTTTAAGAAAAAAGTCCAGACGAGACATGATGGTGAAAAAAATTGCTGTGAGCTCTAAGGGCTAAAGTGTGGTTCACTTGATCAGTGTAAACACAAACGTACCAAACTTAGGCAGCATGCCTGAGTCTGCTTGAAGAGGTTGTCTCAGGCATGATTCAGATCCAGTTAATGTCCAAGTACTGGGTAGTTGTCAGCAAGTAGATTTGTGAAGTCATTTCCAAGCATCAGTCACTTAAAAAACGCTGTGTCAGTGCAACACGGGTCCATTCATCGTCTGAGCTGCGCGGTAGATGTGGAAGTAGGAAAAGGGTTATTGTTGGTGTCTTTAAAATAAAACACCCACAGTAGCCTGCAGGATGGACTCCACTGCCCACACAGTGCATAAGCAAATGTCAGCCCTCCTGGTTACCATGATTGGTACACTCATCTAACAGAGTGAATATGCACATGTGCATGTGTAGAAACATCACTCTGTTTTAGCGATAATTTTCCTAATTTTTCTAGGGGCATAACACTTTAGAAAACCCAGAATATTAAAGTTAGCCAAGAACAAGCAGAAAGTGCCTTTTCAATAAATAAAGCACAGAGGGAGGATGCCAAAGAGCACATTTACAAACTCAGTGAAAGTGCTTAACTGGCATGCAGACAGGAGGAGATTATTGGGAGTGCAGCAAAATCATTTCTTTGCCTTTAACCAGAGTTTGGTCCCAACTGTAAGCACGATTCAGTCATTAGAGAAAGGTACAATCACATCACAGAATATGGAGCATTTAACGGCGACAGAAGCTTTTCTCCAAAATACTGATCGCTGGCTTCATCAGCTGTAATATCGTTATGCAGATGCCGCTCTGAATTCCTATCTGGGATTTTCTC
Source organism: Cheilinus undulatus (assembly GCF_018320785.1). Lineage (NCBI taxonomy): Eukaryota > Metazoa > Chordata > Actinopteri > Labriformes > Labridae > Cheilinus > Cheilinus undulatus. Next base: position 49,600,408 of record NC_054870.1, on the reverse strand, counting down.
CCACACCCTGGAGTGTTGCATTATTAGGCTGCTGCTCTGATTTATTCTCACTGATGCTCTAGATCAATCTAAATGATGCCTTTCATTTCATGGGCTGTTTGGAATGATGCATGTTAGCGCTCTTTAATTGAGATGTTCAGCCCCTCCCCGGTGTCCCCTCCTGACATTTAGAGGGGGCTCAGATGAAAAAGAGAATTTGCATATCAAACACTGTTAAACTATTCTCCTGGGAAGTCTTTTTTTTTCTCATATAGGACAGTTATTTTCTCTGTTGTTTGTTTATCTATTATTTTTGCATCATGATTATTAGATTAGTTGGAAATGAATGTGTCAGGACTGCTTCCATGATCTGGGTAGTTAATGTGAGAAGCGAGGAGGATCTGAGGGATGCCGTTTTGAAGTTAACTAAACATTATGATTCACATGTTGGGCAGTGGTCCAAACTGGAATCTTGTGATATTTAAAGAGGCATTAAGATCTGACAGGAGGGACTCTGATGTAAGGAGTAACTGTGTTTAGTTTTCTTTGAGGCACCCCCTGCCGTCCATATATGCACTCCTTTGTGGCACTGTTTCACCTTCATACGACCGTCAGCGCCTGATCTCCTGCGCCTGCAGGCTGACTACAAAAGCATGAGTGAGTCAAGCTGCATGTGTCAGGAGTACAAGTGTGAAAAAGGCTTGCAATAGAAGAACACGTAGACACATGAATGACAGTGAAGCAGCAAAGATGACCTGTAATAATGAGAAAAAATCAGAGCAGAGAGCATCGCACAATCCAGCATACAGTGCATTCAGACAGCATTCCATTTTGTTATGTGGTAGCCTGATGCTACAGTCATTTAAAAGGTTTTTTTTTCTAAATAATCTACACTCAGTGAAAACAGAATTTTGCAAATGTATAAAAATAAAAAAAACTGAAATAACACTTTGACAGAAGTATTCAGACCCTTTGCGAAAAAAATGTAAATGTAGCTCAGGTTCCTCCACGTTGCAAAAATGGGTTAAAATTGATCAAATTTGTGGGAAAAAGTGATAAAAACGAGTTCGAATTTGGCAAAATTGGTGTAAGTGGCAACAGTGTAATTTAAAAAATGTTCTTAGTTTTTTTTAGGCATCTGGAGACCCCGTCTCAGTGTCTCGCAACCCCAAATGGGGTCCCGACCCCAATGTTGAGAACCACTGCTATAGAAGACCTCACAGCTGGCAATGATATCAGAGCAAAAGCCAAGCCCTGGCTGCGTCTCACTTTGACTAATGTATGGCTTGGGTCTCTGCCGTGAGTCTTTTCCTTGACTCTTAGTCCCGCCCACCAGAGACTCACGGAGAGACTGGAGGAATCGACGGGAGGACTGATGTCAGTTTATGATGACGGTGCCAGCTGATCATCAATCAGCTATCAGGAGATAAACACCTGTGTCTGCATAATCTGTACTGTATTTATTCTAATCAAATATCCACATTTACAGTGTTTGGTCTCAGTGTGAGATCAGAAATCCCCTGCAGGAAGAGAAACCTGCAGTATATCAAAAAACATGGACTCTTTCTACCAGCAAATGCTTTATTATAAATTATTTATTATCCTAATTATTCAGCGTGAAGGCTAATGATCAAACCTGACGTTCGCTATCAGACTGATAGAAACCCTGACCCTGCAGTGATTTAAACCGTGTTTCTTCCTGACAGACAGACTGCTGCTGTCTGACTTTAATTCTCTTCACAATCAAATAAACAGAAATAACTACTAAATAGACTACTATACCACCCAGCAAATATTAGTTGTAAAGACGTTAAAAGGTCTAGATTCAAATTAACAATGAAAGGTGAAATACAGTAATTTTCAGGTCATTGGAAAGACGTCTCTAAAAAGACGTGGCTGTAATATGGTCATATTATAAACAACTATTATTGGGCTAAATTTGAGCCAAATCAGACGGACAAAACATGGCTCAATTTCCTGAGACTATCTTTTGACTAAATTAAGGCTATGTCGGACCGAATGTAGAAAAACAGGTCTAAATGGTGTCGGTGTTTGGTGGGAAAGGGACGATTTATATCTGAATCTTTGATTTTATGAGCTTTTAACGTGTTTTGTTTTCTGATTCACCTTCAAACATAAATCAAATATTAAACTCCATACTGATTCACTCTTTAATATTGATTTTATTAAATATATTTTTCAATATTTCACTATAAATTCTTATTTCAAACACTTCTTTTAAACCCCAGACCATCAGCTATTGAGCCTTTTAAAACTTCTGATGTTTATATTCTCTTGAGAGTCTGTTGAGTCCGTTTATTGTCTGTTATAAACTCCGTTTCTCCTCCATTAGTTATCTCTGCAGGTGCTGTGAAGTTTCCAATCAGAGAGTGATATCCATTAGGTGGGCATAATTTAACCGATACTGATAGTGATACTTTAAAGAAAGACTAAAATATTGAACTATCAATCTTTTTAAGGGCACACATTTAAAACAAATAAAATGATGTATCCAAGATGTTCAGAAATGTTTTTACTTCCATTAAATTTAACTTGTAACTTAAATCTAAATTTACTTCAGTTTGAAAACTTTAATTAAATTAAATCTCAGTGCAAGCAGATGAAAAATAAGATGAATGAAAATAAATAATTAAAGCACAAAATTAAAAAAATAAATGCAATGTAAAAGAAATGCCCATTTTTTTTCTTTTTAATTCAGATAGAGTAAATTTGACAATGTTTCTATAATTTAATCTTCATACTTTGTGTGGTTTTTACATGTGGCCTCAGAGTACTTTCAGTTATATTTTCTTACAATTTTAAAGGCCCTGTAAAGTGAAAATAAATGTGAATTTAGGTTTAGTGTACGATAGGCAAATGTGTTATGAACCTCAAGGTCAAATTTTAGTGGATTAAAACATTTCTAGGTTTTTAAAATTAAACTTCAAAATCATGAAAAATGAGGCAGTAAAATCTGCTCCATGTTGGTGAGGGCGTGTCTGTAGAATGAGCTGAAGCCACGCCCACTCTGGAGAAATACAATCCTCTCAAATTAAAAAAAGGTACAATCCGAATTGCGGAAAGCACTCACACCATTAGCCTGCCTCTTGACCTTTTGTTGACCTTGGAAGAAGAGACAAAGTCCGTTTTCTTGCTCAAACCTCTGTAATGATGCTTTAAATGATCCATAGACCACTGTGGCTGATAGATTTGGCAAATTAACCTCAAAATGAACCAAAAAACAGCATCTAATTCACTGTTTACTTTCAATAAAGGCAGTTACGTCTAAGGTGGAATGAGTGTGTGGTAACAGAGGGTTTCTTAAATATTTTTAATTTAAAGTTGGGCAGTTATTTTCTTAATAATTCTATTTAAAAGTTAGGCAGTTGCACAATGACTATGGCATATTTGAGAAAGCTTTTATTTTGAAATCTTACATCAGATTGCCTTGTAACTGCACCAGATATATTGTGGGGTCTCCAACTTTCACTCGAAGGTGGAATGAGTGTGTGGTGACAGAGGGTTTCTTCAATATTTCAATTTAAATCAGGCAGTTATTTTCTTTATTATTTCATTTTAAAGTTAGGCAGTTGCACAATGAATATTGCATGCAGAGTTCAAATATGCAAATTGAAATCGTATCATTGCAGATTTTGTGATATTGGAAAACATAGTATGGTGTCCAAAATATGGATATCGTATCAGGACAAAACTGTTGATTTACCTTCCTATAAAGAAGTAAACTCACTCCATATATTTTTACAATAGCTTTTCTATTACACAGTTATAAAACTGTTTTTTAAAGGCCAAAGCAAACAGGACCTACATGGATGTGTTTTGGTTGGGTTAGACCGATCATACAGTCCACCTTTTCTCTTAAAGTAAGACTCACATGTGGTGACTATCCCCCCAATTCTCCCATCACCACCAGCCTTCATAAATGATTAAAGATTTAATCTGTGGTATTTTCAAAGGTCAGAGGCACAACAAAGAAAGAGAAATGCCAGTCCTCCTCTGCAGGAGCACATCCGGTAATCACTCCGCCCTGGGTTTATGCTCTCGACTCAGAGCTCCATCAAGTGGGCCAGCAGATATGATGATGTGTGTGAAGGGGACTGGAGTGGAGGAGGGAGGCCACCACCAACCAAACAATGTACAATCTGCCATTGTCACACAGACACCTCATGAATGTTTCATTCTTTTGTCTGGAATGGGGCAGGAATGATGTCTGGGGGAGCGGCCGGGTCCCTGAGAGCTGAGCTACTGTACCTGTGTGACAACGTGGAGAGGACACCTCGTTTAGCCGGGCCACAGGTCTGCAGCGGGAGGCCAAGCGTACTTTCATGCATAAATGTGTGCTTCATGCATTAAATGGATGTGGTCCTGATGGATTTCTTCTCCTGATGCATTATCAATGAGAGTCGCTCTCTGCATCACAGCCCGGCCCAGACAGAGAGGGCTCTATCATCTATTTCTCCCTCCAGTGCTTCTCTCAGCCAAGAACCAATGGAAATTTAAAGAGACGCCTCAAGGTGAACTGAGGCATCGTTGGAGTGCTTCAGAGACTTGTATGTACTGAGAGTGGAAATAATAGAAAAGAATGCATTTCAGTGTTTCACAGAAAGATTTCAGCGGGGTCGGCTTCACGGGTTTACTAACAGCCACCTGAGGGCTTATATGATCTAACTGGAGGAAACTTCTAATGTTTTTATTTTCTACCTGTTTGAGAAAGCAATGCAATCAGCAACTGATTAGTAAGGTTTACATTCATCATACAATTCACAGTACTAGAAGAGTCCATGCATGTTTTCTGCAGAATAAGGTCTTGTACACACGTAGCCGTGTATCTGGGAAACCGCATATATTTTTATATGTTTCGGCCTGTCATCCACACGAAACCGCAGTTTTACGTCAATAAAAACAATCTTTTCTGAAAACTCCAGCCAAAGTGGAGATTTTGGAAAACTCTGGTTTCGTGGTTACATGTGTACACTGGGAAACTGAGTTTTTAGCTCTCAAACGTCACAGCTTGCGCCGTGTTTGGTTTGAATCTCTGGCGGAAGAGACAGAACGACAGAAGTTCATTCAGATTGGCCGGCACGGGTTTCACATCAGAAAAACACTGCCACCTATGGGTTTGGCATGCTTAGAGCAGCATTTAACGGCGGATTTGTGGGTGACGTGTGGACGAGTTTTTTTGTAAACAATCAGGTGTGGACAAAAGTATTTTTAAAAATGAATGAAAGGGGATATTCGTTTTAGAAAATACTCAGCTACGTGTGTACAAGGCCTAAAACAGAGAAGAAGAAGATCTACTTAAGCTGCTTTTTTTCATGATTCTGGACAAAGACAAAAGAGAAAGAAAGTATATAAACCTATTCAGTGATGGAATCTTTACATAAATGTCAGATAAAGACATGAATAAATTTACTCCTGCATCACAGGTGATAGAAAGCTGCATCATTACAGTAAATCCTTAAAATCTGAGTGCATGAGCCCAAAGTCCAGTTCGTTTTGGTCAGCATGAATGCAAACCAACCACACCTGGGCACCAGGACCACTTGGGGAGGTGGTTTCGGGCGCAATTCATGCGGACTCGGATGAGATGTGAATGCAACCACGCCCGCATATGGGACAGAGTGTCAGTTAGCTGTATGACATCATCGTAAACACTAAACTTCTTCTCAAGACGATGCAGTTTGCTAACACTTTTTTCTCAATAAAAGGTGGAAATCATCAAAATCAAGTCAACAAATGGTCTGTTATGACTCACCTTATGTTTGAACACAAGTTGGAGCCAGTGAAATGAGATGCAAAGGCAATAGTCTCCTGTCTAATGCCTTTGCATCTCATTTTGTCTCCTGTCACCAAGAAAAACGTTGTATCCACAGTGCACGAGCCCATGTACTCCTCCATGGAAACTTCCATGGTGGCAGAATGTACTTTTTGTCAGGCTAAAATGCAGGCCTGGGTGGTTGCCATGGTAGCTTCTTCTTTCTCCTCCTTTACTGGTTTGTAAACCATCTACATACATACCACCACCTGTCATATCAGACTCAGTGGGCCTGGGCATGGATCAATATTGTGAGTGTGAAAGCAAGCCAGCAGAGGGATGGGGAGGGAAAGGAATTGCACCACAGTTCAAAACAACTGGGCCTAGTGTTAAAGCACCCTTAGTGTAACGTGACATGCCAGACGGATTTGTTTCATACATCCATCTGGAAAACCTTCCACAGATGGCATTTGAGAAAGGGCAGAGCCCTTGAAAAAAAACTTGGAGGGTGATTTGATGAACGTTCTGTCTGTCACATCTTAACGGGCCATTCAGAGCAAAGCAGAGTGACGTCGTTGCCCTAAACCGTGGTGCACCAGCGATTAAACTCCATGGAGAAGTGCATAACTGGAACCATGGCGACTGTAGACATGTCAGTATATGACTTTTGTCGTTTTGAAAAGAAAACAACTCAACACTGTTCTTTGTTCTTCTCTTAATGAAGAAATGTTGTCAAGTTCTGGTAAAACTTGTGCTTTAGCAGCATCCACGCTAATGTCTTCTGCCATAACTGCACCGGCCTCTTCTACCTGCTTGCATACTTCACGACTCTGCCACGTCCGAAAGTACTGTCCCTCGACGCTGATTGGTCCTGTCACTTTCTAACCGGGCCCAAACTGTTCGGATGGGAGCTTTGCAAGATGGATTTGCCAGTAAGAAACACAGAAATGGGAGAATCTGTCTGCTTTGCAAGGTCACCCTTAGTAACCGCCATGTAGCAATGGTGGCACTCCAGGTCCTCACTGAACTCTTTTGGGAATTCAGTAGAGGATTGCTTGCAGCCTGTGTCGACTTCTGGAAGGCCCTCAGATTCTGGAGCTCCATGGAATCCCACATTCGCTCATTCAGCTTAGGCCTTCCTTATATCCTGGTGCAGAGTGTGCTGTGAAGTGTAGTGGCTCCACCTCTGACTTCTTCCCAGCAGGAATGCGTCTTAGCTCCCTTGCTCTATGGAGCAGGGGCAGTGAACTGCGGAGTATCATTTGGTGATGTCCAAATCACTGATCTGGACTTATCTGACTATGCTGTGATACTTGTGGAAACAGAAGATGTCTTTCTGTGGGCTCTAAACTTGATGAGTGAGGAGGCTAAGTTGTTGGGAATGCACGTCTACTTGGCCAAAAAAGATCCAGGTGTTTGGGGACGCCTTGGATGCCATTGAATTTGTGTCTGTGAATGGTGAGAGCATGAAAGTTGTAGAGCAGTTCATCTACCATGGCAGTGTAATCCATCAAGCTGCTGACCGCAAGGCTGGGATCAACCTTGGACTTGTGGACGAGGCAAATGTTTGCCAAGCAAGACAGTGTGGCTTTCCTGGTATCTGAGCATGTGGATCAAAGTCAGAGTCTTATGGTCCTTGGTCCTCCAGGTCTTATTATACACTTGTGAGGCCTGCACGTGGGCTGGTCCAGATGCCTGGGACAACTATGTGCATTATGGAGGGGGCAGATGGGAGGATACCTGGAGAGATGGGGCATGGGCCTGGCGCAGGCCTGGAGGATAGCCTTCAGAGCAGTACAGGACCAAGGTTAATGTGGCAAAGTGCCCCCATACCTGCCTGACCTACATCCAACAGACTTCTGCAGCATACATCAGATTTTGCAGCTAGCCCCTCCTTGCATTATCTTTAAATAGGAAATCTCATGATGAATCAGAAAGCTAAAATGTAAAGTGATCAAACTGAACATGTAGGAGTTTAAAAAGCAGACTCTTTTTTTTGTAAAATCAAATCCACATGTCGTCCACACTTCGAGTGCAGCTGACTCATCTTTTACTCCCTCAGATTTAAACTCAAGGTTTTATCTCGTCATGCAACTTTGGAATAAAGACTTGACTGCAGTCAAAGTTTCTCTACACTTCGATGATGTTCCCTCATACTTCATGACACACTTGACTAGTATTCCCTTTGTGCCGTCTCCTCCTCAAAGCTGGAAAAGCTGAATGCTGTCAAACACACATGAGAAGCTGATTGTGTTTATCTTGCAAACAGAGAGTAAAAGACTTTGATTTGATGTTGTTTGTGCCTTTATAGTCAAATCTGGCATCAACAAACCAGTGGCGGTTTTGTTTCAGGGATTTGATGTGTTTTTCATAAATTAAGTAGTTCTCATCTGCATTACTGTGAGCCTGCCGCCCACCTCTCCTCCACGTTTCCTCACTGTGTCAGGTAAAATCTCTGCTCGCTCTCAAACCCAATTATCTCTGCCATCCTCTTTTAATATGATTCCTTTCTGTAGACTGCTTACTGCCATTCTTTTCTTTTGTGCTTATTATAAGGTGGTTTTATGGCGAGGAAAGTGTCAACGGTGCATGTTGTTGGCCAGAGGGTAATGAGTCTGTTGAAACAACATTTCACTACAAGTGTATTCTGTTGTTCCTATTTTCTAAGCAATTTCTCCGTCTCATTCTGTTCTCTGCTATTTCATTCCACTCTCCTTTACCTTTTCATTTGTAATTCAAGCTGAAAAGCAGCCTGTAGATCTTGTTCTTAACTCCTTTACTTTGATGGATGTTGTGATCAACAACTTTAAAAACTTCAAGAATTTACCTTAAAAATACTCCTTATTGATACAATACCACTATCAATACTTTTGTATGATCGAAGAGCAAAACGACAATACATTTTTAACAGTGATAACTGAGTAAAGTTTGAGTTAAATAGAGCAAAAGGTCTTGATTTATTCTGTTTTATTTATATAATATCGATAAAAAACTAACACGTTTATTAGCCTCCCTCACAACTACACTATATTGCCAAAAGTATTTACTCACCCATCCAAGTAATGTACATCAGGTGTTCCAATCACTTCTATGGCCACAGGTGTATAAATCAAGCACCTAGGCATGCAGACTGTTTCTACAAACATTTGTGAAAGAATGGCTCGCTCTCAGGAGCTCAGTGAATTCAAGCATGGTACTGTGATAGGATGCCGCCTGTGCAACAAGCCCAGTTGTGAAATTTCTTCGCTTCTAAATATTCCACAGTCAACTGTCAGTGGTATTATAACAAAGTGGAAGCAACTGGGATCAACAGCAACCCAGCCATGAAGTGGTAGGCCACATAAAATGACGAAGCTGGATCAGCGGATGCTGAGGTGCATAGTCTGCAGAGGTTGACAACTTTCTGCAGAGTTGATCACTACAGACCTCCAAACTTCATGTGGCCTTCAGATTAGCTCAAGAACAGTGGTAGAGAGCTTCATGGAATGGGTTTCCATGGCCAAGCAGCTGCATCCAAACCATACATCACCAAGTGCAATGCAAAGCGTTGGATGCAGTGGTGTAAAGCACGCCGCCACTGGACTCTAGAGCAGTGGAGATGCGTTCTCGGGAATGACGAATTGTGCTTTTCCATCTGGCAATCTGATGGATGAGTCTGGGTTTGGTGGCTGCCAGGAGAACGGTACTCGTCTGACTGCATTGCGCCAAGTGGAAAGTTTGGTGGAGGGGGGATTATGGTGTGGGCTTGTTTTTCAGGAGCTGGGCTTGGCCCCTTAGTTCCAGTGAAAGGAACTCTGAATGCTTCAGCATACCAAGAGATTTTGGACAATTCCATGCTCCCAACTTTGTGGGAACAGTTTGGGGATGGCCCCTTCCTGTTCCAACATGACTGTGCACCAGTGCACAAATCAAGGTCCATAAAGACATGGATGAGAGAGTTTGGTGTGGAACAACTTGACTGGCCTGCACAGAGTCCTGACCTCAACCTGATAGAACACCTTTGGGATGAATTAGAGTGGAAACTGAGAGCCAGGCCTTTTCGTCCAACATCAGTGTGTGACCTCACAAATGCGCTTCTGGAAGAATGGTAAAAAAAATTCCCATAAACACACTCCTAAATCTTGTGGAAAGCCTTCCCAGAAGAGTTGAAGCTGTTATAGCTGCAAAGGGTGGACCTACATCATATTAAATCCTATGGATTGAGAATGGGATGTCACTTAAATTCATATGAGAGTCAAGGCAGTTGAGCAAATACTTTTGGCAATAAAGTGTATATTTTAAAAGGATTGTTCTTTTTCTTGATGTTACATTTGAACATATCATGACATTTTATTTATGCTTGCATAGTAGTCATTTTTACTGGGCTGACCATGAATGCATCATTATCTGTCTGTCAGCTCGTTAACTAAGCTAATTAACCTCTATTCTATGAATTTCAAAACAGACAAACTAAAGGGACTTACTACAAAGTTCAGCTTATTTGAAAAGGATAATGAAGCTCAATGTTAGTTCATGCAGGACACAGTAGTCATACACCCAGCTGGGATCAGCTGATGGCCAGCTGCTAGAAATTTAAAGCATGCTGCTTGACTAAGGGAGCATCTTTTGAGCAGAACCTTCTCTGCCAGGTAAAACTGTATATCCATTTTGCAATAAAATGGTAAAATATATGACAAGAGTGTTCCTGACTGAACCGTATTCCTCAGACTTCAGTTACAACTCTGGGAATTCACTCCTGCAGAAGTTTTCCAATGAGCCATCGTGGAATGTTTGCCAAAAGCTGAGGACACACCAAAAGATTTTTTTGCCAGATTTTACCCATGGTTCCCAGTTTGGCAAAGTCTGCACCAGTCTGCACTGGTTGGGGACACTCGGCATGGCTAGTTGGCACAATTTTAGTGTGTAAGGGGAACAGACCCAACCCAACGTCAGTCGCAGTTAATCAGACATGTTTGAATTTTTCCATTTTTAAATCTGGAAGTAATCAAGTAGTGTGAACTGATTACCAACCTGTGAACACGTGTTGCAAATAGCAAGAAAAGGTGGGACACAGGAAAAAGTACCAGGAGATGGAAGTAGCGGGATTATCAGAAACAATGGCTAACAGCATTTACCCTTTAAAATGTCCCCCATGCGAGAGTTTGATGCGTTCAGCTAGCTTTAGTTGGTTTGACAAATCATGTAGTCAGGCGCCATTATTAAGTGTGATGCCCAGTCTTTCAGTCGTCAAACCTGCTGAAACCAGTCTGTTAGTGTGTTAGTCTGCTAGTCTTTTCAGATCTGTAAAGACTGTTAAAGTTGTGTAGTGTGTCCCCAGCTTAAGGGGGAATGAGCAGGAACACAAGCAGACCGTTTTGGACTGGTGTCAGCATCAGCACCAGCAAGACAAATATGGGGAATGACTTCAGAAGGAAGAAACCCCAGACTGCACCAGTGAACATCCAGGAATGGATAAGAGCAGTCACTTCCCACTTTCCAATGTTAATGGGATGTTTTCCCCCAGAAGAGAGAGTGGGTGGTATCGTTTGGGCAAAACACCTTGATGGGTTGATCTTATCAATTGGACATCCAGAGGGTGGAAACATACAAATACCTGGGTGTTTACTGCATCAATAAACTGGACTGGTCACACAACACAGACGTCCTGTAGAAGAAGGGCCTTAACTGTGTGCACCTGCTGAGGAGACTGATGTCCTCTGGGATATGCAGGCGCTGTAGCAGCAGCACTTCTTTTTTGCTGTTTTATTTGCTGATAATAAAATCATTAAATTGTTTTTGTTTATATGTGGGCAGCCCTGCTCATGGCGATGGTGTGGTTTTGTATATCTTAAATCTTAAACTTGGGCTATAACAAAGTTAAGTCTGACAAGATGTCTTTGACTCCCCTCAAGCCTGCCCTGGACCTGAAGGGAGAGCCCAGGATCCTGGCCTGACCTGGTTCTGGGCTGTGGGCCCAGTCAGGCTGGTCTTAGGTTTGGGCATAGAAACTAACCTTTAATCACAACAATGTTCTTCTAGCCAACTATGAACTACTTAAATCCAAGTAAATTATAAAAATCTGTCTTTTTCAGGTTCACACCACTGTAGTGCTGTCTTGTTGTGACTTTCAGTGAAACCAAGGACTGTGTTTCATCAGGACATGACCTCTGTAATGTGATGAAGCAAGCAATTACAGCATTTTTGCAGACATATCTTATAGGGGTGCTTCACTTTTGATCTGCATTAACCAAAAGCTTACACTGATACAAAGAACAAAAGGTGAATGTTTTCATTGTGTTTGGTCTTAACTGTAAAGGCTGATCACAACTTAAGAATTTAGATGTTTGATAAAAATATCTGAGGTACAGCGAGCTGAGGACACAGTTTGAGGTTAAGTGTTTATCAGTACAAAATTGCATGCCTTCCTCATCTGATGCTCACCTGCTTTCTGCAGCTCTGAGGGCTGTTTACTTGTCAGAGGTTGTGTCTGGTGTCCTTTGTTTGCAGCACCCACTGTTTTTAACCTCCACCCTGCCTTTGAGTTAGCATGTTTGTGTCAGGCAGCAAACCCAGCCTGGCAGGCCCAAAACAGCCAGCCCTACCATTAAACATTCATGAAGTGCAGCGCGGTGGCACCAATGCAGAAAGGTCACTCAAGAATGATCGGTGTAGTCGGGTATAGCTTGCTCGCATCAGCACGCCCGCCTGTAATAAATAAATACATTCCCCACAGACCTGCACCTGTAGCCTGGTAATAGAAAAAAGAAAATCCCATTGTAGCATTCCCTTGCTCCCTATATGTTATTTTAGCAAAATAAAGTGACACAGAGGAATATAAGGCACTCAGTCAAATCCAACACCTGTGTCTTTGAATAATGAAGTCACTGATGGGACCATTAAAGGAACAGTTCACCCAAAACACAACAAACTTAGTGTCTTAAAGGAAAGGATAGTATAATAATATAGTAAGATGATTGGTCAAAAGGAATAAAGGAACACATTTTATAGCCTTAGAGAAGATAGCTTTGGACCAAATATGATAATCTCTTTTTTTCTCATTTAGCTGAAGGGAGTTTGTAGACCATCCAGGATTTTAAGTCTTGAAGACCGTCACTGAGGTAATGTAGTTTGTTATGGTTGCTGGGTTTCAAGGGGACGGTAGATCGGAGTATCATCTGAATAGAGGTGGAAGTAAATATTGTCTATAGAGTAAATCGATGGAGCACAGGACTGGACCAAGTCTGGAACCTCAGGAGACACCACAGGATAAAGAGACAAAAGAGTTGTTGACTGAAACACCGAAGGATCTGCTGGATAGATGTAATAAAACCAGTTCAACCCTCTGAGGGTGGCACTGTCATGCATGACAGGAAGAGATATAGGTTATAAAATTTTAAAAAACTGTTGAACCATAAATAGAAGGGAACTGCATGTTTAAAGCCCTCCATTGTGCCATTCTAATGGTGCTATTCACGCTTTCAAAGCTCTTAAAGAACGTTTTTTTTATGGAGCCTGGAACTTGGCTGACTTTCCAGGGTCTTTAAAGATTAAATCCACACCAGTAGCTCTGATATTGGACGTCTTTTTGTCCATTTATAATCAATTTTTCGATTTGTCCTGTAGTCAGCCACTTAGCCCACTACCATATTTTCTGTTTGTATCCCAGAATGCATTGTGACTGGGCTGTGACAGTCAATGGCAGGGTCTGTGTCCAAAACATAGACTGTAGAAAGAATTGGACATACTCCATGTGATGTCAGCCGTCTGCTTACAATAGGCGGACTCTTTGAGGTCAATCTGTGGAGGCTTCCATATTGAAATCGCAGTCTCAACTGAACTTTGGATCAACCTAACGGCCCGCCCACTAAGCGTGACTTCCTGTCAGCCTGCTAGCTAGCATTCTGGTTGACAGAAGTGGAGCCTCTGTCTGTCGAGTTATCTGTCAATCAAATGAAATGTGTAGATCAGCGTGAAGTGAGGTTTATCCTAAATATAATCCAAACGATCGTAGTACAAAAAAAAATTACAGTGGGAGCACAATATGACGCTAGCTAATGAGACATGTTTTGTGTTTTGAACCAGGCTGTAAACCAGTTTATTTCTAGTGTAAAAACCAGCTGTTTAACAGGTGTCCAGATGGGACTTCCAGCGTTCCTGCAGCCAGCCTCAAGTGGACACTTGAGGTATTGCAATTTTTTGCACTTCCGCACTGGCTTCATTTTTCTTTGCTTGGTTTTAACAAAAACATTTAATCTGTAAGAAAATGTTAAGGACTCAAAATGAAGTGTTTTTTTCCTCTTATGATGATTACATACCATCATCTATATGCAAAAATAAGTAATAACACACAAAAATGTATACAATTTTGCCATTAAAGTCACAAAACTGTTTTATTTGTTAGGGCTTTTATTTTTTGTGAAAATGTGTTATGTTGAGTGTCCGTTTTCAGGGAAATTCTACCGATAATTTCAATCCTCAGCTCTTGTCATGGAGATCTATGAGCCGATGTTGCTAAACATTTTAATTGTGAGACGGTGATGACGTCATTGCCCGTGGCAGTGAAATCATTTTTGTGTTTTGCAGTTGGGTCCACTATATAGTCCATTATATATGCTGCCCACTAGTGGAGTAGGGAAAGAGTGCATGGTTTTGGACACAGCCAGGCTGTTCTGTTGTCACGTCATGCTTTGCTGAACAGAGCATGTGCACAGACTTAGAAACTGCAGAGGACAGCCTAATTGACTCATGATAGAGAGAAAAAGACACAGAGAGGCTGTGATGTGTTCCTCAGAGTCACTGCACTTTAAATCATGACTCAAATTCTCACAAGTGCAAGGAATTTTTTATAAAGAAGTCAACATTTTAAAGACAATTTGTCACAGAATGATTATTTCTTAATGATTTTGTCCCAAAAAGATGGGAGAACAAGTTTGTGCAAAACAAAACAAAAAAACAAACCCTTGGTCATTAGTGTTTACTGTGTTTAATACGTCAACTTTTCTTAGTTTTAAGTTCCAATCAGTTTTCTTTTGTTTTTTTAGTCCCATAACCTTTTTTCAAAAATTCAAGTGGCATTTCTGCAGCACACATATTGTTAAGGTCCAGGTAGAGCTTGACTGTGCAGCACAGGGTTGATGTTTTACAAACTTTTTAGGACAAAAAGTCCAGGAAGGACACAATAGCGTAGGGCTCAGAGGGTTAAAGCAGACCCAGAGACCCCTCCTCATTGGTGTAACCTGTTAATGAGTATGGGATGATCTACTGTGTCAGAGGCTGCAGTTAGATCTAGAAGCAAAAGGACGGAACAATTACCTGAGTCTGCAGCTAGGAGGGGATATTAGTTACTTTCAGTGAAGCTGTTTTGGCTCTATGGAGGGCTCTGAAACCAGATTGGAACTTTTCAAAGGCACAGTTCTGAGTCAGATTGGTTAAGGACTACTTTTCAAGGATTTTGTAAAGAAAGGAGAGTCTGTAGATTGGTCGTAATTACTGAGACATGAAAGCTATCACCTGAACACGAGCAAATAGCTTCATCATTAAGGTCTCTGTTTTTAGCTGGATCTGAAAGGCCTCCCAAACTTCAAAATCATGGGTAAAACTGCTCAGAGGGCTGCTGCTCTGAAAGCTGTTAGGGGGCTCTTTTGAGCCAATTTTGACTAATTTTACTGGAGATGGATAAAACATCAAATTTTCACCAGACCAGATGTGCCTGCCAAGTTTGGTGAGTTTTTGAGCAGGTTAAGGCACTGAGGATTGAGAAAACACACAGAGACATAAAAGATAAGAAGCTGCTTCATATTAATCAAACTATTTTTCATCATGGGTCACAGATCTGCTCTGTTCTCCACTTGCTGCTGGACAAACAATTACAGCGTCGGGCATTTTTATCGTCAGTTTCCAGTTCAGTTGGACCATGTCGTGATAAATGCTGCCCTGCATCTACGTTTGTAGGCTGCTGATCAGGCTAGATAGTGCTCACTTCAACAAGAAATCTTGTGAGATAAGATACACCCTTAAGGTTTGAGGATGATGATCATGGCTCACTCCAGTTTGAAAGTCAGTGCTTTTGTTTTCTGATGTAAAGAATATGTATTTTTAATTCTATGCCGAGTCTTCCAAAAGGAAATGAAATACTAGGATAAGCAGCAGACCTTTAACTGAACCGTTTCTTCGATTGCCCTGGGGTTACAAGCTGGCATACATGATTTGGCTCTGAAGGAGTTCTCAATTAAAGGATCACAATTAAAGGTCCATGAGGAAGCATGTCGTTGCATCAGGAAAGAGACATGCATGTTGACTTTTTCTAATTTAATTCTGTGGCGCGGGGCATATTACACTGGGATGAAGTACTTGTGATGATAGCAGACTCTTCCAGTCACATTGCTGAAGTGCGTAATTATATTCAGCGGATGGCTGTGAATGATGGCTACAGGCTTTTAATGAACTCAAAGAGAGACTTTCACAGCGGGTGACCTACGAGGAGAGCTCTGTATGTGTAATTCTTCTACTACTAACCCTCTTATTTTACTCAGCTTTAACCCACTAATTAGAGCTTTCTTGGCACCTTATATTCCTCTTTGCCATGCTTTGCAGTAACTTTACCTCAGTCTAGAGCAGTGTTACTCAACCGCAGAGCCAAACTGTTGAAAAATACCTTTGCAAGAGCCACAATATAAGTGGTGAGGCAAAAACAGCTTGAAGTAGCAATAAAAATAAGTTAAAGGTGGCTAAAATGGTCAAAAAGCAACAAAAAGGGGTGAAAATGAGGAGGAAAAGTGGAAAAAGGGGTCAGAAAGAAGCAAAAACGGGCGAGAAGTGGCAAGAAATGAGATACAGTTGGCATAGAGTGCTCCACACGTGGCAAAAATGTGGCAAAAAAATAGTGAAAAGTGACTAAAACAGGCAAAGAGCAGTCAAGAGGGGCAAAAATGGGCAAAAAATAGGAAAAAAAGTGGTATTTAGTGGCAAAAGGTAGATGAAATGGGTAAAAAGTGGTGAGAAAGAGCAAAAATGAGATGAAAGTGGCTAAAAGCAGTGGCAAAACTGGGCAAAAGAGAGGAAAAAAGTGGTATTTAATTGCAAAAGGTAGCTTAAATGGGCGAAAAGTGGTAAAAAAAAATGGTGAAAAAGGGCAACAATGGGTAGGAGTGGTAATAAGAGGTGGCTTAAATGGGCAAAAATGGGATAAAAGTGGCAAAAATTGCAAAAAAAAAAGGGGCAAAAAGTAGGAAAAAGTGGTATTTTAAGGCAAAAGGTGACTTAAATTGGTGAAATGTGGCACAATATGGTGAAAAAGGGATAAACAGGCAAATAGAAGTGGCAAAAACAGGCAAAAAAGAGGACACAAGTAGTACTCAATGGCAAAAGGTAGCTTAAATGGACAAAAGGTATCAAAAAAAATAGTAAAAAAGGGCATAAATGGGATAAGAGTGGCCAAAAAAAGTGGCAAAAATGGGCAAAAACTAGAAAAAAAGTGGTATTTAATGACAAAAGGTAGCTTAAATGGGTGGAAATGGGGAGAAAAAATGATGAAGAAGAGCAAAATCAGATAAAAGTAGCAAAAATTGGTAAAAAAGTTGCAAAAAAAAGTCTCAAAATGGACAAAAGAGTGGGGGAAAAAGTGATATTTGATGGCAAAAGGGAGCTTAAAGGGGCATAAATGGGATAAAAGTGGTAAAAAAAAAAAAATGGGTAAAAAGTAGGAAAACTGGTATTTAATGGCAAAAGGTGGCTTGAATAGGTGAAAAGTGACAAAAATGGTAAAAAAAAAAAAAAAAAAAAAAGGGCAAAAAAGTTTTCCTTTTCAAGCCTTTCTGGGGGGAAAATATTTAAAATTCAGACACAAGAGAGTCACAAATAATCACATAAGAGCCACATGGGGCTCCAGAGCCACACGTTGAGTTTCACTGGTCTAGAGCTATAACAAGGACCACATCAGCCGTGTGATCTCTTTAGGAGGAAATGTCCAAATGCAGTGATTCTAAAAAAGCGCTTTCTACCTATTAGGCTTGACTGTCTTGTCTTGTTTACTTTTGCAATGCTGGACCTACAGTTACAGCTTAATAGGCCTCCCATGTGGACAGATACGACTCTTTGTTAGCCTTTGCTCACACGCTTCACTAGAGGGCTGGTCATGTAATTATTCCCCGGCTCTGCTCCTCAGCAGCCTTTGCATTTCAGGACATTTAAGTACTCTGCAGTGATGTTTTAAAGACGGACTGTTTAAATGGTAATTCACTTTACGTAGTGTCTTTGCAGTATTAACCTTATCATTTTATCTCCGGCGGTTGCAGGTTGTTTAAAGCACACAGGCCATTAGAGAATAATCACAGGGGATGGGACTCAATGGAGTGGGAAGGGCTGCTTGAAGGGCCAGCAAAACAAATCACATTACACCTCAATTAACACCAGAGCGGCCTCTGGAGTCCACTTTCATTCTCACTAATAAAACTCTGTCTCGCTCACTAACAGACTGTTTGCCATGCAAATAATCTCCTACTGTACGTCTGATGAAGCCAGAGCAGACAAACGACAGAGGAGGGGCACATTTACTGTACGACCAGGGCTTCGGCAGAGCTACTTACAGTACAGAACCGCGGCGTCTCTCTCTGACCCCTCTCGTCTCGGTTGGTTAATTATGAAACGCTGCAGCTGGCTCAGAGGGCAGCCAGCTGATAAGTCTACCCTGCAGAGCACCTCGTGTCCCCATCAGCAGACAAGGACAGTCCCACAGAGCAGCCACTGTACAGCTCAGGGCCAATTACCCACCTGCTGCATGACTGCAGCTCACGGGCCTCGCTTCATGCTAATGCCAGACTCATAATTGTGGTTGTTTTCCCAGTTAGATGGTTATGGAAATGAGACATTAGCAGGTTTTAAAAGCGGCTCAAATGACACCATAGAACTGGTCGGCTTTGTTTGGATCGTTACACTGAAGAGTGGGAATTACCGAGAGGAGGCACAGCCAACTACTAGTATTAAACAGCTATTAAAAAAGGCACTCTGAATTTTTGGAAGCATATGAACTTAATTACATGCTTAATTAATTTTGATTATACCTGTTGAAACTCAGCATTGTTGCTGTTGAAAAGCATACTTTCTTCAATATTTGGAGTAATACAATCACTGTGTAAAATGTAATATCTCTTCATCTTTAAATTAGGGATGATGGGAGTTAGGGAATGTGATGCTGTAACACAGGGGTGTCAAACTCAAGGCCCGGGGGCCAAATCCGGCCTGTGGAACAGTTAAATCCGGTCCCCAAGATGATCTCATATTTCTGTTATAACCTGCCCATCACTATGAGGTCTGCAGATTTCCTCAAGTATAAAAATGTGAACTTACCCTTGATGATTTAAGATATCTTTGCTAAGTCATGAAATCTGAAAAAGTAAGGAGTAAAAATAATCAGATAAAAGTCAGGAGTGTGGGAAAAGAAATCAATTTGTGTCTTAGGATCATATTTTCAATGTTGCTTCCCACAATTAGGACTCCATACTTTGAGTAGGATTTCCTACTTTGAACATTTCAACTCGTAATTTTGACTTCTCATATATTTTCAGTTTTAAGATTCATGATTCTAATTTTAAGTGATATTTTGACCTTTTAACCAATTATTTTGTATTTATCTCATTTTCAGCTCCAAACTTTGACTCCATAATCCCATAGTTTGACCTTTTAGACTCGCAGTTTAAAATTCTGAATCAAATTTGGACTTTTAATTTCATGAATACAATTTTTTTTCATATTCTGAACTTTGAGCCTTTAAATTTATCTTTTTAACTTTTTAAATGTCAAAATAATTTATAATCAGTGCTAAGTTTTTTTTTTTCTTTTTTTTTTTCTTTTATTACTGATGAAATGAGGTTGACTGTTTATGGTTAAAAGGGGACCCTGTTAGGACCTAAGGTTAGACCTGAATCCAGAATCTGGCCCCTGCTGTGATTGAGTTTGACACCCCTGCTGTAACACGATTTTACTGAACATAACCATTTTTCTTCTCCTATCTCCTCCTCTTCTACATCAACACACGGCTGCATTCAAACAGGCTCACCAACAGCTATCTGGTGTTGAAATGACCTATTTGCAGTACTTTAAACCACTTCTACCCTCCATTATAGTCACATCTTTTTGCCACTTTTCACCCATTGTTACTGCTTAAAGCAACTTTTTGTCTAATTTGCCATTCTTTCTTGCCATTTTTTTGCCTATTTTTCCACTTTTTGCCCGTTCTTCTGCAGCGTGTTTCATTGAACTTTTTTCCAGTTTTATCCAGTTGTTGGCCTTCTTCACCCTTTCTGACACTTTTATTTATTTATTACTGCTTTTTATCCTCTTTTCTACAAACTATTTTTGCAACTTCTGCCTACTCTGTCTTTTGCCTTTTTTTTTTTTACACATTTTTTAAACTTCTTTCCGATTGTTGTCACACTTTTGCTGCATTTTGCTCAACTTGGAAATCTTCAACCATTCTTGCCACTTCTTGCTCATTTCTGCAACGTCTTTTTTTACAGTTTATGTCAGTTTTAAACCATTTATGCCATTTTCACCAATTTTGGCCATTTTTTTTTTGCCACTTTCAACCAATTTTTACTGCTTTTTGACACTTTTGCATGTTTTAGCAAAATATTTTGCAATTTTTTTGCCCTTTTTAACCGCTTTTCACCGCTCACTTCTGTCTATTTTTGCTTGCTTAGCCTACTTTTGCTGCTAACCCATTTTCTCTTTTAACTTATTTTGCCATTTTAGCCTATTTTTGCCACTTTGTAACCCATTTTTGCCAATTTTCTACTATTAATAAATCAAAATTTCCTTAGAGGTATTTCACTTCTCCTAATTTATTCTTGGGCATCCTGCTGTTTGTGCTCATCTCGCTTACTACTTTCCAAATGGTTTCGCTCAGTGTGCCCATCTACATTATTAACATATAATAAAACATTATTATTAACATATAATAAAAACAATAAAATGGATCACTGTTTTACTGTTGTTTTGTCTTGGAGTAGTTTTGGTTTGTGGAGGAGCTGACAGTGATGGCCAGTCAAACTATGGAGCTCTGTGTTGATGTATTCTTTATATCTATTAGGGTTTGTAAACCTCATTTACATTATCATCTTTGGTTATTTTATTCAGAACTGGGATTTGAGTAACCGATGAGCTGCACACCAAAGAAAACAATGGGTTAACAGCAAATCTACACTGCTTGCCACATTATCAAGCAGATGACATTTTCCTCTTATTTTCCTAAATATTAATGCAAATGACTGTCAGAATATTTTTCAAGTCGTCAGCTGTTAGAGCATAATTCAAATGTTTTGAACAAACCTTATAATGATAACCATTATTTTTTTTAAAAGTAAAAACCTCAAATGCACTGTTCCACATTATTAAGCAGGCCACAGGTTTCAGCAATATGGGAAAGAAAAAGGATCTCTCTGCTGCCAAAAAGTGTCAAATAGTGTAATGCCTTGGACAAGGAATAAAAACATTAGATATTTCATGAAAAATTCATCATGATCAACGTACTGTGAAGACATTTGTGGCTGATTCAGAGCACAGACGGGTTTGTGCAGATAAAGGCATAATGAGGAAGGTCCTCCAGAGGCTTGCAGCCGTGTATAAACCTACTATTCAGCCAACCCTAACCAATGCTCACAAGCAGAAGCGGTTGCAGTGGGCCCAGAAATACATGAAGACTTATTTTCATAGTCCAGATGGAGGAGTAGTGGATGGTTGGTGGATGGCCACCATGTCCCAACAAGGCTGTGACGTCAGCAAGGAGGGGTGGAGTCATGTTTTGGGCCAGAATCATGAGGAGAGAGCTGGTAGGACCCTTTAGGGTCCCTGAAGGTGTGAAAATGATCTCGGCAAAGAATATAGAGTTTCTGACTGACCACTTTCTTCCATGGTGCAAAAAGAAGAACCGTGCCTTCTGTAGCAAAATTTTCTTCATGCATGACAACGCACCATCTCATGCTGCAAAGAATCCCTCTGTGTCATTGGCTGCTATGGGCATAAAAGGAGAGAAACTCATGGTGTGGCCCCCATCCTCTCCTGACCTCAACCCTGTTGAAAACCTTTGGAGCATCCTCAAGCTAAAGATCTATGAGGGTGGGAGGCAGTTCACATCAAAACAGCAGCTCTGGAAGGATATTCTGACATCCTGCAAAGAAATTCCAGCAGAGAGGTAAAGGTAAAACAAATATTACCAAGAGGTAAAACAAATATTACCAAGTAACATTTAAACACTCTTTGAAATTTAACATGTTTCTAATATTAAATGAGACAGCTTGACTGGGATTAAAGGTAAGTAAACCCAACATAAGTAGAGCCATTTACATTTTCATTACCTCCTTTGTTATCGCTGTCACTATCTGTTTTTCACACCAGTTAGGCAGAACCCCAGAATAACGTGAAGGCTGTTAATTTCACACCCGATTCCAGAGGCTGCGCCCCCCCCCCCCCCTCTCTTTGCCGTCATTTCCCTCAGGACATGGCAGGAAAGCATCTGAAAGTAGGGGACAAATCAAGGTCAGGGAAATATCCATATATATGATATAGATGGGGGGGGCCTAAGACTTGAATTCCACTATGACCATTATGACAATCTGTGACAGCCCTGTCACTATGGGGGTAATATTCTGTCACACAGATTGTGCTAACAAGAAAAAAAAAGCCCTCAGAACAAGGTTTGGTCTCACTGGGTCACTCCCTGAAATTACCTTGCAAATTAAAAGTACAGATGTTCAATAATTAAAGCATGAGGCTCGGTGTTTAGCAGCACAGTGTGATAGCGATCTTATCATTCAGAGATGGATCCAAAAAAAGACTTTTAGAGAGGAAATGCATCCTTCATTCAGCTGCCCCTGACTCTAGTGACTAATCACTCAGCTCTGTGCTTCAGCTGGCTTTCGCCTCCAAGCATATTAGTGAGGATGATGGTGAGTGACAGAGACTTTTGCATCTCGCCCCAATTAGTGAGCCACCCTTGTTTCCCCTCAGCATTCACTATTGGAGGGTTGACACATGCCCATCAGTCACTCACCTCTCTTTTAATCCTCCCTCTGACTGCACACAACCCCTACAGACACAGAGGCCTGTCGCCACCAGTGTTGCAGCCAGCCGCCATCATTCTCAATGTCCTCTTTCACTTTACAACCTCAGAGAGGACTCCGAGACCTGAATCCAAGAGAGAGCAAAACTCAGCACATGCCAAAGTCAAAGCTGCACTTTTTAATGAAGGGGTTCTGACATTTTCAGGCTGTTTATTGCTGCATTTATTCCTCATCCTAAAGGAATGCATTTGTATAGTTGGGGAAACAAAGAAAGTGTTCATGTTATCTGCATGAAAATAGGAAAAAGAATTACACCAGCCAAGTATGAGTACAAAATAATTGGCATTCAACGCCTTCAACTGCAAATTACAGCTGAGAAAAAGCCTCTGCAGCTGTGTCCACATGTGTTGCAGAGAAGTGCAGCATGCAACTCTTAAAAGGAGTTAACTAGAGTAGCTCCCACTGATTAGAAAACAATGCACCAGATGCTCGATTGTTACTCATAATTTCCTCTTCTATTTAGGGTTTGGCCACTGTGAGCATAATGGAGATGGAAAAATGTTTCTCAAAACTTTGAAAATCAATAACATTTTTGCTTATCAATACTGCTATTGTCTTGCTGGTTCTGTGACATTCTGTCCATCATTCATCACCTTACTGGTTCAAAAACATGCAGAACTGCTTGCAAAGGGAAACATAAGGTCAAAGCACAGCGGCACTTTGCATCAAATAGGTTGTTTCAACCAAGCGGTCCGGCTCAGCTCGGTGCAGAACGACATGCATCTTTTTGCGTCCATCTAGCAAAAGTTTAACGTTGCAAAGCAGATGGATTTGCCCGTTTCCGTGTTTCTCACTGGTGAATCCATCTTGCAAAGATCTCGTCTGAACCATTTTGGCCCAGTTAGAAAGTGGCAGGACCAATCGGTGATGAAAGGCAGTACCATCAGGCGCAGCAGAGTCATGACATAAGCAAGCAGCAACAAGAGGCTGGTGCAATTGGATGCTGCTAAAGTGTAAGTTTGATCAGAACTTGACGACATTTCTTCGTTAAAAGAACAAAGAGCAGCAGTGAGTTGTCAAAAACGACAACAGTTGTGTACTGACATGTCTACAGTCGCCATGGTGCATGTTATAGCAGCACACGCGCACCTGGGTTGTGGGTATGTCACATGTTTTGTTGCTCTGATTGGCTCATAAAGATGTGACAGACACAACGTTCATCCAGTCACACTCCAAGTTTTTTTTTAAAGGCTCTGCCCTTTCCAAAACGCTGTGTATGAGTGGTTTACCAGATGGATGTGTTAACCTTCACCTCTATGATGTCAAACTGTGACCAAAACATAAAGAAATCAAACATACAAATTTATATAATGAGGGATGATTCAATTTGGACCTGAGATGGTTGAAAACATCACAGTATGTCTTCTCAGTGGCTTCACAACTCACCTAAGTCCCACTTGTCCTGAAAGAGGAAGTAATTTGCGTCATATTTTTATCACACTCTGCTTAACTGGTAGCAAAAAAAATCAAACTTTAAAAGCAGATGACATCCAGTAATATCTACCTTATGCTTCCCTCTTACCACCTAAGAATATATGGTATATATATGGTGAATATATTCTGTATACAGACTCCTGGCCCCCACTTTATTATTCTAAAGCAAACATCCACGGCCATCTTTTGGGTCCTGACCCACCAGTTGAGAACCCCTCTTAACCCTGTGAATTTCTGCCAAGGGCCCCATCATACTCTGCCACTGAGTGGGCCGGTCTCTGTCAAATAAACATACCTTTGATATCTATGCAAAAACTTTGCACTCTGTGCATATTTAGCCTCTCTAAAAGGACTTACTTTGGCATAAAGGCCTCCACATCTTTTGGCAATGGTTCTGAATAAGTATGAGGTCTGTTGGATGGATATTAATGCTTGTGATGGTACCATAAACAGATACCCTGCAGGAATACATTTGTCAGGTCTGAGCACATAGCAGGGCATTAGTCAATAAAATGTGAGGTTTTAGCGCTTCGGCTTTTAGCACCAAACCAGAGAGAGGATTTTTTTAAAAAATCACTTCATGGTGTGAATTTGTCCCCACAGCTGTGATATGAACCGCTGTAAACCACCGAGGCATGATGTAATCAGAGCCAGATGAATGTTGTGTTTTTATCACAGTTTAGCTGAAACTCAGAGCTCTGCTGAAAACACATTTACATCTGAGGAGTTATTACAAGCCCTTCTTTCTTTTCGAAGGACACGCCAGACATTTTAGAAATACTTTGTTAAATGCATCCATTTGTTTTATTGATCCCCCTTTCATGGGGTGAAAGTGAACCATTAACTTCCTTCTTTGCTCAGGGAGTTTCCTCTATTGACCCGTTCAGCTCCACAGCTCTTCCAGAGTGGAAGGGAGCTGTAGAAACTGGAGAGTCCACTTTTGGGAGGAATAATATAAAACTCACAAAGTCTTCAAAGAGTAATTAAGCCCTAAGACCATTTTATTCCACTGAAAACTTATGGAAACATTAATTTAGTGGTGTTATTGATGAATTCAAGTCCAAATTTTAACGTTTGAGCACAAGGATTCTATATATGTGAGGAAAATATGCACAACTGCTGCCCTCTACAGGTAGACACCCACAGATACTGCAGATATTTTTATTGACTAATCAGGAGGCCGGTGATGTACAGGTGCAATGAAAATTATTCAACCCCCATTGAAAATCAGGTTTATTGTAAAAACTTGGGAAAGCTCAACTGTGAGGAAACTGAAGCCTGGGCGTCACTGGACCTTCCCACAGGACAGTGACTCCAAGCATACTTCAGATTCCACCACAGTTTGGTTGCAGAAGAAGTCCTGCAATATTCTACAATGGCCACCACAGCCGCTAAACTCAAACCCCATAGAAAATATCTGGTGGGATTTAAAGAAGGCGGTTGCAGAATGCAGACCCAAGGGTACTATTGAAGTGGGGGCCATTGCACATAAGGAATGAGGACTCAAAGGGTTGAATAATTTTGATTCTGGAGAAGTCATTAAAAGTAGCTTGAAGCGTTAGTTGTGTTGAGCTACACTATATTGCCAAAAATATTCACTCACCTATCCAAATCATTGAAATCAGGTGTTCCAATCACTTCCATAGCTACAGGTGTATAAACTCAAGCACCTAGGCATGCAGGCTGTTTCTACAAACATTTGTGAAAGAATGGGTCGCTCTCAGGAGCTCAGTGAATTCCAGCGTGGTACTGTGATAGGATGCCACCTGTGCAACAAGTCCAGTCATGAAATTTCCTCGCTCCTAAATATTCCACAGTCAACTGTCAGTGGTATTATAACAAAGTGGAAGCAATAGGGAACGACAGCAATTCAGCCATGAAGTGGTAAGCCACTTAAAATGATGGGGCGGGGTCAGAAGATGCTGAGGCGCATAGTGCGCAGAGGTCGCTACAGACCTCCAAACTTCATGTGGCCTTCAGATTAGCTCAAGAACAGTGGTAGACAGCTTCATGGAATGGGTTTCCATGGCTGAGCAGCTGCATCCAAGCCATACATCACCAAGTGCAATGCAAAGCAGCAGATGCAGTGGTGTAAAGCACGCCGCCACTGGACTCTAGAGCAGTGGAGACGTGTTCTCTGGAGTGACCAATTGCGCTTCTCCATCTGGCAACCTGATGGGTGAGTCTGGGTTTGGTGGTTGCCAGGAGAGCAGTACTTGTCTGACTGCATTGTGTCAAGTGTAAAGTTTGGTGGAGGGGGGAATATGGTGTGGGCTTGTTTTTCAGGAGCTGGGCTTGGCCCCTTAGTTCCAGTGAAAGGAACTCTGAATGCTTCAGCATACCAAGAGATTTTGAACAATTTCATGCTCCCAACTTTGTGGGAACAGTTTGGGGCACAATCACACCATCCATGCTGGAGAGCACAGTGGTGGCAGCATTGTGCTGTGGGGTTACTTCTTGGCAGTCCGCCCTGTAAGGCTCATAAAGGTAGATGGTAAACTAAATGTGGCCAAATATAGGAAAATCCTGGAGGACAATCTTATTCAGTCTGCAGGAGAACTACGGCTTGGGATAAGATTTATTATCAAGCAAGACAATGAGCAGAAGCATTCAGCACAAGCTGCACAGAAATGGTTTAAAAGACAACAAGGTGAATGTTCTGGAGTGGCCAAGTCAAAGCCCAGACTTCAATCCAACAGAGAATTTGTAGCTGGACTTAAAAAGGGCTGATCGCGTCTGATCCCTGTGCAACCTGACAGGGTTTTAGCAGTTTTGCAAAAAAGATTATTCAAAAGAGTAAAATTGCAAAGTCCAGATGTGCAAGACATTATTTTTAGAAACATGTTTTCACTTAGACATTAAGAGAGTTTTCATAATTCTTTTGTATAAAAAGCCGCATTATATTGATCATGATTGATTTATAAAATCAACAAAGGGTAAAACATCCAGGGGGCTAAACTATCTGTAGATGCACTTCAGCAGAACCTCTCGGGTTTGGTTAACCTTTAGTTTATAAACCCAGATAATCAAACAGCAGGAACTTTAGATGATCTGCTGTGAAAAGAAAAGAAATGATGTGATTGGCTGTTCTCCAAGCCCTCCAAACTCCACCTGCTGTAAATGAATTCATCCAGCCTCTTCTCTACATTTCAAAAATATACAACGATTACTCAGCTACAAGCTCGCGCTCCCACTTTGCACCGGCTTTTGCATTTGCATCCATGTT
This sequence comes from Cheilinus undulatus, assembly GCF_018320785.1. Lineage (NCBI taxonomy): Eukaryota > Metazoa > Chordata > Actinopteri > Labriformes > Labridae > Cheilinus > Cheilinus undulatus. Next base: position 49,572,903 of record NC_054870.1, on the reverse strand, counting down.
TAAGAAAAAAGGGAGCATCAGAGTCAAGCTCTCACCATGCGTTTCTTCACAGGCCCAGCATCCAACCTGCAGTGCAGAGACAAGGAGTCCCCGCTCTGCATGTCTTATAAGGCTTATTAACATTCGTCTCCCGCTGAAGCTGGAAGAATAACAAACACTGAATGTGACTTTTAAATACACTAGCTGTGATATTCCCATTTGTGGACTGCTATAAATGAGTGGAACAGCAGTGTGTGTTGTAATGTGGATTGATACTCTCATAATAACTGTGCTCGACTAAGCAAGCTATCAAAAGAAAAAGCCCCCTCAGCAATCTGCCTCTCTTGGTCTTTTTTATGTCTCTTTCATTTTTCATACTAATGCAAATTTGATTGCACGCTACACCAGCTCAAAGCACAACTAGCTGCAGCTTTCTGATGTACTGACCGCTGATAAACATGGTTTTAAATGGATGTACATAATCAATTAAACTGTATATGCTCCATCAATGATTCATATTCTCCATATTTCACACAGTGTCACTTATTTCTGTCTTTAATCATAACTTTCTCACACATACATCAGTGTGTTCTATGAAGCTTCTAACACAGTCCTGTGAGAAAATCAGATTATTTTATCTCAGTTTCAAAAGCCAAGTATTGATCTTAGTCAAAGTGTTTAATTTACTTTTGGAAAACAACATAAAACAAGGATCAATAATCCAAACTAAAGGCAGTGAGACAATCAGTGCCTTTTATCATCAGCTCCTCTCAGCCTGTAACAAAGCTCAGTGAAATGTTTTATATCTCTGATTCATGCTCCACTTCAACATAAAGATGGCACAAAGACCCAAATGCTCCGGTAACGATAAAATGAAAGAGATGCCACTTAAATTAAACATTATTACTGATCAATCAGCCTTTTAGGCAGAAACTACTTCAGATGTCAGTATACTTATCGATCATGGACATTGTTGTTGCTCTGAACCCTCCATCTTCTTTCTTCTCTCTCCAGCTATGTCAACAAACCATGTTTCACTGCTCTACCAATCACATTTCACCCACTTGACCTGAGATTTTCTTTATTTGAAAAATACAGATAGAGATAGATTTTCAGTAACAAAAGTAATCCGAGTACGCCGATGGATTACTTTGTCAGCTGTTACCCCTATCACTGACTCTCAGGCCTCGTTTATACGACAACATTTTGCTTCGTTTTCCGTTTTCATTTCCAAAAAGTTCCACATTCAGACGGCAACATTTTCAAAACAATCTCCATTCACACGAGACTGCAGGAAACACCAAAAACGATGTAGTATACATGCCAGGCCAGTAGATGGTGGCGTGATTTTGGTGCCTGCACCAGGTTCTGACTTGACCCATACGCCCTTTGATCGCCTACAGGCTGCCCTTTGATGGCATGTGGGTCGAGTCAGAATCTGGTGCAGGCACGAAATACGTCTCCGCTGATCCAAGCGATGGTGAGGTAAATCAACACTTTGTTGGAGAAGTACAGTTAAATTCATAAGAGTGGGGAGCACGAACAGTACACTGGTATTGGCCATCTTTGTTTTGGGATACGCGCATGCGTTATAAGCCTACTCGCACATGGATATTTACTTTAGCCACAATGCGCATGTTCGTTTTCCGGAAGTGCCGTTTTCCCTGTTTACATGGAGACGGAGACGGGGGCGTTTTGAAAAACTTCCACTTTGGAGCACGTTTCCAAAAAGTTCCGTTTTCAGGCACCAAAATGCCGTTGCCGTCTAAATGGACAGCCAAAATGCTACAAAACTTTTGCGTTTCCACTCAAAAATGTTGCCGTGTAAACGGGACATCAGATTTGTTTTTGTGCTTCATACCTGGGCCTCACAGCGACACTGGGGTTAGCACTGTTGCCTCACAGCAAGAAGGTTCTGGTTTAAAGGGGACATATTTTCCCTTTTTAAGACAAGTTTATATTGTTCTCAGAGGTCCCTAAAACATTCCTGTCAAGTCTGTTGCTGAAAAACACTCCAGTATAGGATTTTTGCATGTCTAAAAAACCCTCTGTTTCAGCCCTGCTCAGAACAAGCTGTTTCTGTCTGTGGCTTTAAAAGTTAGTGAGCTGTCTGACTCCGCCCCTCTCAGGAAATGGAAGTGGGCACATATTTTGTCAGAAAAGCCTGAAAAGGGATTTTTGCATCATTTTGATAATAATTGAATAATTTTTGCCCTCTAAATTCCTACCTCTCTATATGGAGATTGTACACTCACTGGCCACTTTATTAGGTACACCTTGCTAGAACTGGGTTGGACCTACTTTTCCCTTCAGAACTGCTTTAAATCTTCGTAGAGTTTCAACAAGGTGTTCAAAACATCCCTGTTACAGATTTTGGTCCATACTGACATGACTAAGGATGTCCCTAAGCATCTATTTCCCTATTTGGCTAAACGCTCATTTACTTTTCTTTTAACTGAATAGTCTAAAGAGGAGAAAACCCCTAGAAAATCCTCACAGGGTCATTTAGTGTGATGCTAGCCTGATATACTCTCTATAGCGTGCATTAAAAGCTAGCGCCGCCCGCCTTTGCTCCTCTTTGCAGATAAATATCATGCTTTGATGTGTGGCCTCTTTTCACATCAGGTGAGTAGGTATACTTGAGTTTAACCCTCGACAGCCAACATACCACTTTATTTCCATTTACTACTTTAGAAAACCGTTGGACCGCGGTCTTCCTACTACACGCTGACTGCTAAACCACCATTGTACTTCTCATATTTACATCCGGTGAAGTGCCAGAGAGGAAGGCAGCGGCTACTAACTGAAGCTACGGCAGCCGATTAATTGCACGCATCCCTAGCATCATTCTGCAGATTTGTCGGCTGCAAAACTCCCATACCACCACATCCCAAAGCAGCTCTACTGGATTGAGATCTGGTGACTGTGGAGGCTTATGGAGTAAAGTGAACTCATTGTAATGTTTGAGATGATTCGAGCTTTGTGACATGGTGCATTATCCTGCTGGGAGTAGCCATCAGAAGACGGTTCACTGGTCATAAATGGTCATAAAGGGATGGACATGGTCAGTGACTTTACTCATGTAGGCTGTGGCATTTAAACGATGCTCAGTGGTACTAAGGGACCCAAAGTGTTCCAAGAAAATATCCCCACATCATGACACCACTATCACCAGCCTGAACTGTTGATACAAAGCAGAAATTCTGACCCTGCCATCTGAATGTCCAGATATCTGGCACCAACAACCATGCCACGTCAAAGTCACTTAAATCCCCTTTCTTCCTCATTCTGATGCTTGGTTTGAATGACCACGTCTACATGCCACATGCGTTGATTTGCTAACCCTAACCCTCTGTCACTTTTCTCCCCTTTTTGACACTTTTATCCTGCTTTTTGCACATCTTTGCCACTTTTCGCCCATTTAAGTTGCCTTTTGCAATTAAATCCCACTTTTTGCCCATTTTTTCCACCTTTATATTCTAATTATTGCCCATTTTAATGACTTTTCACTCATTTTTTTGCCACTTTTAATTCATTATTTGGTCACTTCCCACCCATTTTTGCCACTTTTCTCCCAGTGTTTGCCGCTTTTTGACCATTTTTGCCACCTTTAACTTCTTTTAATCTTCACTTTTCACCACTTATATTGTGTCTCTTCCAAATGTGTTTTTCAACAATTTGGCTCTTTGGTTGAGCAGGGTTGAGTAATAAGGAGTTTAACCAAAAAGTGATTCTGGTGCTGACTTCAGAGGGATCTGACTTTGACTGTTTAGCCACCTAAACCTTTTTAATTCTGCATGTTTGTTATGCTAGTCTTGCACGTTTCCATGTTTTAATTCACAGTTACGTCGACTTATGTGCATGCATGAGCAAAGTGAAACTGATTCTAAACTGTAACCCTCCACACATCCTCATTCATTCCTTTTCTTTACAGCCCAGCTCCTCTAAACTCCTTCCTCTTGCAGCAGCACACCGCCTGTCTGCACCACCTCATCAGCCATGTATCCACAAGACAACATATTCTCCACCCTATCCTGAACACGGCAAACTCCCATCTATCCTGGCGGACACATTTGCCCAGCGTGACAATGACTTCAGAACGGCACGGTGTGGGAGGAGAGACCATCCGTTAAAATCAGCCCCTGTCGGTTCATATATCAACCACCCTGGAGAGAAGCTCGCTTCCAGGAGGCCCTGCCTTCTCCTGGCTGTCCAGCTACCTTTCTGTTCGGCTGACTGACGACATGAAGGAGATTTAGTGCAGGGTCTCAGCGGGCCTGGTCGGGACCATCTCAATGGATAGGAAACGGTAATTACAGCTGGGGGGAGGCGGGCTCTCTGGGAGTCTGGAGTCTTGCAGAGATTCAATGCCATAAGGCCAATGGATTCCTCTGAGCCTGGAACAAATGGTTTTCAGTTGTCAGATTAAAAAAGACGACAGATTTGGGCAAATTTGACTTCAGACGAGGTGATTTAGTGGTTTAGCTGTCTGCTTAGCGACATAATTCCACCCGGATGGGAATATTAAGAGTTCACATTCTGACTTATGTATGAGATATTCAACATTAATAACACTTCTGCAAAGCTCATTTCACTTCAGTGCCGATAAACTCACATACCTATATTATTTCTGTAGCATATAAATATTTTAAATTCTCTCATGCTATTAAAAATCTGCTCTTAGGATCAGCAAAGGAAAGTAATGTTTATAGAGGGAGGAGAGCATGACACAATGAGGGAATAAGGGGCATCCTAAAAGATTATTTCCTCCAGCCCTTCAGTGACTCATTCACAATTTCTGCAGGACTTAATTAGGGTCACTGCAGACAATAAAGTGGCGCCCTGACCTACAGAGACTCAGATTTACAGCAGGATCTGCGAAGTCTCTGCTGTTGTCTGCAGCATCATCCCCTCCATTTCTAAACCTTTATTTTTCACTTTCTCTTTGTTTCACCCACCATCGCTGCCAGTCTGTCATTCTGCAGCTCCCTTTTAGTTTAACCTTTGAAATAGAGCTGATAAACACACTAAGATGTTGATGCTCATCCCCAGTGCTCAAAAAGATAACAATTAAAACCACTATGCCTAATAACCACAAGATAATCTATTTGAAATTTTAAGTGTAATATTATCTATAGATTTTATTTCATTCAGCCCTCAGATGGTTTAACATAGAGCTTTGCTCTCAGGGTGTTAGCGACTAAACAAGGCAGCACACATAAATAACAATAACTTTAAAATACATTTATTTTCTTTCCAACTTCTTTTGCATTATTCTTTTTAAACCAAGGTCAGACTTGGTCATGTATATTAAGTTTGAATCAATTTTGGGGGATTTAACCCTATAAATGCCAGTTTAAGTACAAAGAACTCTGATTTCTGCCAAGGAGGTTATGTGATCGAGTGGGTTTGTTCATTTGTTTGTTTTTTAGCAACATAACTCAAAAAGTTGTGGATGGATTTTAATGAAATTTTCAGGAAATGTCAGAAATGGCATTAGGAAGAGCTAATTAGACTTTGGGAGTGATCCGGATCACCATCTGGCTTCAGGAATAACAGAGTGAAAGACAGCAAATTGTAGTGAGAATACTCACAATGCTGGGAGGAATAGAGGAATATTCACCCTCTGCCATGACTTCCTGTTGTCCAGTGAGACCATGGGTGAGACTGTCAGTGCATGTGTTGGCACCGGCAGGCAATGCTTCCACCGTGACAGTCCACCCGTAGCGAAGCCAGTCCTTTGCCTCACCATTTCCACCCCACTGGGGAGGGAGTAATCGGCGACTGCTGTGGTAGGAGGCACATGGGGACAGATCCAGGGATTTTTTGAAGGATTTTTCACTATTGGGAGGTAGGGCTAATGGCGGAGGTCTGCGCTCTCTGAGTGCTTTTGTAGTTGTCATATAAAAATGCAAAAAAATAAATGTATCTTTTATATACTACATCCAAATAATATTTCTTTAAAGGGATTATCCCAGCCTTCTCCTAGAGGAGGGACATCTTCTCCTAGAGATGCATTTCATTGGCTAGGATGCCGAATTGATTCCTTGTCTCAGTGCATGTTTGTTGCACGCCTTCCCCTATTCTCTCCCCCAACGTTGCCTGTTAGCGGTCTCATCACATAAAGGAAAAGAGCACAAAAAATGTTCTTTAAAAAAGAGACGACTTTCAGCTTCATCAGTGGGAATTAGATGTTCTTTGCCTTGTTTTATGGCTGATTTGAAAAAAAAGAAATTAAAGTACAAAAGATGCCATCAGTGCCCTTTGCCATAACCAGATGTGCATTTGTCAAGATCAGTTTAAGCTAATAAGCTCTGAAATATCTGCAAAAATTCCAAACAGTGCATCTTTAGTGTCTAGGACAGGGGTGCAAATCTGGTAGTTTTACCTGGCCCAGCGGATCATATGATATTTTTATTAGAGCTGGCCCACCAGTATGAGGTCTGCAGATTTCCTCCAGCATGAAAATGTAAACTTAACCTTGATGATTAATAAAATCTTTGTGGAGTCATAAAAAATAGAAAAAGTGAACACTAAAAAGAATTTGATAAAAAGTCAGGAACGTGGGGAAGAAATTTGTGTTTTCTCTATATTTTTAATTTCGCATCTCACAGTTATGATTTTAACTTTTATCTCATGATTTGACCTTTTTCAACTCCAAACTTTGACTTTTTATCTCATATTTTTATCTTTTAGATTCATAATTTTAAATTTTAAATCCTATTTTGACCTTTTAAAGTCATGATTTTGACTCTTATCTCACATTTTGACCTTTTTCAACTCCTAACTTTAAATTTTATCTCTTTTTTTACCTTTAAAACTCATGACTTTTTGACATTTAAAACTCATGATTTTGATGTTTACCTCATATTTTGACTGTTAAAAATTATGATTTTAAATTTTATCTTAGTTTTTGACTTTTAAAACTCATGGTTTCAGTATTCTGTCTCATATTTTGCCTTTTAAAAACATTATTTTGACTTTAAATGTCATGTTTTTACCTTTCAAACTTATAAGTTTGACTTATACCTCAGGTTTGACTTTACATGTTCACCTTTTAATTACAAAACATTTATCATCAGTGCCAATTTTTTACCCCCATAATTCATTTCTGGTGAAAATACGGTTGATATTTTATGGTTAAATATGGACCCTGTTAGGCCCTCAGGTTAGACCCAAGTTCAGAATCCGGCCCCTGCTGTGATTGAGTTTGACACCCCTGGTTTAGGACTTCTAGTGTTGTTGCCATTTTATCAGACAGGTTTCAGTAACTCATTTTATAATTCTGGTACTGTGACAATAAAAACAAATCATCAGATGTCTATATCATGTATCGCTGAGATGTGATTCTTGGTCTGCCCAGCCCTCGTCTGCAGCATCACCCCTTCCATTTCTAAATCTTTATTTTTCCCTTTCTCTGTGTTTCACCCATCAACGCTGTCATTCTCCTCCTCTGTCATTCTGCAGCTCCCTCTTATTTTAACCTTTCAAGCCACAATCTCACTTTCTCCCACTCTCTCTATAAATATCTGTCTCTCTGTGTCCCCCCCCCTCCTCTTCCACTCCAGCTCGCTTCTGAAGAGAACGGGGGAATCTTCCATCCCCTGTGGATGTGAACACCCACTCAAGGTTAGAAGTACTGCAGCTGCAGGAGCTTACAGGCCCGTGTTTCTGCTGTCATACTGCACTAATTGAAGATATTGGTGCAGTCCACTGCATTAAAAGCCGGTGCTGTGAAACACAAACTTAATCTGCTTAAATGACTTAAGCTTAATTGAATTTATAGGGTTCAAAATACAAAGTGATGTTTCAGTCTGTTCCTTCTGTCTCTGAGATAATACAGTGGAACACAGTTTGAATTTTTCCATATTCAGCCAAGGGACAAACACATTCTGTATTTTTATCCTCAGCAATAAAAGAAAGACAATGCCGCCATTTCATGCATCAACCTTTTATCATTTTCTCTTGTGGTCCAAATAGATTTAGCGCCTTGCAGAACTATACATAGCCTCCCTCTCTCCCCACTGGCAGCCAAAGCAAACAAACAACCAAAGCTCAGCACATAGCACCAGGTTCTTCCATTCTAACATCCGTGTTGGGGATTTGAATCACACATGAAATGTCTGAGAAGGTGCTTGGATATAAATTTAAATGCCTGATTGCACAGTAGTATTTCTTCTGTTTTTCTTAATGCCGTATGATGTGGGTATTAAAATGAGGTCAACCAGGCCTGACGAAGAAATTACATGATTTAATGGCACCCCAGGGGAAGTTTAAATATAGCTCTGCATTACGTCTGGCCTCCAATCGTACAGCATCGCATGAGTTCATCCATAAACACTTTGACTCAATCCTGGCTGGATGTGTGGAGAAAGAGCTAGACATCACAAAGGTGCCCCATAACTCAGTAACTAGAAAAGGAAAAGTGTGCCAGCACATGGACCCCTTAATATATATGCTACACGGACAAAAGTATTCAACCAACTCATTATATTCAAATCCATGTACTTTAACATGGAGCTGCTCCCTCCACTCCTCTTGGAAGAAGAATCTGGAGTGTTTCTGGGGGAATTTGAGCCCATTCATTCTGTAGAACATTTATGAGGTCAGGCAGTGATGTTGGATGAAAAGGCCTGGCTCAGAATCTCCATTCCAGTTCATCCCATAGGTGCTCAATGGGGTGGAGGTCAGGGCTTTGTGCAGGCCAGTCAATTTTTTTCCACACCAAACTCATCAAACCATGTCGTCATTGTCCTTCTTTGTGCACAGGTGCACAGGCATGTTAGAGTAGAATTGGGCCTTCCCCAGTCTGTTGCCAAAAGGTTGGAAACGTTACATTGTCTAGAACGTCTTGGTATGCAGAAACAATAAGATTGGCCTTCACTGGAGATAAGGGGTCTAGCCCAAACCCTGAAAAACATCCCCATACCATTATCCTTCCTTCAGCAAACTCCACAGCTGGCATAACGCAGTCAGTCAGGTAACGTTCTCCCAGCATCCACCAAAACCAGACTCGCCCACCTGACTGCCAAACAAAGACACATGATTCGTCACTCCACAAAACACATTCCCACCGCTCAGCAGTCCAGTTTCAGCGTGCTGAAAGCTGCAGCTGCTGCGCCACACAGTTTTTGTGCTCACTTTAATGCCAGTGGAAGTTCAAAACTCTTCAGCTATGGAATCAGAGCATTGGCAACTTTTACACACCATGCACCTCAGCAGTCATTGACCTCCTCTGTGATTTTGAGTTTCTGTTGTTCCTAAACTCTTCCACATTCTAATAATTTCACTAACAGTTGACTATGGAATTATCAGTAGGAATGAAACTTCCCAAACCATCTCACAGCAAAGGTGGCATCCATCACAGCACCACGCCTGAAGTAGCTGAGCTCTTCAGAACGATCCATGTAGGCTGAATCCCAATTCTCTCCTTAACCCTCAATCTTACCCTCAAGTTCAACTCTTTACTCACCCCTCAAAACCAAGTGTGAGGGCCATCTCGTGACTTAGAAATGGGACACCCCTCACTAGCAGTTACGATTTCAGACTGTAGAGGGCAGTAATGTGCCAAAACTGCGTAGTCTGTCGATTCAGAGGAAGAAGAAGAACGAGAACATAGAAGAGAAGAAGAAGAAGACGACAAAGAAGGAGATCATTTAATGAAAATGACTGTCCATACATTTCACCTTGTTAAAACAACTTAACAACTACATTACCACCAAGAAAACAACATGTCAGAGGCTTGTCCACAACGGCACGGTTACTGGCTTACAATCGTAAAAATAAAAATAAATGTTACTCTACAAAAAGGCAAATAATCCATAAAATAACAATAAATTAAGATACTGGAGTGGTTTTCATAATTTTTAGATCTCTGTTAACAAAGAAATTTACATTTGTTGCTTGATTTCTTCCCCGCATTCGCCACCATCTTTCTTTGAGTGATTATCCTCAATACCAAGGGAGCTCCAGGAACATCTCAAAACTGACGGAGATAAAACCCTCAAACTCGCCCCTCAACTCAACTCTCAGGAGAATTAGGACAGCCCTTGCACTTCGCTGGAAAATGCATTTTGAGACTGAGGGTTAAGATTAAGGGGTTCAGGGGAGAATTGGGAATCAGCCTTAGTATCACAAATGTTTGCAAATGGAGACTGCATCACTAGTTGCTTGATTTTAAAAGAACAGATCTGATTGAAACATCGAAATTCAATGGCCAAATACTTTTGTTAACATAGTGTATAATTGCACATAGGCTGACAAGTACCATGATAGCAGGTGTGATTGGACATTCAAAAAACCTGAAATGGTAAGAAAACCTATCTACTCTAAAATCTGGGTTATAAATTACTCAGGTATGGAAGTCCCAGTCTGGTCCCCCAGAGGGAGAATGGTTGAAACTGTCTTCCTGTACAGTAATTTCAATAGCATCTGTTGGCAAGTCCACAGGGTTCAATCTCTTTACAACTTTGGAATTCTTCTTGTTTCATTGGTTTTCCCTGTTTCAAGTGAAAGCTAATTTTTACCTCCGCCAAGGAGGTTATGTGATCAGGTGGGTTTGTTCATCTGTTCATTTGTTAGCAAAATAACTCAAAAAGTTGCAGACAGATTTTGATGAAATCTTCAGGAAATGTCAGAAATTGCATTTTTCACTATTGGGAAATAGAGCTAGTGGCGGAGGTCTGCGCTGTCCGAGTGATTTTCTAGTTGGTACTTGATCTCTCAGCATGGATTGTTATGAAGTTGTTGGACCAGCAGCCTCTGAGTTAACCTTCCAGATACCATGTCTTTGAATAGGCAGATCTATCTTACAAAGCTTCAATCTGATACACTTGCTCTTGCTCCAGATATGTCCAGACTAATCTGCTAGCTATACGACAGGTCAGTAAACAATGAAGAGATAAGCGTGGATGCAGCTACAGTGGCAGTTTTATCAGAACAACATTTATTTATTAAAAGAAGAGCAAAGAACCACCCTGAAAGTTTTCTTTATTACCATAATTCTCAATTGGAATAAATTTGGCACAACCAGGACTCTTTCAAGAGCTGATCGCCTGGAAAACTGAGCAATCAGGGGAGGACGGCCTTGGTAAGAGAGGTGACCAAGAACCTGATGGTCACTCTTACCCCGAATTTCCATATACAGCGTGCACGCCGAAGCACCGTGGGTTTGCTCCAACCGAAAGGCGAGCAACCTCGCCCATTGGAAGCGAGTCTAGAGCACTGTGCCGCGGGGCGCAAGCCCTGATCAGCAGGAAGAGATCACCGTAGAACTGTGAGTTCATGCAGGTCAACAGCGGACTATTTTACCTTTTGGGGTTAATTTATCATCCTTTCCAGTGTAAGTCCATGATATTATTGCTTCCTCCACTGAGTGAGTACATTAGGAAGTTAAAAGGTTAATGTTTGGGTAAAGGATCTGTGGCTTTATGCTAAATTCTTTGGCTAAATGTCCCCAAAAGTTAACTTTACCTCATCAATGGTGCCATTGTAGCTCTGTGACCCACTGACCTCTTGGTGACCCTTTGCTCTTGCTGCTGGATGAGATGTAATGTTGATAAAGTGATGACTTATGATCAGGAGTCCTTGCATTGTGTTTAATTTTGAAAGAACTGGATGTTCTACGCTTGTGACTTCCATGGTTGGTGCTTTCTGAACGACAGTGAATTTACAAGATTTGGCAGCGGCTGGTGCTGAAAAAGACCTGCAGCGTGTCTGAAACGAAGGGGAGCGAAGTGCCGCTCCAGGCACGCGCTGCTGCCGGTCTAGAGCGCCGGCTATGGAAATGCTCTGATAGACTAGAGAGGGAGCGAAGTGCTTTACAGTACATTTCGCTGGCGTTTGGAGGCACACGCTGTACAAAGTTCCAGAAGGATAACCATCACTACAGCCTTTCACCTGTTTGGGCTTTATGGCAGAGTGGATAGATAGAAGCGTCTCCTCCCTGCAAAACACATAAAAAGCAAATTTGGATTTTGCAAAAAAAAAAGCACCCAAAGGACTCTCAGACTGTGAGAGACAAGATCCTCCAGTCAGATAAAACCAAGATTGAACCGTCTGGCCTTGGTTCTAAACGTTATGTCTGGAGGAAACCAGGCTCATCACCTACCAACTGTGAAGCATGGTGGTGGCAGCATCATGCTGTGGGTGTGGTTTTCAACAGCAGGGACTGGGAGACTGGTCAGGGTTGAGGGAAAAGTGAATGGAGCGAAGTACGGAGATGTTCAAGCTTTCAGGTGTCTTTATTTGAACCTAAATTGGGCACATTTATAGTGCAGACAGGAGGGGCTACATAGCAAAAATATTGATCATTGAAGCATCATTTGCCCCAGATAATCAGAATCAAAGATATCACAGACAAGTGAAAATGACTGGTTACATTATAACAAAATGGAGTCTGTTATATTTGTTAAATTGTTGAACGATACCAAACTTTTGTAGCACTAATGTGCATCATACTTTCTCTCTGTCTGGACCCAATAATGAGCACAAGTTAGAGAAAGTAAAGCCTGCATCACTGCTTTTAATCAAACATGTTACTGCAGGATCAGTGGGCTGGGGCTGTGTCTAAGTTTGCAGGTTTAGATGCAGTTCCAGTCTCTACCACTAGGTGGAGGGACAACCCAAATCTCCTGTGGCCTGCCCTTCATGTGCTTGTTATTTATGCTAACATTCTGGACTTTGCAAAGTGTTTTACAGTCTTGTTGTTAATAAAATAAACATCTAGACACAGAAATAATCTCTTTAGGATCATAAATTCAGAGGGACATAATTAATCTAGCCAGTAAAAGTCTATGAAAAACATACAAGCAGATCAAACATGGATTAGTATTCATTATGTATTTAAGGAAGCCCATTTAACATGACTCTCACATGAAAGCAGTGCAGATGGAGGCGTCCCACTGGGTGCTGTGGGCAGCTTATTCCCCATATAGACCATTTCACCATTCATTGGTATTCAAGGTAGGAAATCTCTTTTATGAAGGCTTTAAGATAATTTCCTTCATCACATCTTAAAAAGAAAAGACTGCATCTAATGACCTTAAATGTAGAGAAGCCAGAGAGAGAAGCACAAGGATCAATCCTGGTCGGAAATCAAAACGTGGATCAATATCAAACAGGATGCGAAGAAATGAGGCCCAGTCTTCAGTAGCAGCATGAAAGATGTCTGCTCAAGTGTAAAATGGAGAATTTCCCTGCAGGGATGAGCCCAATTTTGGGATCTTTCATAAAGACCGATCATCTTTAATTCACAATCAAAGTTCTATTGCGATTAGAGCTGGGTAATATATCAACTTTTCAAGTTATATTGATGTGCTTTCAAACACGAAGACAAATTGTGTATATCAACGCAGTTAATGATCATATTGATTGAGGAAAAATACATGGCAGGCCTAACAGTCAGTGAAAATGTTTACAGTAAGAACTGCTAACAGTAATATACTTCCTGCCACCACATAATCTATTTGTAAAGTGTTGCTGGAGTAAATGCTGTTGATTCACAGCTAGAAGGTTCCTGGTTCAAATCCCAATCAGAGAAAGGCCTTCGTGTCTGGAGTTTGCATTTTCTTCCCATGCATGTGTGGGCTCTCTTCTGGTAATTTGGCTTCCACCTACAGACAATAAACATGCTCGTTAGGTTAATTGTTGACTCTAAATTGCCCATAAATGTGATCATGCCTCGCTGTTTGTCTCTGAATGTCGACCCTTTGATTGACTACAAACAGTCTAAGGTGGACCCACCAGCTTAACAAAGGCTGGATACCCCCCCATATAAGGTCCAGCCAAACTATGAAAAAAAAAAGTGCGACTTATAGTCCGAAAAATACAGTAACTGCTATCTAGGACTCTACTGCTACTGATCCCACACGCATGCATTGTTATATTGGGCCCATTTGCTGGGTTTGTCGGGGGCCCAGCAAACCCGCTGGGCAGGCCTGCATGTGTGAAGACGTGTCATATTGGTCTTTGTGGCACATCAGCTTGTGCACATGACCGTATATCCAAAGAAAACATCAATACGGAGCTAATATGGAGCTCTGTAGTATGAACAAATTTGGTCCATTCTTTACTCTGCCATTGCTGTCAGCTCCTTCACAGACTAAAACCCAACTCTGAGACAAAATAGCAAACAGCAACACAAGTCCATGGATCCATGGAGTCACTTTATCCACGTCCTGCTCTCTCCTCATCCTCCTGTTCCACTACCACAGTTGTGGTTAGCTGTGATAGTAGCTGTGATAGTAGCTTTTACACCAGCTCGATAAACTCTGTCAGCTCAGAGAAGCAATTTCTTCTAACAAATTTAGTGTAAGCACACTTCAGGCCCTCAGTTTTGTCCGACAAATCTTCACTGCTTTGATATGATCAAAACGGCATGTGCTAACAGGTGCTAGCAGGGCTGTTTGTTTGCCTTTTGAGCAATGGGACCCTTGAGAGTAACAGCTGCTGTCATAAAGCTGTCCCTAACTTCTTTACAGGAAAATACATTGAGGTATTAATCATGCATCGCCACTCAGTTTTAAAAAATACTGAGATACTTTTTGTCCATATCGCTCAGCTTTAACTGCAATTTAAAGTTTCACTGAGAGGTCAGAGCCAGAAAACTTTAAATTGCAAAACATAATGTGCAAAGCAAATAGGAGGATTAAGAAAACAAAACATTTGTGGTAAGTCAAATTGAACAGTGCACTCCAGACTGACACAGCTAATGAAGCCTGACAGATGTAGGTTACATCTGGTCCCACTGGTAGAAAGCAATCCTGCAGTGAAGGCAGGGAGGCACCAGCCACTGTGACAGCTCCATTCAAGACTCCAAGCAGAGCTGAGAGGAGGTGAGCACGGCGGATACCTTTAATTTACTAAGATTGCTGCATGCTACCCTCCATTCAATCACTCTCTCTGTAACAGTCGGATGCAGGCTGACTAATCCGGATTCCCCATATATCCTTTTCCCTCTACTTCACTCAAACTGCAGCAGCCATGATCTCCCAGCTCTCCTCTGTCAGCCCTCCTAGTTTACACACATGCAAGTGTCAGCCAGCCTCCCTACGTCTCTGACATGGGTCTAGAGTTATTAGACAACACCAACCCTCATCAGTTAGTGTGAAGTGAGGGCAGCTCTAAAGCAATAGCGGGATGACGCGTGTCATCCCACAGGGTTTCAGTGTTTTCAGCCAAAACATCACACAGTGCATGCAGAGAAGGCCCGACTCCACCAGCTTTGTAATTCAAATGAAGACTTAAAAGCTGTGGACACATGTCAAGGAGAAGGCCTGATTTCCAATTGTTGTGGTTTGGAAAAGAGGGAAATTATCTGTCAGACAGGGAAAAGGTAAAGAAAAGAGACTCCTACCTTTAGTAAGACATGATTTGCATTAAAAAAAAAAAAAGGATGCCAGACAAGCTGTGAAATGGCCCATCATGCAGTTCTTTAACACATACAGTCCCCTCCAAAAGTACTGGAACAGTGAGGCCAGTTCCTTTAGTTTGCTGTCGACTGCAAACATTTGTGTTTGACATCAAAAGATGAAAATGAGATGATAGATCAACATTCCCGCTTTTATTTCTAGGTATCTACCAGAGAATAAAGTAGAGGGAACTGCAAAAACTTTACGCGGAAACTATGAAATAACTGGGGACAAGGTCAAAAGTGGTTAAAAGCGGCAAAAATGGGCCACGAAAGGTGAAAAATGGATGGGAAAATGGTGAAAAGCAGTTAAAAAGTGGCAAGATTCTATTCACAGACGCAAAAATGGGTCAAGCAAGGAAAAACTGGGAGAGGAAAAGGGGCAGAAGTGGTTGAAAGGTGGCAAAAAATGGTTCAAAGATGCAAAAAATGGGTCAAGAAAGGCTAAAAGAAGCAAAAATGGGTGGAAAAATGGTGAGAAGGGGTTTGAAAGTGGAAACAATTGGACAAAAGATACAAACAAGGGTCACATTAGGCAAAAAATTGGAGAGAAAATGGTAAAAAGTGGATAAACTGTTGCAAAAGTTTGTTAAAAGATTAAAAATATGGCCAAGAACTAAAAAGGGGGTAAAAATAGATAGGCAAATGCCAAAAAGTGGCAAAATTGGTAAAACATTGCAAAGAATGGGTCAAGAAAGGCAAAAATAGATGGCAAAATGGTGAAAAGCAGTTTAAAAGTGGCAAGACTGCATTAACAGATGGAACAATGGGTCAAGCAAGGGAAAAATGGGAGGGAAAAAGGGGCAAAAGTGGTATAAAGCTGGCAAAAATCGGTTAAAAGATGTGAAAATGTGTCAAGAAAGGCAAAAAGTGTCAAAAATGGATGGGAAAATGCGAAAAATTCGCAATTACAGGTTAAAAGACGCAGAAATGGTTCAAGTAAGGTAAAAAAAAATGGGAGGGAAAATGGTGAAAAGCAGTTGGTAAGTGGCATAAATGGGTTAAACGAGGAAAAATGTGGAAAAAATGGGTAGAAACAGTGACAGGCAAATAAGTTATTTCAACATCAGAGCTTGATTACAGCTCAACACTCTTCAGCTTCAAAATGATCAAACTGTTAGCCAGGACGTTTGCACCAATACATGCACTGAGATCATCAATAAATCACAACTGGGGAGGGCCCATTCTCTAAGTCTGTCAGGGTCTCTGACTACTCTGTGGGTGGGCCTGTGTAAAAGACAATAACATTAACATGTAGATTTTAAGAAGGTGATAAAGAGACTTCAGTACAAACATCCTGCATCTTTGTGTTGAGCTGAGGATGTGTTGTTTCTAACTTATTTAGAGCGTAACTGAGACAATCGGATAATAATATAATCTCTGTTACTGCTGTGTTTGTGTCTTCTCCCTACTTGGCTTGCCAAGCTCTGCAGGCTCCTCTCTCTCCCTCCACTCTGCTAAAAAGTAAACCAAGCAAGCACTAAACCAGCCACTATAACAAAACATAAAATATGATCTCTGCCAGTCTTAATCATAGATGATCAGTACTGGCATGAGCAGCAAAAGCATAGTTTAGGCATCTCTAGGACACAGTACATCATAATAAACACTGTTATCTAATCCAAATCTTGCAGCAGGCTGTAAAGACTCTCCCAATTATGGTAAGAAATGATCTGTGTGAATCAGACAGGATTAAAATATCCCATAATGCAGTTCTTTAACCACATATGCTTCCTTTCTTAACACACTAGCACACAGCTCTACATAAAAGCAAGTAGTGTGTATAAAACAGATAGTCATCCAAAACATTTCTTAATCTCACAGCATAATGTTCAGACATGCACTCGCATTCCAAACTCCAAATTCCCCTTAACATTACGACTTCCACTGTCTGCTTCTTATGTAGCATTTGTGAACGCCCACGCGGAGACAAACTCTCCAACACAGCAACAGGTCAATATGCAAAGAGAGAACCCTCATTAAACTCACTGTCACAATATATCCTTATTGACCGTGCACCCACAAACTAAGTGCACCACAAGACTGCTGCGTAGGCGTTGACCTTTTAGTAACAAACAATCTGTCTGTGTTTGCATGGAAGAGAAAATCTCAAAAATGCAGGCAGTAAACAGCCGACAGCTTGCATGCAGAATTATGCTCATACTGTAAGCGTGTTTTGATTTGACCTGTGTCTGCAACTCTTTGTCTGATTTATGACTTTTAAGTCAATGATCAACTTGAACGTCTCGCTGCACTAAGTGCACATAAAAGTGTTATTTCCTGCTCTTAAACTGAAACATCTCACTCTGAAAACAAAACCACAGTAGCTGTAGGGGTGTAAAGTTTATCATTACACTGAGCTGGATTGTTGCACATAACTGCTTAAAGATTAAACCAGGAATGTACTCTGTTTGGCTGCATGCAGTCAATAAAATGTTCTGCACTTTTAGACAGCAGCTCAGCACCCTGGGCACAAGTTCAAGCCCTAACTGTGGGGTCCTGAGAAGTTCTTGAACCAGATAGAGCCTTTTGCTCTGACCTCTGGCTGCAGAAGGACAAGTCCTGTAACAGAAAAAAAGCACCACATAACGTATGTAATATGCAACATTACAGAAATAACACAGCATGGCTCCATTTCTGCAGCTTTATCTCAGATTAGATGTACAGATTCTTGAATAAATGTATTAAAAAGACGTCGGTCTTTGCATTAGTATTCATCCCTTCAAGTTTTCCACATAGTTTCATGGATCAAGTGCTTATAATAATGGGTTTTATTGGAGTTTTATAAAAATGATCATCATGAAGTTGTCCATAATTTTAAGTGGAAGGTAAAGCTGGGATATTAACTGGGTTTCACTTTCCATTATGACTGATTCCTAGCAGAGCGGATGTTACATTTATTTTTCCAACTGCATATTTAAAAAGTTTTTGGTGCTCTGTTGTGAAACCTCACTAAAACTAGGTGCAACAGCATGAACTGGGTTTGACTTGTGCTCTTGAGCCACATGTGGCTCTTTTGTGATTATCCGTGGCTCTTTTATGTCTTCATTTTAAATTCTATTCCCCAGAAAACCTTAAAAAGGGGAAACTTTTTTGCCGTTTTCACATTTTTTTGCCACTTTTCATCCATTTAAGCTATCCTTTGCCATTACCACCCCTTTTTTCCTATTTTTTGGCCATTTTGCATATTCTTTTTGCCACTTTTTCCCCATTTATTCCACTTCTATCCTATTTTTTTGCCCTTTTTCACCATTTTTTCCCACTTTTTGCCCATTTAAGCTACCTTTGGCCATCAGATACACATTTTTTCCTATTTCTTGCCCATTTTTGCAACTTCTTCTTGCCACTTTTTTCCCCATTTTTGCCACTTTTATCCATTTTTTTGCCCTTTATTTACCATTTTTTGCCACTTGGTTCCTTTTTCTGCCCATTCTTGAAACGTTTGACTGCTTTTTGCCCATTTTAGTCACTTTTCACTCTTTTTTTTGCCACAATTTTGCCTCTTCTGGACCATTTTTGCCACCTCTAACTTATTTTTATTGCTACTTCAAGCCATTTTTGCCTCTTCTCACCTGTTAGATTATGGCTCTTGCCAAGGTATTTTTCAACAGTTTGGCTCTTTGTTTGAGTAACACTGGTCTACAGTCTGCTTTTTGGGCCACTCTTCTTGGTTAATCACTTTATCCAAAATAACTCTTCCACTGTTCAACATAGGACAAAAAAAAAATAACGAAGGGCTGAGAACATGAGGCTAGTATTTTTAGACAATCTACAGTGTGACCATGAAATGTATTTCTACTTTGTCATCAGATGATGAACACCTCTGCTGATGCATTTTGATAAGTTTTCATCACATGACTGACCATGCCTACAGTCACGACAAAATTATAGAAAAGATATGACAACAAGTAGAGGCCGTTTTTATCTACAATATTCAAATGATGACTTTTTGGAAGTCTTAATCAGAATTACGGAGGCCCTGGAGGTTAAATGCAACAAAAAAAAAAAGAAAAGAATAAATATTACATGAAATGCTAAAATGTTTTGTGAAGCACATGAAAAGCAATAATATTTTGTGTAATGCAATACTTTTTTGGGAGGAAAACAAACATTTCATAAAACACAATAACATTTCACCAAGGGCAAAACTTTTCAAAAAGCACAGAAAAATGAAACATTATGTGAAAAAGAAAATTTCCTTGAACACAGAAATATTTCGTGAAAAACAAGACCATCAAGATATGTTTTGTAGTGCTCAAAAACTTTTCATGAGGTGCAAAAAAATTCAGAAGGTGCAAAAAAGGTGTGAATTGTCACAGATAACCCTCTTAAAAAAGATTTCCCAAAGTGATAATCATCAAAAAAACAAAAAAAAAAAAAAAAAAAAAAAAAAATCACATAGGGCAAAATCATGTCATGAAACATTTTGAGAAAAGAACATTTCATGAAAAGCAAATCATCAAAAATAGTTTAATAAAGACCAAAAACTCTCTGAAGTGCAAAAACTTTTTATGGAGTGCAAAAACATTTTTGAAACAAAAACATTTTGTGAAAGTGAGGCACATCTTATTAAATGCAAAAAAAAAATATTTAATCCAAAAAAATATTTAATGCAAAAAAAAAAAAAAAAAATTAAAAAAAATAAATAAATAATAACATTTTGTGTATTAGTTGTGTATTAGAAAACCAATTCATGGAACAAGTGCTACACATAGTACAAAAGACATTCCATGCATGTTGAAACTTTTCAAAAACGTGTAGTAATACAAACATTTCATGCAACACGAAACATTTTGAAATGCAAGTGCAAAAACATTTTATACAGTGCAAAAACATTTTATACGGTGCAAAAACATTTTGTGAATCGTGACAACAAAAACATCTCACGATTCACTCAAAACTTATTGTGATTGTTGATAACATTTCATTAAATGCAAAAAACAATTCAATCAAAAATATTTAATGAGGTGCAAAAACATTCTGCATAATGGAAAAATCTTAATGGAACAAAGAAACACTAATTCTGAAAACATTCTGTGCCAAATTCAAACTGTCAATAGGAAAAGCAATTTATAAAACACAGAATATGCATATCATGCAACGCAAAAACATTTTCTAAAATTAAAAACACTATACGCTGAGCAAGGTTTTGTACAAAAGAGCTTTAAAAAAAGAATAATTTCATTACAAAAAATATTTATTGATATTTGATAGGCCTAATATTTTGAGTTTCATGAAATATTATGTGATTCTTTAAATTCTTTTGGTTTTATGAAATATTTTGTGTTTTTCCAAGTATTTTCATGTATTATGAAATATTTTTTGTTGTCAATTAAATGTTTATGCAGTTGACACTTCAGGGCCACCATATAAAAGAAAACGTCTGACTTTACTCTTAAGAAAATAAACCTCAACTTCATATGCTAACTGCACTTTTAACAAAGTAACTGATGTATTATTGCCAAACTGTGTAGAGTCGATGACAGAGAAGAGGATTGTATAGATTACGTTATTGGATCGTTCATATTAATGCATGGGTGTGAGAAAACACTTTTACTGCTTCTTTGATCTGTCAACTTCATTTCCTGAAAACTGTCTCTATTTACACAAATGGGCAGTTGAGTTTGCCTACTATCATAAATGAGAGTTAAGAGCTTTATTATCTTACTATATGGATGAATAAGGGAACTATAGTTTTTTTCACAATGGTCATAAGTTTCACTTTGTATGAAAAGGAGAAGAAAGAGCTGTCGATAACTGAAGTGAAACATTTTTTGGCGAAACCTTTAACACATGCCGAGCAAACAGAGCGCAGGAGGCTGAACCGTCAACCGAAAGAGGAAGTTACCTTTACAAGTTGAGCAGAGCTCACAGGTTGTATTACCTGACAGTCAGCGGAGACGGTCGCTGCTGTGCTTACAGGAACATGGCCAGAACAGCGGCTAACCGCAACTTAAAGGAACATCTGAGCCGCAATGGGCTGAATTATGCCAAGATAAATGGCTATCACAACAAGAGAGAGGTAAGTCTCTCAGCGAATGGGTTCAATAACAAGTTTGTGCAACGATCTACTCCGTGCAACGTTCTTTGGTGTTTTTAGTTCACAACTTTCTTTATGGGATATCCTTCAATCAGTGATGTTGCAATGGCACGGGCTCTTATCCTCAAACGACCCCAATGACGTACACTTACTTTGTAACGCACAGACGCCTAGGATGGTCATATTACATTTAAGTTCGAAAAAATAAGATTAAATTCAGTAAGTCAAGCTGTCTTAGCAAATATTTTAAAATATGTTTATTTTATCGCGTTTAATTTGTATTGTCTCCAATGTTTGCCGTCGTCTCCTGATTGTGTTTGTTGTTGCTTTTTGACAAGTGTTCGGCTAGTTCCTCTGAAAAAAGGACATAGCTATAAATGAACAATCGACCCCGCCCTTAAGTTCTTCCCCTGTAACAGGAGGGTTTCTTTGCCTCCCGGCTGAGTATTGTAGGTGAGGAAGGTGAGGTCGTTGAGTGCATTTGTTCAAGCGTTTGTTTGTGCATACATTAACTGAGGAGTTCCTGATGAGATGTATTTAGGTGGTTTATCTTTAAAAAAAATAGGCCATCCAGCTCTCTAAGTTATCTGTTTTTTAGATTTTATCAACTGTATTAGTCAGTGTATCAAACAAATTCTCCTTTAACAGCCCTGCTTCATCACCAGTGTTGTGATTCAACCAGCGACCTTATCAACTTGCAACTTTTACTCAAATGCGTCCGTGGTTGCAGTTACAAGAACTATTTAAAGACTAAATTAACAAGGAAACACACAAGAATATTGGTTTATTTTTCATTTAATGTGTATATGCTAATTTTAACTAAAAGGAAAGGCTTAACAAAGATGCATTTGAGGTTTTCAACATCTGTTGTTACTCCAGCAGCCACCTACCCATTCGGCTGGAGGTCACCAGTTAACACGGTCGCTTATTAAACCAAAACACCATCTTCTGTTGGGTCAAGTTTTTGTGATTTTAAAGCTATTTTCTCTGGTTTATTGAAGTCCCAATCATAACTAGTCATTCATAATGTTATTTAATACTGCATTTCATCATAACCATGCATCCTGCTCCACAATGACAGCTCATAAACACATAACTTTAGATAAAATGACATTAGATTGGCATAACCGTTGAACAGGCTAACTGGCTAACCGTTAGTTTTTGCTATGCTAACGTTATGCCACATCCGCTGTTGGTTGTGTCCGACATCAATAAACGGTATTTCCTTTATGTTCACGGACACTTAATCGAATAAATATTCCGTCCGACTTCCAATTGCTGAACACCGATTAAAATCCACCTGCCGCCGACTTTAAATCGAACCAAATGGCAGTTGAAAGCGACATACAACTGAAACAGGTTGGTAAATGTGGCTAATTTTGGTGGGATAAGAAACCAAGCTACTTTTTGATTATTATTTTAGCTCTTTTAATATGTCAATGTAATATTTTTTCCCGAGGAAGGCTAGAGCCTGTCCATATCTGCTAAATGTAGCGTCTTGGACATATTTGTGCTGTTTTATGGTATTTGCCAGTACAGGACTGACTTATGGCTGACATCTTGGGTTGAAGAAATTTGGTTCAAGTTAGAGAAAATGGATTTATAAATCATCATTGGTCAAATGGACAAAGCTAACATTTAGAAAATACCCATATATCAGCAGTAACTAAATAAAGGAGGACACATTTAAAAATAATGCTATTTTACAAATGTTGCTCGCCAAAATATTACTCCAAAAATTGGTGCTTTCACTTGTCATTTGAAATCTGTGCTGTGATATCTTAATTACTCCATGTGAGTTGCTTCATTCAACTGTTTGCAAACTATCATTGTAAAACCTTGACTGTAACACACTGTGAAGTAATGGTCTTCCATCAGAATGCCTGCATACTGTGTTTTCTTTTTACAGTGACTTTTTGCTGTTGACAAATCCCAGAAGGTGCAACATTTCTGTTACCTGAAGTGTGTGTCAAAATACCAGTTTAATACTTTTTTTGAGGCAGTGATGTTGTGCTTTGTGCATCATGCAAACATTGTGTCAAGTGTCAAGTTATTCGCCAAAAAAAAAAAAACTTTCTTGTTTTTGTAAATGTTTTCTTTATCAAAATGAGATGTAAAATCATTGTCCCTTCAATAGAATAACTCATATCTAATTTGCAATGAGTCAAAATATTTGCGGTTAGATGTTTTTCAGATTTGTTCAGCCTTGGTGTATCTACCAAAAAATGTTTGTTATAATATAGAATGATTTATTGATTGTATATCGAGAAATACATACGATGAGGAACTTGGAAAATAAAAGCATATTAAATTGAAGTTGAAATACTTGGGATAAATTAGATTTTACCAAATGTTCAGCCATACTTTTAGCACTTTTCTCAGAAGGTTCCTGATATATTTTTGATGTTATATTAACAGAAAAATCTAAATTTTGCACTCACATGGTACTATATTCAATCCAGAAAAGGCACAGTATGTTCCTTTTTAAATAATTTTAATATATATATATTTTTTGGATTATTTACAATGAAATATGACAATAATTGTGGGCCGTCTTTTGGTGATATGTCGAAATGGATTGCTTTAATTCTTTACTCTTGTATCAAAGTATGTGTTTTCTCCAATTTTACTGAAAAGGTTCTTCTTAGATTCACACAAGATGCTTTTATAAAATGTAAAAATCAATTGTTGAACTGTAAAGCAAAGAAGCCCATAAATGCATCAATAAATGACTACAAAGTAAAAATACAAACAAAGTAATATCAACATCAGCTGTTTAAATCGGACCCTCACACCGACATTGGTGCTCGGGCCCTAAAAATTGGAGTATGCTAAATAAATTGAGAAAATTTTAAATGTAGTGATAATCTTTTTTTTTAATAAAATATGAACTTCTAAGCAAAATCATTTGTAGTGTACAGTCAGTTATGCTGTGTGAAATCATCTGCCTTGGTGACTTCTGTGGATGCCCCTGTAGTCCACCATTCATACCATTTAAATGTAGGTTAATTCACATGTTTATTACAGCCCCTCATTTTCAATAGTAGTCACTTTTATTCCGTGTTCCCTCTTGTCTTGTCTGCAGTGTAAGACAGCTTATATGGGTTTCTTTTTGTACAGAAAAATGTCCCAGGGACCGGTGTCGCCTCCAGGCAACACAGACAGGAGTCCTTTGAACAGGCGCCCCTCTACGTGGCTGTCATGACATACGTGGGCTTTGGCATTGTCACGCTTTTTGGCTACCTCAGAGACTTCCTCAGAGCTGTGGGCTTAGAGAAGTGCCACATTGCCAAGGAAAGGGAGGAACAGAAGGTAGGTAAAACATGCAATCAGCATAAAGACATAGGCATACACATATCCTACTAACACACATGTACCCAGACCATTGCAGCATACAAGCCCTGGGTGTCAACACATTTTGTTCCCCCAGAGTTATTACCATTTCTGCTCTTACGCTCTCTCTGCCTTCCTCCTTCATGTTCCTCTGCACTAATGTTGCCATGGGTGAGAACAGGACACCACAGAGAATTTCTCCTCAAGACCTAATTAAATCTCAGAGGATGCAAGTTCTGTCTTTGTAATTGTGCAATAGATTCTAGATCAGGCTGGAGCACTTCCACATAAGAGCTATTATTTTAGCACTGATTTGATTTTTAAGTACAAATCTGCACTTAAGATAAGCAATTTATAGTTTAAAGTTAGTCTTCCATGGTTCATATTAAAGAGATATTAACTAGTTATGGTTCTTTAACCAAATTTGATCCTGCATTGCTCTGGTTAGATAATAAGGGAAACTTGAAGACAAAAGCTCAGCAGTTGACTCACTGTGTTGAAATAAAGGGAAGGAGATTTTTACCATATGCAGGCTGTGTTGCAGTTGTGGTTTTATTGGATCCAACATGGGAGGCTTAAGAACCTTGAATCACAATGAGAACATATGGTACAACTGAATGTCACATTACTATGGTCTAGATAATTTAACTTGTCCAGACATTTGAATCAAAATCAAATTTTCATATGTATTTTTAAAGAAGAATAAGAGAACAGGCTTCAGCTTGTGTTTTATCTTGTGTTTATCATGTGATTCTTCTGTTGACCCATCTTTTCTCTCACACTGTTCCCACACTGCTGATTTATTCCTGAGACAGAGTCAATACCCACATTGTCTTTTTGTGGTTGCTTTGAGGTTCACACAAAAAACAGAATGTGAATTTTAAAGTAGGTGTACGTGGTTTTTACAAGTCATATCAGTGATTCTTTATACACCGATAAATGCTTTTATTTCAAGCACAGCAAGCCTATGAGTTTGAGGTCCAAAGTGAAATTTGTTTGCTCAAATGTGAATCTTTCTACAACATGAAAGAAGCTAATTCACACACAACCATAAACAGTTCTCCATAATAATGACATGCCAATAAAGAAAATGATACTAATACAGGGGTGTTAAACTCAGTCACATCAGGGGCCGGATTCTGAACTTGGCTCTAACCTGAGGGCTTAACAGGGTCCATATTTAACCATACAATGTCAACCTTATTTTCAACAGAAATGAATTATGGGGTCAAAAACTTGGCACTGATGATAAATGATTTTGCCTTTAAAAGGTGAACATGATGAGTTAGAAACTCAAAATCTGAGATAAAAGGTCAAACTTTGAAATTTAAAAGGTAAAAACATGACATTTAAAGTCAACAAAAGGTTTTAAAAGGCAAAATAAGAGAATATTGAAACCATGAATTTTAAGTCAAAACTGAGATAAAATTCAAAATCATAATTTTTACCAGTCAAATATCAAATAAACGTCAAAATCATGAGTTTCAAATGTCAAAATATGAAATGAAGTTGGGTCAAAAAACTGAGATAAAATTGAAAATCCTGCGTTTTTAAGGTAAAAAAAATTAGATGAAATATAAAGTTATGAGTTGAAAATGTCAAAATGTGAGATAAGAGTCAAAATCATGATTTTAAAAGGTAAAAAACTGAGATAAAATTAAAATTTATGCATTTTTAAGGTAAACAAAAGAGATAAAAGTTAAAGTTAGAAGTTGAAAAGGGTGAAAACATAAAATAAAAATCATAACTTTTAGAGAAAACACCATTTTCTTCCCCACGTTCCTGACTTTTTATCAAATTATTTTTACTGTTCACTTTTTCTCAATTTTATGTCTCAACAAGGATATTATAAATCATCAAGGTTAAGTTTACATTTTTGTTACTGGAGGAGATCTGCAGACCTCATACTGGTGGGCCAGTTATAATAAGAATATCATATGATCTGGTGGGCCAGGTATAACTGCCACCATTTGGCCCCTAGGCCTTGCATTTGACACCTGTGTACTAATATAATGAAAACAATACCAATCTTTTATTTTTTATGTCAGCGCACGTTTATTGACAACAGGTCATTTGTGTAACAATTACACTTGCACTGCAGTTTTAACTCAAAGTAAAGAAAGCTGTTTAGTAACGTGTATCACATGCTGAATGGCAGATCATCTTGTGACCTGGTTAGAAAAAACTTTAACAGGTTGGGCAAGGGAATTTATCTCTAACCTTGCAAAGCTGATGGCTTATTCAGATTCCACTGCCTTCATCAGCTGGTTCTATCATGCAAAGCTTCTATGAGTTCCAGGTCTGAGAATGGACCAATCAGTGTCATTTGTAGAGAAAGAGGCGGTAGCTACAGGTGGGGTCAGGCATTACTGCAGGCTTGTAAACATGGAAACAGGTGAAGAAATTAGCTTGGATGTAGCTATAGAGGCATTTTAAAAGAAGTAGACAACATTTCTGTTTTGAGCAAAGAACCACACTGAAAGCTTTCGTTGGTAGAAATAATGGTGTTTTTTTTGCTCTTCTCCCAACCTGCTTCAGCAAGCGTTCGAGTCACTGGCTCCACTGATAATAAAAAACTATAACAGTTACCTTTTGAGCATGTTTTAAGTAGTTTATTCCTCCCCTAATGTGTCATTTGTTTTGTTACTCTGATGGCTTGTAGCCCTTTAAGACCTACGGGAGTGCCGGTACTCCCAATGCATTTCTATCTTTAACCGCGGCTAGAATTGCAACCAAATGAGATAGAGCATTAGCTGATTCTTTTTGCATATAAATCCGGAATAGTAACACTAACATATCACACATTCAAAGAGTCCCAGAGTACTGTCTACTTCCAGAAATATCCTTCTTTCATTTGCAGAAATGTAGTAAGAAGTGCACACATCAAAAACAATATACTATAATGTAATCCGGATCGCTGCCTTTCACAGCACTTCTTACTTTACGTGTACGTGATGACGTATAATGACGTTTTGTCAGCATGAAATCTATTGCGTTGTTTTCTTGCAGATCACAAGTGGCACTCTTTATTGTTTGAACTTGGTCTTCTGCAAACATATGTATGCTCAAAAGTTCTGGCACACTTATAGACTTGATTGCACTACTGTGAATCGTTTACTTTTTATAAACATGCTGTGTTTTTGCAAATTGAGCACAATTTCATTTTATTTTCGCTTTTGTCTTCTATGGTAGGTCACACAGGATTAATGAATGTGACTGACAGGACATTTGTCCAGTTACCATCCCAGAGTATTTAGAAAGGCTATACCCTTCCCAAACACAGTGTCTGGTGTGGTGTTTAGATGAATATGAAGTATATCACACACCATGGATTTGTGAAACAATATGACTGTCGTTTCATTGCAAAACATAAAAATGTTGCAAATATTAAAATTTCTGTACACCTTTGAATCCCCGTAGTCCTTAAAATCACACCCCTAACATGAAAGAATTTGTAAGATCCATTTGGGATTTAAAGGTAGATTTGTAGATTTTTTTTTTTGCTTTGGAATGTCTAAATTATTTACAAATGACTAGACCTGTGTTCATACATCTCAGTGGTTTAGTACTTACAGTACAACAGTCTGCAAAGCCAGAGATATCTTTACCCTTAGAAACACTTTTAATAGTTATAACAAACCTGTTCATTAAGGCAGAGAAGACACAACCTTTTTATCATTGCTGTGGAGACACCAGGTGTTAAGCGTAGACAGGAAGCACAAACTGGAAACTGCAGTTCTGTTGCTGTGTCTCATTCAGATACCGCTTGCTTGTGATGGACCAGGATCATGTTCTGCCATTTAAAGTTCAATTTAAATCAGAGAATGGGGTGTGGAGTGATAGGGAATGACCCCCCTGATTTCTTACTACCCTCGATATCCTCTTTTATCTTGTCTTTGATTGAGAGCCTTCCTAGAGGCAGAATTTATCCATCCATCCATCCATCCATCCATCCATCCATCCATCCATCCATCCATCCATCCATTTTCTTCCACTTAGCTAGTGCTGGGTTGTGATTGCAGTTGTGATTGCTGCATCTCTTCTGGGATTAACTTTTGCTATGAATTATGACCTAGAGTTTATATTGTTTTTATGTGACCACTGTGACTAGAATTGAGTAAAATACTCATCCTGTTCTTATTTTTCCACCTCTGTGATATTCTGTGAGGTATTTAAATGTGTATTACTTTGTTTTTAGGATTTTGTACCACTTTATCAAGATTTTGAGAACTTCTACACCAGAAACTTGTACATGAGGGTACGAGACAACTGGAACCGTCCCGTCTGCAGCCTTCCTGGACCTGTGTTTGACCTGATGGAGAGAGTGTCTGACGACTACAACTGGACATTCAGGTACAATCCAGGTGTTTATAGTAAACAAACAGGCTCAGGAATTTACAGTGGCTGATTTCAGCTTATGACTGGCCAACAAAGCACTTTAAACACTTCCATCTCTTCTGGGCCTCTAAACCATAACCTTGATTTAACTGGCCGGATCATTTTTTATGTGATAAAAGGGAAGGCTAGAAAACTAAATGCATGAATCTCTTTCCTCAGTAAGGATAGGTCAGACCTTAATTTTTGATTCAGATGGGATGCCTCTGTAGTGCACAGCAGGGTCATGGAATATTTTATTAACAGGAATATGAGGAGATCCATGGGGAGGAGATCTGCCATTATGAATTGGGACAGAGAAGTAAGGCTGGATTACATGTTTTAAGAGGTTTAAAGTGACTGGAAAAAGTGGAAATGGGGCAGTTGGCTTGTCTTTTGTGGTGAATGGATAAGAAGACGTGTGGATGGTTTTTGTAGTGGTTTTAGAGGTTTTTATTAGTAGTGAGAAAAATAGGTCAGTTGGTGAAATGGAGCAGTTCTTTTGAAATACTTGTGTGATGTTTTAGTCAGTTTGTTTTAGGAATACTTCATGTTTGTGCAATAGCTTTAGGCATTCTTCTCTCAAGAAAGACTCAGTTTTATTCATATTTTTAGATATATCAAATACTTTAGGTTTACTTTAAAGAGGTTCTTAATTTCTCAGATGGGTTTCAGATCCATCCAACCAAAATGATTGATGCTTCAAGTTCTATAGTGTAGCTGACTGTGAGATTCAGCATGACCTTCAATATGCTGTGCACTCAGTACCTGATTCACAAAGGGATTGCATGGTCTTTGCACCCACTAGGGCTGAAGGATTTGCCAAATTTTCCTCAATATTGCAATTGCGATTTAATATGCGATTATTTCTTAACTTTCTCATCTCATGTTTTCCAACAAAAACAAGCAATAATTCATTCTATACTATAACTGGCACAATATAAGATTGCACTAGGGCTGAACAATTTAGAAGAAATATCTTATTGTGATGATTTTAAATCATTTTGAAAATTGGATATGAACTGTTGTATTAAAAGAATGATATTTTTTTTACTTAGTTCTCAAATTTAATAAGAGTTTTTGGACAATCTAAAAATCTAATTCTAAAAATATGGCACGGGAATGATTGTATGACATGTAATGCACAACATCTCAGCTGCAAAAAAAATCCTAAACTGGTATTTTGACAAAGATTTCAGGTCAAAGAAATATTGCATCCTCTGCGATTTGAAAAGAATGTACTTTGAGATTAATTGTTCAATCCTAGCATCCACTTCACCTGTGCAAATGAGTCAAAGAGGCACTGTCTGTGCCTGACTGTGCTGCAAAGCAACGCGTGTCTCTTTGCTTGCTCTTTGGAATTTAAGATGGAAGTTTTGTTATAAAATGGATGTGCATGAACAGCCAGTTAAACATTCAAAGGTGGCACACCAGCCTATCAGCACCAAATTTACTAGTCAGCTGAAATAATTTAAATTTTTCTTTTTATTTATTCAGGCCTGCAATGTTGGTCAAATGCTGTGTCCAAACACATCTGACCACCACTGGTAGCTCCAGTTATAGATTCTGTTATGCGGCCATAATGCTCTACTAACTTGAAGTAAATAAGCACAGTTAGTGGAAAGCACTGGTAGATCTAGAAAATGGAGATAAAGTTGAATTTGGGTTTTGCAAGCTCAGACTTGCATATAACCACTCCAGCAAAGCAGTCAGTAACCACATTCAGCACAGGCATGTCGACATAAACCTCTGAGAAAGATCAAAGACCGGCAGTGCAAGCACTGCTCAAGTTAGCCAAAACCCACCCATTTTACATCGTCTACCTTTAAACACTGTGTTCTTTTAGAGCTTAACTTTAATATGAACTTCCCTAGTGTTACGTCCCCGGTCTAGGGGAACCTAGACATAACATGATATTGCTCAAGACTCCATCCACTCCCAAGAAAGCCAGCAGGAATTCCTCAAAAGTTAAACACAGGTTTATTGGCTAACACAGCTCAACAATATACAACAAAAGGTTTCCCCCAAATAACACAGAATTTCTAATTACCCAAACCTAACTACCAAACTGGGGTTTTCAAATCTCTGTTAATGAAAAGGATTAACACACTCTAAGCAGCACACAGTTTAAGTTTAACCAAAAGTTGGCTGCTGCACCATTTTAAGCAACTAAACCCTTAAGTATAAAACTTGGAATGAAACAAAAAAGCTCTTCCTTTAGCAGTTAAAGCTGGTATCACTATGACTGGTTGTCAGAAACTCAAAGGTCACACAGTAAAGTTTTGCTACTACTGCCTAGATACTCACTTACTGGTTACAAGTGTGCACAATACAGAAAGCTACAAATCACAAGTGTCTTTGTTGGCAGTGGCTGGAGTAGAGAGGGAGAGCAGGCTGCAGCAGCAGGTCTTTGTAGCCTTTCTGGAGTCACTCAGGTGGCAGCAATCTCTGCAGCAGCCAATCATCTTAAGCACCAGGACCTGCAGCCCTCGCCTACTCAGATGCAACACAGACACTCAATGACACAGCCACACTCATTGACAGCCACACCGACCACTCACACTCTGCAGAAGAGGAGGCAGAGCTGCATTCACAATAAACACAACCAAACATATGACCCAGGGTCATTACACCTCCCCACCCAAATAAATCAAACATTTTCCCCTAAAAATGTTTGATATACTTACGTCCTTGAGAGAGCATCAGCCATGACATTTTCTTTACCCCTTTTGTACCGAATCTCAAGATTAAAGTCTTGGACCATCAGAGACCAGCGCATGAGGCGCTGGTTGCTATTCTGCATCTGAGTCAAAGAGGGGTGAAGAGGATTCAGCCTTAAGGAAACAACATCAAACACACCACACACTCACAAATGCAAACACACACAGAACACTCCAGAGTGGGGTTAGGCACCTTTCAGGAGAGGGAGTACGGCTGTGGCCATAACACTAGTTTTATGGCTTTTCTGACATTTCTGTTTGTATTTTAGCTTGAATATTCCAAAGCTTTATTTTTATGAATAAGTGTATTTCATTTAAAGATCAAACAAATCCAAACATGAAATCTCTCATCTTGAATGAAAAGAAACAAATCAAGGATTACCTCATATAATCTGATCTTCTTTCACAAGACTTTAATTAACAAAGCACATTCACACACTAAACAAAGATTTGAAAGAAAGTAAACAAGACAAAGGCAAAAATCATCACATCCCACTGTCAGTTTCTCAGTTGCAATTCAGGCTCTACCAAAGCACAAAGTCATCTTTGTGTGACCACAGCAAGAAAATAGAACAGAAATGTAACACGTTTCCCAAATATACTTCCTTTCATAGTTTAAACCTGATATTTGATTGAGATTCTTTGGTTTCTCTGTTGAAATAGTTCCATAAGCTGATCCATTTCACAGAAATGAAATCCAATAACCCCCCTCTTTGAATTCTTATGGTCTTATATTAAGCAGCTGTCCAGATCTTTTTATTTCTTAATCATTGTATTTTATGTGGTGTAAATCATTGGTTCTAGAGTCAGGACCCACCACCTTCTCCTTGTTGACCCAGATTCCTGAAATTATTCAATCATAACCGAGTGTTTTTGATTAAAATCTTGCAGTTTGGACCCTAAATGGAAAAAAAAACATGAATGAATAAAGAGAAGGGAGAAAACAAACATGTTTGAAAGTGTATCGTTTTAAGTTGGGGGGGGGTAATATAAGTTGAAATGTTGAGGAAAAGACCTTAATTTACTAGTTTTCATTGGAAAAAGGAATAAAATCGTAACAATGTACTGTATGCCTGTAGACTTTTTAAGACTTTTTGCTACATTTTTTCCTTGGCACTCATTTGCAACCTACTGGAAAGAGCTTTGCTTCCCACTTTTGGGTCCCGACCCACCAGCTGAGAACCACAGGTGTAAATGACTTGATGTAATTGTAAATAAAGACAAAACAAGTTTATTTAAAGATCACAATTTGTACACAGAGCAATTTCACACGCTTTAATGCTTCATTTAATGAATGGAAACAACTCTTAAATTAATTTAAAGAGTTGTTTAAAGGAAAATAAGAGAAGTTTGAACTTAAGGGAATTCAGCAGTAGAAAGCTGCCTCACCCTGCTTGGTTCTGGTTCTTGGAACAGTTACCTCTGACTTCCACATACAACTGCTGCACTGCAATCTGCTGGAAAAGCATACTGCAGAGCAAATTGTTCCCTCTCTAATCGATTGGAGCAGTTCCCTCTGCCCACACTATGGTCCGGCTCTGGCACATCCCTGAAGCGTCACGCCGCTTTGGTGGAGATATGCTGCAGGTCTATTTTCAGGTCTGTCCACTGCCAAATCATGTCTTTCCACAAAGCAGATCGATCCAAGCAGCCGGAAAAAGTGCAAAGCATCCGGTCGTCAAAATGCAGCACAATGCATGGACTTCTGATTGTAAATCATGGCTTTACCAACATTACACCTCATCCTGCAGCATGAGCAAAACGTCATCAGGAGGTCAGTGGATCGCAGAGTTACAGCAGTGCCACTGATGACGAAAAGTTAACTTTTGAAGTAAAAAGCCGCAGATTTTGACATGGAAACACAGATTATTTGTAGCTTACATTAATCTTTTGATTTCATAATATTCTCACCCATAGGGGAAGCAATAAAATCATGAAATCATGTCAAAATGAATGGCAGATCAACCCCAAAAAATGCGAAATAATCCGCTGTTGACATACAATTCCTGTGTGAACTCACAGTTCCCCTGTGATTGTGCCGCCTCTTGTCCCAGGCTGATCAGGGCTGC
Organism: Cheilinus undulatus; assembly: GCF_018320785.1. Classification (NCBI taxonomy): domain Eukaryota; kingdom Metazoa; phylum Chordata; class Actinopteri; order Labriformes; family Labridae; genus Cheilinus; species Cheilinus undulatus. The sequence goes on along the minus strand of NC_054870.1, from coordinate 49,538,979 downwards.
AGTGTGTTGTGCATCACTTTAGATGTGCTTCCAGAGTGCAAGGTCGCCCACCTTCAGTTAGAGTAAAACAGTGGTGCTGCAGAGCGCAGCACAGCAGGTGTCAATGGAAATTACAGCTTAGTAAACTCATCACAGAGGACCTTGGGGGTCTGGATGTCTCAAATGGAACTCATGGAGATGTGATTGATGTTTTGGGACATTTTTAGTCAGACCTGTGAAAACAGTGTTACAGTAATCTTGCCTGCTACAAATAAAAACATGCACAATTTCTCTGAGTCTTCTTATGAAAAAAATCATTAAATTCTTGCTCTACTTTAAGCTAGTTATAGGCAGATATTCAAATGTCTTTGTGGAACTGTTAACGTTGTTGTCTGAGTCTCTGATTACACCCAGATTTATGGCTTGTTTTTGTACATTTTGGTATCATGGAGTCAAGGTAGACTCTGGCATTTAACCTCTTTTCTTAGCCAAAGGGATACATTTCAGCTTTTTCTTCAACTAACTTCTGCAAGTTTTCTTTGCCTAACTAGGAAATTTGTCACTTGATCTCATTGATTTCTTGAAAGCATGAGTATTGGGACTGTAGTCATGTGACATTGAGATATAATGGCTTCTCTTTATTCAAATTTACCTAGACAATGATTTATTGATTGATTTTTCCCTGTGTTGCATGTTCACTTAAACATAAAAGGCACTGTGAGCTCTTTCTGGTTAAAATGAGGTGTAAATATTTGATTATACTTAAAAATTTCCAAGGAAACAGGAAGAACAAGTGTTGTTTATGCATGCAGTCACTTCTGTTTACCCCAAATAAACATCGTTATAATTGCCTCTTGTGAACAGAACTTCACTGCAGAGGATGCAAGTTTATGTTTTGCAATTATGGTTCATTAAATGTTGATTAGTTTTTATAGTAAGTAATCAGTTCTCTGAGCGTGTGTTGAATGGAATATAACAGTGTTTCTAAATGTTTTCATGCTTTCAGGTTAACTGGGAGGACGTTACATGATGTCATTAACATGGGCTCTTACAACTACCTCGGTTTTGCTGAGAACAACGCTGACTTCCTGAAAACTGTGGCAGACAAAACCCGCCAGTATGGGCTGGGGGTGTGCAGCACAAGGCAGGAAATAGGTGAGTGTGTGGTCATTTTGCAAAAAAAAGTGTGACACTTGTCCTGGTTTTAATTTCATGAAACAAGCATCCTCTTCCCACGCTTTAAGAGCATATGGTGTGGGTTTTACTTTAATTTATTTCAAACTACTTCGGTTTTCTTACTAATACATCTATTTTAAAAGTCCCTGGAAATAAAACTCCATCTCCCTCATCACATATAACATCATTTATTATCTTTTTTTGTGAATTACACTGCCCACTTGTTTAATTATCTCTCAGTGGCTGCAGCGTTTCGATGAATTATTCAGCCCTGGTTGAATTATGTACCATTTGGGCATAGGATATTACATTCTAGAGCACACTGAGTGGTAAGGGAAATTATATCATAGAGGAATGTAACATTACCCTGGACATGAAGCAGGATGCAATATGAATACGTGTGATGGAAACGCTAAAGCAGCGAGGATCAGAGAGTAGAAACTGCAGCTACAGATGAATTTTAGATGGTGTTTTATCTCCAGGATTTCAGCTGGCCTCGAAACCTCTTTAAGTGGCTGCAAGTGGTGGGTGAAAATCCCGTTTCGGTGTAGTTTTGCTGTGATTTATGTGGCAAACACAGTAAACTGATCTTTAATTTCAGGAATTTCACTATACTGCCATGTTGCTACCAAATTTTTGGGGCAAGAACAATCAAAACTAAAGCTTTTGTGGTACGCTTATGGTGCTGAGTTCTCCTCTGGATAGGTCACCAAAGTTCGATTTTCTCATAAATATATTGTTATCTACTGAGAAAATTTCCTGACTTGTTTGTTCACACTTGTCTCTCACAGCATGAGATTTCCTGCAGTTCACCTGTCAATGCATTCAGGAGAGACTTAATACGAGCCTAAGAATGATTTATTTTACAAATTTAATGAAAGAGAAATGTGCAGTGTCTTTGGCGATTAGACTCCATCGTGATGACATCATGCAGTTGAAGGTGTAGTGAGGCAAACAGCGGGAATAGGATACCCTCCTATGAAGTCTAGACACTGGTGCTACTGTTGATGAGGGATGCAGGATCAGATGAGGAGTAGACTTCTGAGAAGCTGGCTTGGGAAACCAGTGAAATGGCTTGGAGTAGGAAACTAAGGTATGCACGATGAGATGAGATGAGATGAGATGATGCTGATATACTGAATGGAGGTGGCTGGTGTGGAGGAGGGTTGCAGTGTCCACACTGAAATGACAGGCTGACTGCTGGAGAAAGAATGACAGATTGACCAGTGCATGATGACTGGCCAAACAAGGACGTGGCAGAATCTGATTGGCTTAGTAGTTAAGCGAGTAAACACCCATAATGAGCTGATCGAAAGAGCTATTTTATTTTAAATACAAATTTTTATCTTGCAATCTACACAAAACATGCACAAAACTATGCCACCAATTTGACAGGTTAGAAATTAAAGATGCAGTAGGGTTTTATATTATATTGCAAGTCTTGAAAAAGGTCTTATAAAGTATTAAATTTGATGGCAGTCTCTACCCCATGATAAAAAGTCTAAAAGTTAAATCTTCTAACTGTGTTGTGGTGGTTCAGGGACTTTTTAAAAGATGTAAACATCTTGTCAAGTATTTAAGATCATTTAAAAGATAATCTTTGTTAAAAACATAATCTGCTGTGGCCCACCTGCAGTACCTCCAGGGTTTCAAAGACTATACTATAGGAATCACTGCTCCTAAATAAGTGCATTGAAATTTCAAAGGCTAAAATATTAGCAATTACTATCAGAATATTATTATCATATTTTAATTATAAAGGACTTTTAAGTCTGCAGTGAAGGAGAAAAATGATATTAGAGCAGTAATATTTCTTGATGTTGCGATAATGATATGAATTATGACATAAAAACTAATACTTAAAAATCCATAAAAGCTGAACTATAGCTGTTTGCAACCTTTTTCTCTTAAATAGAAATAAATCAAGCATCATGAAAATACTCACATACTGAGTGACGGAGCATATCTAGTGTGCATGAAATTTTTTTTCCACTTTATTCCAATATTTTCAGATTTTCAAGCCTTATTTTTTGTGAACGCTTTTATTGCAATAATGATGCCCTTTAGATTTACTGTGCAGTCCCAGATTCTATGGTTAGAATTTTCTTTTCATTTATCAAAAAGTGAATGAAAACTCCTACACACTGTCTTAAAGTACAAATGTCTTGGCATGGTTTCTATACTGAAATGTAGTCAGTTTACTTGTAATTTAAAGATGTAATCTTATAAAAAATGTGAAAGAGTTTGATTGTAATTTTTGATGCACTCCTTTCGAACGCAACAGTCTTATGATAGAAGGGCAGGTTTAATTTAAGCTGGTGTGCTTCTCAGTTGTATCAACCAATAAAATACTAGTGATAGTTTTATTTCAAAGCACCTGACTTAGAAATTATTGACATTTGGACAACCTTAGTGTATTTTAACAGCATCGCATTTCCAGGGATGCTGTATTTTACCCCGGTGGTCATGAAAGCATTGGAATCAGATGTCGGTCATGTGTGTTTATTGGTCCAGTCGTTAAACATTATGTTGCTCATTTACCAGTTAACAGATACAGTAGTAAAGTTTACTTTAGAAAAGTAGCTGCTCTTTCCTTTGTTGATGATGTTTAGTTTATGACTCTTCTGACACCACCCTGCTGTAAATCTTCTGAGAGCAGAGAGTGAGCTGACACACGGGTTCAGTGGGGCTGGTTCTTTGCAGAGTGTGCATGATATCAGCAGTTTGACAAGAACAGAGCATACCAGATGAATAAAAGGCCATGAGATCGTCGAATGCAAGAAAATACCCTCCTCTCCCAAGCATTCGCACACAAATACACAGTCTTCTAGACGATCCATTATTCATTCACGTGATTTATTCATATGTTTATTTCTCTTTCAAAATGGGACTGTTTTTCCCTGGGTTTGTAATCTGTGTTTCAACTGGCTCACTCAGAGGGTTAAGGAATAACAAGCATTTCTCCCATGAGACCTTATTAAGCATCAATTATTAAAGGCCCCAGTATCTGTGGAGGAGCACTGACGCCATCATCGCCACTGTTTGAGCTCATATGCAGCAATTTGTAGCCTGATACATGGAAAATCTCAAGTGTACATTCTTTTTGGGATGTGTTTTGATTGAATTTAATACCACCCAAATTAATTCAGAACAAAAATTTACTCATAAATATTAAACAAAATAGTTTTATACTACATTTTTCATACTTTACTTTTATCTCTGCCGTGGGCATCTTCTTAAGCTCTTCATCAAAATTTTGAATACACAGTTCTCTATCAGATTTTGTATGTTTATATATGTATCAAATCCATCATTTTTTAGAGATTATTTCTTAGGAAACCAACCATTATAGTCCAGTTCTCTTAAAACTGTTAGTTTTTACTTTTAGTCACAATCAGTCAAATTAATATTATTGTTAAACATTAATATTAACCCTCTATGGGCAAGGAAACACATATGGTCACTTTGGGGGACTTTCTTCGTAGTCTCGTCCAAACTCTCTCTGATATTGTAGAACCAGAAGGATTTTTCTCAGCCAATCAAAATCATTGAAGACCAAAGTCACAGAGAGTGACATCACACCATCTGACCAATCCGAAATGGCCCAAAGGGTCTCAACCATCCTGTTTCCTCCAGAATTTGAAAAATGCAGTTTCACATCTCTTGTGTTCTCAAACAAATGGCCTTAATATCCTAACTGGCCATGATAAGTTGAAGAAACTCGCACATTATAAAGGTGAATAGTAGAGTTAAATGTCATGATAGGTTTTTCAGTAGGGTTTCTTACAATTACTGAAATTTTAGTGTAAAAAACAGAGGACATATGCCTGTTTAGGTCACTATCAGTATGCTTACTGACCACAGGAAAATCTAATAATGTTCAGTCTAAATGGAAAATAACCATTGAACTTATTTTATCTCATTAACCCTCAGGCCCTCCTTTAAAAAAAATCTCTTAAAGCCATTTTAGGACATTGGATATATGTAAAAGTATTTAAAATGAATAAATAAAACTTTTTTTCAAATTTTTGGTCCTCAACTCCAGTTCTAGTCATAGATAGAAGATGTGAATTATTTTTCATAATTTTTATCCAATAAATGCCAGTTTATGCCACATTTTCTGACACAAAAATTAATTATTTTCTATTTGAAAAATGCAAAGCAGATTTTTTTTGTGCAGGGATTATCAGTCTTGGATATGTAAATGATTAGCAGCCACACTGAATTTGATAGGTTATTAAGTTTTGTGTAATAACAAAAACAATTTAAAAAATCAAACTATCATTTAAAGCCCTTTTAGGACATTGGATATGTTTAGAAATATTAAACATGAAAGAAAAAACTTAAAAAAAATTTTTGGTCCATAACTCCAGTCCGCATCATGTATAGCAAATGAGAATCAATTTTCATAATTTTAATTTTTCACCACACTCTGACTTCCACAGAAAACACCTAAAGTAGTTTTAGTTGAAATAATTGATTCCACTGGCCTACAGTCACTGATATATCCTATCAGTTTAAACAAGGTCATTATCTTCCATAATGCCTCTCTGCAAACATTGAATGATGGCAAAAAAATTTTTGGTGTGCAAACATTTTTACCTCTGAATGGCTAAATTACAGAGGAATTAACAGGATTTCTTATATCTGTATTGCACTGGCAGTAGAATGAAAATAAGTGGTTTTGATGGTAGTAAAGGAGGCCTAAAAGGGCTTTAGGAGGGAGAGTGTGAGCTTTTTGTCTACACAGTGGAAAATTCTGTTAAAACAGTGTGGATGGCATTTCAAAAATTCATTAAAAAATGAACATCGTTGTCAAATATCATCATCTTAGCATGATAACTGCCAAAGTAAGAGCAACAAATACAATTAAAAAGACCTTAAAGGGCTCTAGGAGGGCCTGAGGGTTAAAGATCATTTTTGATTTCATATTATTTTGTCTTTTTTCCCACAAACAGGTTTGATATAATTTCTCTTATACACATTTACGTTTTTCAGCCTGTTGGTAAAAAGACTGGCTTCGTTTTTATTTTTTCAATGTTTTGAAAAACAGGATGTATTTATATCAGGATTCACCATTCAACTACAAAATATCAAGATATGACTTTGGTTCATATCTCAGAGCCGTAGTGAGAGGTTTGTCTTTAAAGCTTTTACAGCTTTAGAAGGAGAAACAGCCTGTAAGAGTTAATCATTTCTCTATCAACCAACCTCCTGTCTCACCTGACAAACACAGCTTTAAGTGTTTAGTTTAAACAAATGAGCCTACAAAAGAGCTCTTTTCATTAGTAAATGAAGGCACACATAAGAGTGAATGTTATTTAACGTGGGCTTGGTGGCAACACGTGGCATGACCCAGTAATCAATCATTAATTAGAATGGATAGCATCAATATCTGATTTGATGTTTGTTAATGATTGTGAGAGATGTGGGCATGGTGAGCTTTCCATTAAGAGTGATCCGTGAATGTTTGACAGCTGTGTTTATTCGCAGGGTGTGCTTCAGCGCACTTTGTATCTGGTTTTAAAAGATCTCAATCGGCTCTCTCTTTGCATGTGAAGTAATAATGAGAGTGAGATCAAATTGTTGGCCAATGTTTCAACTCAACATGACTGAGCTTGAGCTGATGTGTTTAGAAATAATTAAAGATGCATTAGTTTTTCTTTTCCTGCAGGTAATGACACTGATATGGATAATCTATGAGTGTAATTAGCTGATAGTGATGCAGGGATGTCACTAAGATTAAGGGGGGGGGGGCTTAGCCCCAAGGGTTGCAGGTAATGCTTGAGTTATAGTGTGCACCAAATTTTTCTATCTACACCTTAAAATGCTTTATTAGTTAATTTTATTATTAGTTGTTGAGCTTTTATCAGGACCTATAATCTGTCTCACTCTCTTTTCCTTAGAAGACTGTCCTTTCCTGAGCCTTGAGAGTCAATATGTTGCAGTGAGGTCATGGAAGCCATGTTGGAAAACATATCCATTAATGCATTTGGTAAAAAACAAATGTGGTAAACAAGATCTAAAAATATATAGTTTCAAAATTCCTCCCTTTCTTCTTTCAGGCTGTTCATGCTTTCCAAATAAAACTAGTTTATTTCTGCCTGCCACTGATATTTCTCTGTGTCTGAAGACAGTCTATACCAGTGGTACTCAACCATATTCTACCCAAGACCCATACTGTCTTAAAATACTTCAGTGAGAGCCACAATCCAAAACATTGATGTAAGGAAGATCCATAGATCAACTGATCCATAGCTCAATAAAATGAAACAGTGAATTGTTGGATTATTGTGTAGTTAAATGGGATGCAATAGACTAGATAAATATGTCTATAGTGGCACAAGAAAGGATATGTTACTGATAAGGAGTATATATGTTTTATTTATGCAAGTTCCACCTGGTCTAATGACATGTTAAAAATTAGCAGTGAGCTCTGAGATTTTTTTCAAAGAGCTGATGAACTACAGTTGGCTATTTGGGTATTTCTCTCTGACACTGGGACATTTACTGTAGTTCTGTGGCTCTGTTTAACTTGAAAGAGATGTTATCCATTCATTATTAATGCTTTTAGCTAAAAGGGGAGGGGCCTCATATTGGTATTTGCCCTGGGCCTCCAAATGACTGAAACCTGCAGCTCTCTGAACATCATTTCACCCCACCTCATCCTGTAGCTTTGGATTCCTGTTTCTGCTCTATTGACAGTATTTATTATGAGCAGTGCATTGAAGATCACTACTGATGACTTTGTGTTTTGGTAAAGCAGCTGGTTTTGCGGTTGGTCAGTATACGTAGCTTTGCAGTGTACTGAGGCTAAGTTTCGGCCGATTTTCTGGGCTGAGTTTAGGCATTTGGCTTATGTTATTTACTGGTGTTTTATTGTACTGATAGTTAATGAAATAAATTACACTATGGTCTTCTGTCCCTTTTGGCTCCATTTCCACTCTCAATAGTCCCTGCAGCATTTAAATAATGAAAACACAAATGCATTGGTAATCATGTGGTACAACATTTTATTTTCAAATTTTATTTTACCTTTAACCTCCATCCAATAAGTACTTTGGCGGCATAGTCATTTAAGAAAAATTTGAAGGCAGCACTTATGATCATATCGATAACTACAAGTATCAACTACAATCCACTAATCGTAAGAACCTTTATTTACTAAAACTGGACTAAAATGTTTTATTTTTTTTGTTAGCTAAAACTTAGCTAAAATTAAAATGTTAAAAATTACTACATCATGACTAATATGAAAAAGCATTTTGCCTAAAAACAAAGACTAAATTTGAATTGCTGTTAAGCTTACCATTGCAGCAGCATTTATCATTACAGTCTAGGAGTCGTGGCAGATGAGGGCTCTGGGGTTCTTATGCATATTTGCGCTAATAAATCTACTCACAGTACTAATTGATAATTTAATGTAATCTCTTTACTGTGCTCAATTGCTGCGAGTAATTAATCTATTCACTGTAACCCTAATGTTGTAAGTAGGCTCTTTGTCCCAGCCAGCAAGTCCATGTGGGTCCCATGTGGGTTTGTCCATGGGATCCGGGGTGGCTCCACCTGTGATTGCCCATGTAGACTGCATATAGGCCCCATCTGAAATAGCATGTTGATTTGGAAGCTCAGTCTTGATGTCTGTTTTAAAAGCCTCCTGACCTTAGTGCTGTTTTATTCCGTAATAAAGCTTTTAAGATAGCATCTGCAGAAAAGATGACCTTGGTTAACTCCTAGAGGATAGGTGGCCAGGTTTAATGAGATGTGTATGTGACAGCCCAGGTGTCATTTTACCTTAACTAACTCGAGTGGGCAGACCTGGAGCAGCTTTATGAGTTTAGCATATCAATAAGGAGGCAGGGCATGTCTAAATAAAATGCTCCATACAGAGGGCTGCACATGCCAGCAGGGCGGTGAGGCTGAGTGGTCGAGGAAATGCACAAATCGATTAGACTTGGCAAAAGGCCTGATGGAAATCAGCATTAAGACAGAGCAGCTTCACTGTATTATGGTTTTATATACATTAGTCAATACACGTTTCCCTCTGCTTCCTGAAACATTCAGTCTGTTTGAACTTTTTAATGATGGCTTCCTGTGGTTACTGGATACTATTGATTATGACTACAATGTTAAGTACCCCATTTAAAGGTACATAAAATTAATGCAATATTTTCTCTGACAGATTGACTCACTGGTGTCTAAACTGGCTTTATTTTTATTTGATTAAAAATATGGTAGATTATTTGGAATCTCTTTTGTAGAAATAAATGCACAGCACTTTGGATAGGTATTTGCTTAATTTCCTTTTTCAGATATGATTATTATGATTATGATCATCTTGGAGTCAGAAGTGTTGAGTTTATGTAAAGTGTAAAGTTAATTGTTAATTTTACATAGATTTGCTTGCTTATTTCAAAATGAAGCACTACTCGTGGCCTATCTTGGTATAAATATCAGCATGTTAATACTTTTAATGTTACCCTGAAAATAACTTGTACTTCAATCAATTCTTATTGCTTAGATTTAAGGTAGGCTATCCCAATTTTGAAAACTCAAAGAGGATCTCATATGTTAACACAGGTTGTGTCAATAGCTTTTGCCATACATCTTGACAATAAGTTACATTGCCCACCAGAAGCCCATGGGGGCAGCATCATGCAGTGGGGATGCTTCTTAGCAGCGGCCCTGGAAGGCTTGTAAAGGTAGAGGGTAAAATCAATGTAGAACAGGATAATCTTATTCGGTCTGAAGAGAACTACGGCTTGGGAGAAGATTTACAATACAATACAATAACTATATTTATTTTACCAGCAAGACAATGACCCGAAGCATACAGAGAAAGCTACACAGAAATAGTTCGAAGACAACAAGGAGAATGTTCTAGAGTGGCCAAGTCAAAGCCCAGACCTTAATCCATTAGAGAATTTGTTACTGGACGTGAAAAGGGCTGTTCATACCTGATTCCTGTACAATCAGACAGAGCTTCAGCAGTTTAGCAAAGAAGAATGGAGTAAAACAACAGATGTTTGAGCCTGACTGAGACCTGTCCACACAGAAACAGAGCTGTGATTGTAGCCAAAGGTGACTCTACTGTTACTGACTTTAATGGGTGAATATTTATGCAGACACTTATTTTACATCACATATTTTTATAAACTGTCATTACTTAGTAGAAATCTTTCTCTTTTCACTTTGATATTAAAGAGAATTTTTGCATTGTTTCTTCTAAAAAACAAGTAATATTGACCATGATTGATTTATAAAATCATTAAAAAGGTGAAACATCCAAGAGGGTGAATACTTTTTATAGGAACTGTATGTTGAAAATGAGATTATACATCAATGAGTGTCAGTTTTATTATCATTTAGCTGTAGACAAAAATCTTACCACTAACATTTGACTATGCAAATCCTAAAATGAAGAAACCCTTGATCTTAATCTTTCTTTTTGTAGTTTTATTGTTGTGAAGTGTAGATATTAGTCTGCAATTTGAATGGGCTGGGGAAAAACAGGATATTGAAGATTATGTCCTGAATAAATAAGAAAAGTTCTTGGTGTTTTGATTTGAAATAATCAGCTAAGAACAGGATCAACCATTGGCTTGATATTACATACACTATGTGTTCAACAGATATCAGATCTTGACTGTTTTTGCTTTTTAATCAAGCAGTTAACTGCTTTCAAAAGTAACTGAGTTGTCCTGGTTATAACGCTATAAAAAGTGAAAGGGGGGCAGTTACTAGGGCATATGAGGCTACTCTGAAGATATTCACATTTTACACAAGCCTTTAGCACTTAGGAAAATTGGCTATGTTGAACAAGAGCTGTGCACGTTTTTCTGTGTTTGGATCTTGAAAAGGTCTTTAAAAGATGTAGATATGCTGTAAAAAAACGTGCAGCAAACCTTTTTATAGTGAGTATAGAGATTTAACATTTATTAAAGTTGTATTTTACTGTCATTTTCTATACTGTATAAAATTTTCCAGATCCAACAGCAATAAAATACTGTGCATCTCCACTTTCAACACTTGCCTCTCAGCCTGTAGCTCCCAATTATAACAGTAATCCGTCTTTTTATCCGCTGACCCCAGAGGCACTCCTAAATCACCCCAGAGATGCCCAAAAAGCCCACTTTTATTCCTCGAAATAGAAAAACACCACATCAGGTGACAGATTACAATCTGATCAATTTTTCTAAATGAATTTTTGGTTCCCAGCTGTCACACAAGGTTATAAACAACTGCCTCAGTCCCAAAATGTGCTGCAGAACACTCACAGCCATTGCAGGACTTGACTCAATATTACCTGGGATGAAAAAGGGCAGTAAATTACAAATTTAGCACATCTTAAATCTTTATAAATCTTTTAAAATCCCCGGAGAGTGAGGATGTGCATGCCAGGCTTTTACACATTGATTTTTTATAAGGTAGTATTCATCTTTGTCAAAACTTGTGATTGGATAACAAAAACCAGAAAGCCAAGAGACTAAAGGGCTAACCTGATAAACCAGAAGGTACAAGGCTGAGTCATTTGTTTGTGATTTATGTCTTCCAGGCAACTTGGGCATTCACGAAGAGCTGGAGCAGCTTGTGGCTGAATTCCTGGGAGTGGAGTCTTCTATGATTTTTGGCATGGGTTTCGCCACTAACTCCATGAACATTCCTGCTCTTGTTGGCAAGGTTTGTGATCATACACACTACATAACGCACGCTGTTTGTCACACCTTAACCTTTGAATGCTATATGAGGTGATCAGGACTGAAAAAACTGACCCATATAAAATGGAGCCACACCTGTAAGTTAGGTCAGATGGACAGTGCGTCACTATTTACTGTTTTAACCCAATGCAATAACCCAATGAAGACGTTTGCCTAACTGGCACCCTCTGCTTTGTTATTGGCAGCATCTACCTGAAAGAAGCAAAGCAGGACAAAGCTGGGTGCATATATTACTTACTAGCAAATCAGTGTCTTTCCCGAAAATGTACAGATTTACAAATACATAACATAAATAAATACAGCTTTTACCCTGAAAAACTCACTTATTTCAACCTATTTTAGCAGAGGTGATTAGAAATCAACTTACGGTAGGGACAGCATTATGTAGACCAGCAATGACTCTCAAGCTGTACGGCTTAAGTCTACCAGAGCCATAGCAGAAGGCGCTAGTGTTACACCAGTCCCAGTGGAAACTCATGAAAACATACACTTTATGGGCAAAATTATTTGGCCACACCTGTCGATTGTTGAAATCAGGTGTTTCAATTGGACCCGTTGCCGCAGGTGTATGAAATTAAGAACCTAGCCATGCAGTCTCCAATTGCAAAAACATGTGATCCTAGATGGGTCGTTCTAAAGAGCTCAGTGACTTCAAGTGTGGAACTGTGATGGATGCCACCTTTACAATAAGATGGTTTGTGAAGTTTCATCCCTGCTGGATATGCCACAGTCAACTGTAAGTGATATTAATTGAAAGTGGAAGAGTTTAAGAACAACAGCAGCTTAGTCAAGAAGCGGAAGACCACATAAAATCACAGTGCCTTGTCAATGACTTCATGGTGCATAAAAGTCCCCAACACTCTGCTGATTTCATAGCCGAAGTGTTCAGAACTTCCACTGGCATTAATTTAAGACCAAAAAACTGTACAACTGAAGTTTCATGAAAGGGTTTCCATGGCCGAGCCGCTGCATGCAAACCTCACATCACCAAGTGAAATGCCAAGTGTCGTATTGAGTGATGTAAAGCACATCAACACTGGATTGTTGAGCAGTGGAAACATGTTCAGTGGAGTGACAAATCACACCTCTCTGTTTGGCTGTCAGATGGGCAAGTCTGGGTCTGGCAAAGTCTGGTGGAGGAGGGGCAATGATATGGAGCTGTTTTCAGGGTTTTGGCAAGACCCCTTATCTCCAGTGAAGGCCAATCTTAATGCTTCAGCATACCAAGACATTTTGGACAATGCTATGCTTCCAACTTTGTGGCAACAGTTTTGGGAAGGCCCTTTTCTCATCCAACATGACCGTGCCCCAGTGTGCAAAGTAAGGACTATTAAGACATGGTTTGATGAGTTCGGTGTGGAAGAACTTGACTGGCCCTCTTATTGAACCCTGACCTCAACCCCATAAAGCACCTTTGAGATGAACGGGAACAGAGATTGCTAGCAAGGCCTTCTGGTCCAACATCAGTGCTTGGCCTCATAAATGCTCTACTTGAGAAATGGGCACAAATTCCCTTAGAAAAACTCAAACATTTTGTGGAAAACCTTTCAAGAAGAGTGGAGGCTGTTAAAGCTGCAAAAGGGGGGCAAACTCCATACTAAAGCACACCTGTTGGTGTCATAGTTAGGTATACATATACCTTTGTCCATAGAGTGTCTAACATTTCCATTTTTTTACACAATCAAAATTGTAAATAAGTGCAAATTAAGGATAGTGATAGCAGCTGAAATCATTAGTGCTGCTACACCTAAACGTAAATGCCATATACTCCATGTCTGCAGCATTTTGTGTGCACCACAACTTTCCTCAGACTGACGGCTTGTGCCCTTTCCTACAGCAGAGCACAGCCCTGAGAAGCCCCGGGAGTTCGTAATATCATGAGAGAGCTATGAATACACACAGAAACAGTAGTGAAAGTAAGATGTAAACAGACGTAAACAAACTCTGCCTTTTTGAGGTTGATTAACTGTTCATTTTTATATTATTGCACAAGTGTTTTGCTTCTACCATATTTAAGAAATTAAAGGTTTATTTCTACAAAGGATGTGTGTTGGCAGATGAAATCATGTTGTTCTCCACCTTATTAAACGACTTCTCTTTATCCATGGTGTCATATTACCTCTATAGACCTCTGACCTACTGAAGACATTCTTGTGCCACCGGTTTTGATGTAATGTTGACAAGTGATGAGATTTAGTTTGTTGTGTTGTATTTTGAAGTCAACCTGATTTTTTTGTGCATTCTCCTTCTAGTTTGGGTCGATCAGCTCTGTATTTTGCTTTCTATTCTTACTTTTGGATTTATTTAGATTCACTGAGGCATAAAAACAATCTAAAGGAATCATGCAAAAGCAGCAGCTTATGACCGAGAAATTGTACCCACTTGGAAGATCATCAGAGCAGTTTCACCTCTGCCATTCTGTTTGAAAAAGTTGATCTAAGACACAGGTGTCAAACTCAAGGCCTGGGGGCCAAATCCAGCCCGTGGAACAGTTGTATCCAGCCCGCAAGATCATACAATCTTTCCATTATAACTGGCCCACCGGTATGAGGTCTGCAGAGTTCCTCCAGTAAACATTCAAACTTAACCTTGATGATTTAAGATATCCTTGTGAAATGACAAAAATCTGAAAAAGTAAAGAGTAAAAGAAGTCACATAAAAAGTCAGGAAGGTGGGAAAAGAAATTAATGTTGTCATTTCATATTCTCAATTTTGCATCACACAGTTCCGACTTAAAATTATGATTTTGACTTTTTTATGTTTTCACCTTTAAGAGTCACTGTTCAAAAATTCGAAGCCATATTTTTACCTTTTAAACTTGGGATTTTGACTTTCTGTCTCATTTATTTGCCTTTTTAAAACATTATTTTGCCTTTAAATTCCATGTTTTGACCTTTTGAACTACTAAGTTTGACTTTATCTCAGACTTTGAGAATTTAAACTTATCATTTTTATTTTATTTTTTTATATCTCAGAATGATTTATTATCAGTGTTATTTATATTTTTCACATTTTACTAATGGTGAAAATAAGGTTGACAGTTTATGTTTAAATGTTGACCTTGTTAGGCTCTTAGGTAAGGCCTAAATTCAGAATCCGCAATTGACTTTCACAATCCTGGCCTAAAGAGTCCGGCCCTCAAGACTTCTTATCAGAGCAAATCTGGCCCCTGATTCAATATGAGTTTGACACCCCTGATATAAGAAGCCCTGCCCCTTCTGTGTGTATTGATGACATTAATGAGCATTGAAGTGTTCAAAAAAATGAACTATATCTGACTGTGAGGATGGAATTATTTGTATTTCCAAGCGCTGTTAAACTGAGCAAGGAATTTTTAACAAAGCTTCCCAAACACCCTAGTTTTATTTTGGATGCTTCCATTATTTTAGTTTTGGACACAGAAATAAAGCTATTCCACAAAAAAAACCTAAAACAACCAATATCTAAATTAAATTCTCTATCAACCTGGTGTTTTTTTGTTGGTGGCCTTCAGTGAAAAAGTTCAGACACCGCTGCTTTAAAGACAGGCTAGTTTGGTTAATCAATAACTCTAAGCTTCCTGTGTGAGTGTGTCTGCTTTTCTTTTTTACATTTTAGCCATGTGACTGAGTGAAGATGACACATATAGACACAGTTTGAACACTGTAGAAAATAAGCTTCCTGCATTTGGGTGTCATTTTCACAGTGTAGCAGGAATTAATGTAATTAGCCAAGCTTTTGTTCCTTTCTTGCATATGGCCTAAATTAATGAGTTACAGTCAACTAAACTCAGCTGTGAACAATTCCCCATCGACCCCCATTAATTAAAATCATAATTAAACATAACAGTAGCCGGGAGGACGAGGCTCTGGGCATGACTGCTCTCAGACACATTGACAAGACAGGGCAGGTTTTTGTTAAGAGCACCACTCACGGGGATGATTACCCAAACTCAGGCCTGTCTCACACAGACAGCCACGGGTGACCAGGGGCAGCACACAGCATGAATATCTGTGATCTGAGCGGACAGGAGGGTGGGGAGGCTGACTGTTTAAGTGATGAGAGCGGGGTCGTTTATGCAGACCAAGAGGTTCAGCGGCCCTCGAAGCTGCAGCCCCCACAGTGACCCTGCAGGGGCCGGGGGTCAAACCACACTGCCAACCCTATCCTACAGGGACAGGCTGTGCAGGGACAAGACTCTCTGTGCAGACAGAGCTACATCAGAGTGACAGCTGCTGGTCGACCAGGGAGCGGGCCAGCTGGACCCGAGGCCAGACCCAAAGTATCTGTCACTGAGACCGTGTCAACAAAACCCTCTGCACCAGTTCATTCAGACTAATGCAGTCAAGTGCTCAGAGCCTCTGTGAATATGCTAATGTTTCTGAGAGAATTTCATGGAATGGCTGAATTAATTTGCATGCTGATTTACATGGAGGCACCACACTTTTTTTATATGATCATGATGGTGTGAGAAAAGTTAAGAATTTCAAACATAACAGTATTGATATACAATGTAGACATCCATAGTCTACTCATCCTTCAATCATTCTCACAAGAGTAAGAAAGGTATGAATAGGGGAAGATTATATGAGTGGACCTCAGAAGTACTTTTCTACTACAGTGAAGAAATAAATCTAAAATATATTTTCGTTATGGAGTGAAATAACTTTTTCTCTTTCTCTGTTTGAAAATCTTTGAAAACCTTATTGATTTGTGCATGCATTACTTACAGATAATGCTGCGAGGGTTTTTGTATAATGAGCTGAAGTTTCAGCATACACCTTTGCAATGACTAAGTTTGGCTTTCTTTTTTTCCTTCAGTTCAGTTTATTCTTCATTTCTATTAAACTACTCTGTATTTCCAAAAGTATTCGCTCACCTGCCTTGACTCGCATATGAAAAGTGACATCCCATTCTTAATCCATAGGGTTTAATATGACATCAGTCCACCCTTTGCAGCTATAACAGCTTCAACTCTTCTGGGAAGGCTTTCCACAAGGTTTAGGAGTGTGTTTATGGGAATTTTTGACCATTCTTCCAGAAGCGCATTTGTGAGGTCACACAGCCCCCAGCATCAGGACCAGCCTACCTGGTCCCGGGCACCCAGTATGTGGTAAGCTGGATCAGGCCTAGGAAAGTGTGCCAGGTGCCTTTAAAAACACACCTGCTGTTCCTGTATCAGAAGGCTGATCTGTCCCATCACAGCTCTTCCTGACAATGTCAACATTAGATACTTGCCAACAATACCCTAAGATGTGCTGAAGTGAAGTTGTCACAAAGGAGTCCAGTCCATGCCTCTGGCCATCAGTCAACATCCAGGCATCACAAAAGTATAGTAAGACCGGAAGCTCCAAGGGTTGAAAGACTCAGACTTCTGTGCTCAGATACTGGGAACGCCACACTGTCTTGCTCAGCAAGTCCAAGACTGTAGTTGATCTCAGCCTCCCAATCAGCAGATCAATGGATTACACTGCCAGAGTAGGTGGACTGCTCTACAACTTCCATGCTCTCACCATTCACTGACACAGATTGAATGGCAGCATCCAAGGTGTCACCAAATGCCTGGATCTTTGTTTTGGTCCAGGAGATGTGCATTCTCAATGTTTACGCATCCTGACTCAGCAAGTCAAGAACCTTCACAAGGACATCTACAGTCTCTGCAAGGATCACAGCATCATCAGCAAAGTCCGGATCAGTGATTTTGACATTGCCAAATGATACTCCACAGTTCACTGCCCCCCATTATCCAGTCCATACAGGTACTGAAGAGCATAGGGGCTAAGACACACTCCTGCCTCACCCCAGAATCACCTTGGAAGAAGTCACCACACTTCACAGCACCCTCTGCACCAGAATATAGGGCAGACATCAGCTGGATGAGCACACATGGGATCCTACTGAGCTCAAGAATCCTTCAGAGGGAATCCCTCGTCAAACTCCTTCTGGAAGTCAACATAGGCTGCGAGCAACCCTCTAGTGAGTTCCCAGAAGTACCAAGACGTGGTCTACCATAGACCTCATAGGTGTAAAACACATCTTATCCAGGAAAACTGTTGAGATAATCTAGAAACACTTAAAACACTTTGCATTCCAATTAATGAAACTTTCTTAATTTTTTTTGTCTTTGGAATATGTGTTTATTAAAAGTGTAACAAGAATGGAAACAAGTTCAATACAGTAACGGTCTTTTTATTAAACATCTGAGGGAGTATCAACAGCAGTCAATACTGAATTTAATATAAGGCAGCTCTTTTTAAAACTGTATTCCTCCAGGGATTTATAAATTTTTTCTGACTCTAATTCTGATTCTGAAAATGTTTAAGACTATATAATAAAGAAAAAAAGAAAAAAAAACACATTAATCCATATAAATAATAGCTTTTAAAGATCCATTATGTCAGTCATTTCTTGCAAAACAGCACATCATGAATGGATAAATAGTCTGTGTTCCACTTTTGCAAGATTGAAGTTTTTATGCAATTGCTGTTCCTTGCAAAACAGACTTTTGTCATACTCATCAAAGAAGAATCGTATGCTTCTTTGTTTTTCCAAGGATGGTTATGATGATTAGGCCTCCCAACACTTTCCAAATACCTCAAATGTTCAGTGGGATGCATGATGCTTTTCTGTCATGCATGCACTTCGATGCATGATCATAAGGAATAATAATAATAATTCT
Source organism: Cheilinus undulatus (assembly GCF_018320785.1). Taxonomy (NCBI): domain Eukaryota; kingdom Metazoa; phylum Chordata; class Actinopteri; order Labriformes; family Labridae; genus Cheilinus; species Cheilinus undulatus. Next base: position 49,520,448 of record NC_054870.1, on the reverse strand, counting down.
TTTGTACACTGTTTTTAATTATACATTTTAACTCCTAAATCTATCCATCCATCCATCTTCTTCCGCTTAATGCGAGGTTGGGTCGTGAGGGCAGCAGCCTAAGCAGGGAAGCCCAGACTTCCCTCTCCCCGGTCACTTTGTCCAGCTCTTCCCAGGGAATCCCAAGGCGTTCCCTGGCCACCCGAGAGACATAGTCATTCCAGCGTGTCCTGGGTCTTCCCCGGGGCCTCCTCCTCCTTCAAATCATTATTCATAATTGCAGTTTAACCCAGGAAGCATCATTGTAGTTTGGTTGTATCGTCATGTTTGATGTCAGTCTGCATGGTGACTATAAAGTATCTTATTTGTGCTTGTACTCACATTTCGTCACTGTGCCCTTATTGATTACAAATAGATTATTTTGGGCCTTTTAATGATTTTTCCCTCTCCTTATTTGCAGGGTTGTTTGATTTTGAGTGATGAGCTCAACCACACGTCTCTCATCTTGGGGGCCAGGCTGTCAGGAGCGACTATCCGTGTGTTCAAACACAACAGTAAGTCCAGTACCATGTTTGTTCTGCCTCGCAGCCACACGTTGTTATTTCAGTTATAGGCAATGTTGTCAGAAATCCAACATCTTTGGTGCTTAACATTCATTGCTCTCGCCCGTCAAACATTGTTGATATGATGTGTTTTTGCAGAGATTGTCTGCTGTTGTAGTTTGAATTTGTTTGTTCAGCATCCTCTCCTCACATCATGCATTTTTCCTCCCATATATTCCAAACTGTTGCTGCTGTGAGAAACACATTACTTTGTGCGCGGTGCAGGATTTGCCTCTGGGAAGACCTACTTAAAATTCTGTGTTTACAGCAGCAAATGTAAAAAGCTTTAATGAAACGGGTTCAGTTTACAGTCACGACTGTGTTTTAGCCATCAGCAGCCGTGCAGCAAAAAAGGAGACAATTTAAATGAAAATGTCCTTTTACTTAAACTATCTGTTCACTATTAAATTGTCAAATTACATATTGTGAAAAAATGATAAGGGAGAGTATTAAGCACGGATGATACAACATTCATCATGCTTGCATTGCACAGCTCTTTAAGGAGACAGGAAGAACAAGACGGTGCTTTGGCAGCAAATGTGTCCTGACAGGTACAAGCAGAGTCAGTTATGGGTCTTCCAAGCAGCACGTCCCACGAGCCCGTCTAAAGGCACAGCCCTCAGGCACCCGAGCAGCTGACCCCTCCTTACCTCTATAACTCCTGAAACAGAAGCTCAAACACCCTGTCATTAGTGCAAGGTCATTTTTTTACATACCAAGGTTTTTTTAATCTTTATTTAACCTTTATTTTAAAAGGAGTTCTCCTTCACTGCAAAACTTAAATCTTTGCATGAATTTGTCCAGTTTCATGCCAGAAATATCTAATTGAGCAACATTTAGCAACCACTCCTTAGAGGAACTTTGTTCTTAAAATCCACTTGCACAACTTTGAGAAGACTGTGACATTCACCAAAGTTCTATTGTCTTGGATTCTTGCGAGAACTTTCTTACAGCGTGTCCAAACTGCATGTGAAAAAATCGGCTTGATTAGTCTGATTCCTATTGGAGTATTCTCACGGCATGCAAATGATGTAGCAACACAAAGCAGCAGTATGTACTGCAACATTTTTTACCTTGTTGCCCCATTTCTATTATCCTCCCTGTCTTTGCACTGGTATGGATGAGGAACACGGAAAGAGGGAGAAGACAAGGCACCAGGAGCGTTGGACAGGAAGGTTTTCTTGATTTTCTGTCACTTCCCTTACTCAATTTGGTTTGTTAGCTTATTAGTGTTTGTATGTTTTAAGTTGAGAAACACACCTACAGCCTATTCAGAGTCACCATTTAACCTAACAAGCATGTTTTTGGTGGTGGGAGGAAGCCAGATTACCCACGCATGCACAGGGAGAACACGCAAACTGTGCACAGAAAGGCCACTATAAAATGTTTAATTATGAATACGTCTATAGCAATTTAGTAAGAATTTATCATGAAACACTTATTGAACACAATGAAAACCTACCCTCAAATCAGAGTATTTAGAATTGTTTAAGTAATTTTCCATTATTTACCATTGTCAGCCGTCCAAATAAATAAAGGTTTCCATCGAATCAGATTCATAAAAAAAAAAAAACAAAGGGCCATTGTCTATTTTTATTTTTCCCCTCAGATTTCACAGTCTTAACTATAAGTCTGGTTTAAGTTATTTCCTGACTAAGTTGTGATGTGCAGCATTTCTGATGATAGTATTGTCTGAAAGAATTATATAATAACATATTTGTTTTTGTAGTTCATCTTTAGTATCCATTACTAATTATACCAAATTTCATGGCATCAAATCGGCCTGTTTCAGTTCATTTGAGCAACACTTTCTCCATTTTAGAACTTCTTCAGTATTTTCAAACTAGGTGTCCAGTGTGTAATTGTGTGTGTGTGTGTGTGTGTGTGTGTGTGTGTGTGTCGTTTGAATGTTTTAATTTGGGTTCCCTTCTGAAATCTCGTTAATTCTCTTTTTGAGCCTTTGCATGTTGTGGTCATGCACACAGACCTGCAGTTTCATGTTTTTATATGGGCATAAAAGGGGTGTTTCTCTATATTAAGAAGCACACGCTTCCAGATAACACTTAAGGCTGAACGGTTTGCAAAAACAATCTAACAGCCATTTTTATCCCCAGTATTGCAATTGCAATGTAATATGCAATTATTCTTAGGTTCCTCAGCTCATGTTATTTTCAACAAATTCAAGCAAAAAATCATTCCATATTATAGCCTACATTCAGCCAGGAAACTCATGATACATTTAAGCATTTTATTGCAAAATGGATCTACTACAGTTTTACTTGGCAGAGAAGGTTCTGCTCAAAAGATGCTCCCTGGGTTAGTCACGCAGCTGCTTTGACAACGCAGGAGCACATGGCTAGAAATCCCTAGATAGACACACATATTTATAACAATATGTATTGAAAACAATGAAATTATTCAGAAGCAATAATCCATAGAAGCATAAATCTGAACATGAGGATGCAACATGCTTTATGCTATAAAGGAGGAGGCTGGGGTGGAGGAGGTGAAGCTGGCTATTAGCTGATCGCAACTTAGGGTATGACTTTTGTGAACTAACACTAAGCTTCATCAGTTTTAGATAGCATGAACTCATTATTTTTGCTCATATATTGCAAATTTGATGTCATTTGCTTTATTGAAGGGCATTATCATTTTTATGTCCCTCATTTTGATTAAGGAAAACATACATAAAATATGAAAAGGAGGATTTTTGTGAACGATTATAAAACATTGGACACTTGAATGTTTGCAAAATGTGTATAAATTCTCTCCCGCTGTAAAAATGTGATTTATTAAACTGGTATTTTGACACATTTCAAGTTAAAGAAATATTGCAACTTGTGCAATTTGGAAATTGCAGCAGACCATCTAATTTGCGATTAATTGCCCAGCCCTACTAACAAGGACATGCAGTCATTGAATTAAGCACACAGGTGTGAACATTATCCCTGTTATGGATCACAATATGAATCTGAAGGTTCTACTGTAGATCCAGAAGTTCTTTAATTCATACAAAAATAAGAAGATATTGGTGAAGAATGCTCCATAATCTTATTTTAGCCACATTAGCATCACAAGTTAACATTCTATCGATGAGGCCTAATTTGCTTCTAATTGGTCAGGAAACCTGCCTTGAGTCAAATTTCACTTAACTGTCTTTAAACTTAATGCATTTTTTAATTATGTTAGAACACCTCATTTCAAGACACTTTTATGAATTCTAGTTGCCTCATTTTCAGAGTTTTTATCACTATTACTATCCTGAAACTCAATTTTTTGCTTCCTTTACTTTAGAATATGATGTTTCTTTGACTTGTCTGGGAAATGTGGGCTAGAATAAGTGTAATACAATTTTTTTGACAATTAGACAAACAATCTTGGAGTTCTTGCAGGGTTGTGCTTTTAAAATCTTGTTTTTGGAGGGAGTCCTAGATGAGGCGGCTGCAAATAATGTTTACATAAAAGAACAAACAGACTTATGCAAATAGAAATGACATCAAACAATAATTAGCATGTTACGCAGGCAAGACCTTCAATTTTTAAAGTATCAACCTAAATATTGTTTTATAATCTTATGAAATAATCCTACTTTCAGCACAGGCAAAGAATAGGGAACAATTTATTAAAAGCTTACAGTAACAAGAGTTTTAATATGAATGACGTCATACAAAACAGCTGATAAGTAAAGAATTATGAATGATATGTTCAGGATGTCCAAAATGTTGCAGTCAAGCTGCAGCAGTAAATATTTGTGTCCGCTGTTTGAAATATGTGTCTGTAGTATGACAGACAGAGACTGAGTTTCATGCCAGCAGAAGAACAGGTTAGTCCAGTCCGTCATTGACGGGCTTGTTTGTTGAAATACTTCAAATAACTGCAGATAAAGGATACTCCTTTTGAAGGCCAGGATTCTTTCAGACACTTAAATGTATTCATTTCAAACAGCTTTGGCTTTGTTGGTTGCGTTTGTACATCCTCAGGGTCAATGCAAAGATAATAACTTGTCACATATCAATAACATGTTTAGATGTCCTCATCAAGTCAGAGTCGTTCAGGGTCTCTAGCTGGCTAGATAACGGGAGAACTGGCACTGATGTCTTTTCTTTCTGAGATTCATAGGGAAATATGATGGAGTTATATTAATAGATGCAATGGGTTTATTAAAGCTTGAATAGCAGCTTTTAGCAGTTAAATTGCACCATCATTGTTTTGATTATGTGAGACTTTTAAGACAATTTTTTTCAGTCTGCAGCGAATGAGAAAAATTAAATATGCATGCTGACATAACCATGTTAAGCACGATAGATAAACTATTATCAAAGAATCCATAGCTATTTGCAGAATGTTCCTTTGTAAATCAAAATAAACCCAAAAAGTTCAGTTCATCTTCAGAAGAGATAGGATATGAGTGTGCAACCCAAGGCACACTTTAGGATTTATTTAGAATAAAAATGTCTTTATTTTACATGGCAACAGATACTCAAACAGGAGCATCTGTATGCTACACTACAAAACCCCAGCAGTGCTTCTCTTTTGCCTATAAATCCAAAAAGCTTTCCCTTAAACTGGCACAAATTACACTGATGTAGGTAGTCTGATTTTAACTAACTGCATCAGAATGGTGTGGAAGCATGAGCATTGTATACCTTCTGCAGACTGGTGACAACTACATCACTCACTACAGTGGACACTGCAGATACCCCTGTTGTCATTAGGCTACTATGCATTTTTAGTCGCTTATCAAGCTTATTTCTGAGCCATAAAGGTAAGGGACAGTATCCAAACTAATTTAGTCTATTTAACTTAAATGTCAGTGACTCTGTTAAATGAGCTGAGTCACCTCGAGGGCGTTCATGAATTGAGAAACTTGCAAAACACTGACTGAAAGAGGCATTTCTCTGTACACAGGCAGTGATCTTAAAGTACACAAAAGCTTTGATGTCCATGAGAATACCTCTTTGTTAAGTGTTTCATTAAAATGTCAAAATATGCTCAACAGGCTAAAAAGAGGCATTCACAACCACTCTTTCTATTTTCAACATCTCGTTCAGTTTAAAGTCACCACTTGTGTAACCATAACACCAACATTTGGTAGCATTGGCAGTAGCCCTTTTGGTGCTTGTGGACTGAAGTGCAGGTACCTGATGCTAATGTTTTAAAGAAGGGGTCAACCGATTATCAGCCTGTCAGATTATTCATGCAGATATTTGGCTGATTATCCTATCAGCATTTTATTTCTTCCCTCTGACTTTATTTTTGCTCTCCACAGTCTGACCAAATGCCCTGCATATAACACAAACTGATTAGCTAGATTAGCGGTTCTCAAATGCTGTGGCATGGCTCTCTGGTGTGCCTTGAGCTAAGGCCTGGTGTCCCGTAGGAATTTGTATAACCACACATAGTAACTAAAACTATGCCAAAGCTTTAGTTCAGTCAGAACCATGTTGTCAAGAAACACACATTATTTCAGTACATCAAGCAGGAACAACACATGCCCCTGTGTTTCCTGTCAGAAGCAGAATAAAGGAGGAGCTGGGGTGGAAGAGGGTTGTAAAAAGTGACTTGCAGAGGGAGCACCAAAGCATAGCCAGGCTAGAGCAGTCAACTGATAAGGCCTTGCATGAGGTCAGCTGATTTCAATTTTGTTAGCACTTGACTCAGTGACCTAACCTAGCTAATGCTATGTGCTTGATCTGCTATAACGTGTTTTCTAGAGGCTATTCTGTATAGAGAGGGATATGGTGTGCCTTGAGATTTTAGGTATGCCTTGGGCAAATAAAGCTTGAAAACCACAAAGCTAGATGTCACATGAGCACTAGCCAATCAACACTTAAGCCTGGGTGCCACTGACACAGTGGTGGATGGAATCACTCCCTGCTGCTACTGTGTTGCTCTGCGCTGTTTCTCATACTGATCAAGCAATGGCTAAGTGGTTTAGTTAGTTAGTTAGTGCCAGACTGTTATGATTTTTACCTCTGCCAGGGAGGTAAAAATATGTGATCGGGTGGGGTTTTTTTTGTTTGTTTGTGTGTTTGTTTGTTTGAAACATAATTCAAAAAGTTGTTGACGGATTTTGATTAAATTTTCAGGAAATGTCATAAATGGCATAAGGAAGAACTGATTAGATTTTGGGAGTGATCTGGATCACTGTCTGGGTCCAGTAATTTTTGAAAGGATTCTGTACTATTGGGAGATAGGGCTAATGGCGGAGGTCTGCACTATTACCACTTCACATATGGAGATGGCGGACATGAGTAACTTCAATCCCAACAGCAGTTTTTGGGTGTGTTTCTATTCAAAGTTTTGGAGTTTATAGAGTTTGAAAGACGCACGTCCAGTCGAGGAGACGAGTCGGAGTGTAACAGAGAGAAAGACAGCGAATTGTAGCGAGAATACTCACAATGCTGGGAGGAACAGAGGAATATTCACCCTCTGCCATGACTTCCAGTCGTCCGGTGAGACCATGTGTGCATCTGCTGGCACCTGTAGGGAAGCCAATGCTTTGCCTCACCGTGTTTCCACCCCACCAGGGAGGGAGTAATTGGCAAATGCCGTGGTGGGGGGCACATGGGGACAGATCCAGGAATTTTTTTAAAGGATTCTTTAGTATTGGGAGATAGGGCTAATGGCGGAGGTCTGCGCTCTCCAAGTGCTTTTCTAGTTTTTTCTGCAATTGCTCATATTTCAGCAACTATGAAATTTCAGGTTGTGGTGCAGCCCCAGGCTGTGGTTTATCTTAAATCAGTGTTTAACTGTAATGCAATCCTTTCCTCATTCTTGTTATCCTTTCATTCTCTTTCACTCTCTGGTTTCCTCCATACAGCTGATGGTGGATCACCAGCTCTCTGTTGAGCTGGAGGAAATGATTTTATCAGACTTTCAGGAACCTGTTCTTGTGCTGAGGCAGCAGTATTGATCATCAATGATAGATATGAGCTATCATTTTTTACCTTTTTAGGTCCACAGAAGCCTCTACCAAAGTAACAACTCCCCAAATATACAAACATGAACCCACATATATTACATTATTTTAAATCAAAGGCAAAGTGATTTTCTAACCTCACACACCAGTTACACTGTTTTATAGATATATTGCATGGGATATATTTCACACTATAAGCTCTTCTATGCAGAGATGTTTTCGCTCTTAACCTGGCCAGCCTCAACACAGATTTTATCCACATCACGCTCCACTGTTTATGCACTATGGCAGAGTTTGCCTGTCAAGATGATGTTACTTCTAGAGCTGGACATGCACACATGCATACTCCTTATTCTGTCGCTCTGATTGGTCCATCATGAATGTGACAGGCAGAACGTTGACCAATCGCCTTCTTAGTTTTTTTCTGGAAGAGTTCTGCCCTTCCCAAACATTCTCTATGGCAGTGGTTCTCAACCTTTTTTTCTCGTGACCCCCAAAATAAAGGTGCTAGAGACCAGGAACCCCCACTGTACCTGAAGGTGGTTGAACAGCCACGCACAATTCAGAATAGTCATGTGCAGACAAGACTATCCATAAAGGGGGGTAAATGGAAGAGCTTTCTGGCGCCCAGCCAAACTGGGGGACCATGGAGGTCAGCAAAACCATGGACCTGAATAATACCACTCTTATCAAAAAACAAATATCTTTATTTATTCATGTGTGTAGTGAAAAGCCTTCCTAAAAATAGAAATCCTTTTTGTCAAAAACACATTGAAAATGGTTTAAGAATAGCTAAAATTGGTAGCTAATGGCAAAAAATGTGGAAAAGGTGGTAAAGTTGGATTTTAAAAGTAGCGGAAATGGGTTAGAAGTGGCAAAACTTAGATAAAACTGGCAATACTGGGTTAAAGTGGCAAAAATTGGCATAAATAGTGGTAAAAGGGAGTTAAAATGTGGCTGAAATGGCTATAGATTGGCAAAAATAGGTAAATATTTGGTGAAATGGGATGGAAAATTGATAAAAACTTAGGGTTAACTGAAAAAAAACAGGTAGAAATTGATTAAACCACCAAAATTGGGCATACCAATTTTAATACAGATATGATACTGAAACATTAAATGATTTTTCATTAAAAAAAAAAAAGAGCTAAAATGATTAAACATTTGAAAATAATTCAACATGTCTGTGAAGGTTCTCAGTCATCTAGGTCATGGTAATTCTACATTCATCTGAAAGACAACTGAAAATGTTGCAGTCTGGACCCAAGATAGCGCAAAATAAGACTGAACAAAGAGACAGAGCAAAACAAACACATTAAAAAAGGACGACATAACAACAGTCCTGGGAGAGCAGGCATGCATATGTTTTGTTTTACCTCGCCTGTTTTCTCGTCTTGTTGATCTTGCTGCTGTTTTCTCTGGGTAATGCCTTATTTTTTTCAACATCTCTAGAAAACAAACAAAATTTCCATGTTACAATGGAAACAGAGTACAGTGAAATGTACGCATGCATGTCCTTAAGCTGTTTAGATGTGTTTGTTTTGTCCTAACTCACATGTTTTGTTCCAGCTAAGGTCCAAACTGCATCACTTTTTATTAAATAAATATGAGTAGTTGAAATTTTAGAAATCTATTTCTCGTTAGTGGAGAGTCCACTGCTCTAAACGATGAAAGGCCCTTTTTTGGGGACGTCCCTGTTATGTGGCTCAGAGGTCTGGATCAGAGGAATGAAGATACTGCATGGAGTTTTTCTCCCAGTTTCTAACTCTGAGCCCTTCCACCAGTAAAAAAGAAACTGGTCGAAGGATTCAGCCTGAGTTTTGAAGGGTTTAATTGCTGCTCTGTAAGTGGTGAGACTTCAGTCATTCCTCTTATTCTGCTCCTACAGCTATTCAACACTGCCATCTGCTGGTGTCTGTACAACATGATTCTTGTTATAAAATCTAAACGCCTCAGGGAAATAAATTCACTGAAGCCAAGAGTTCAATATTAATTCTAAGCAGCCATGCAGCCTGCAGAGTGGAGACCTTTAGACAAGCCCGTGTTTAGGTCTTTTAGTGAGACGATCCCCTCTCAGACAGACAGTTCAGGTGTTCATTAGCATCAGACTGCAGAGGTTTTTCTTGTTTGTTGTTTGTAGAAGGTGTTTCTGCTTTGTGTATCTTCTGAACTGCCATGCCCTGTGGAAATGATTACTCTGTTTACTCTTGTTTGCTCATAGTCGGCACTCTTAGAAAGCTGCATTTTAGGTTTGGCTTGTCTTTATATTCTGTGCGGGTGTAAAAGAAAAGGTTACAGAAGTACTTAAAGGTGGTACAGACACAGATTTTTAGTCGCTCTTAAAACTGATATTTTGAGTCAATATGCATCAATGAGACATTAGTGACTTCCAATTATTTTAACGTTAGAGTTGCATGATGTGGTAGAAGTTAAACCAGTCATGCAAAAACATACGTACAACATACAAGACATGTATCATTATTAGTAAAGTAGGAAGAGGGAAAGTAAGCATTTTGCCAATTGGACAGGAGGGAAAAAGGGGCCATTGAAGAGAAGCTATCTGCCAAGATAAGCTGTACTTAAAAAGACAATAATTTAGCAGAACAGCTGCTAAGAAGGAAGAATGCTTGATGATAAATGTATGTATCTAGATGTTCTGCAATCAAATAACAGAAGTGGCTGAAAACTGAGTAAATAACTGCAAAATGGAAAATTTATCACGCCCTCTATCAACACTTTATATGCAAGGTGTAAACAGCAGGAAAATTGGAAGTGATGCACCATGTCGGTGTCTATGAGCCTTCAGGGTGTGAATGGGGCATTACGTGGGACTGTAGAGAGTGAAAACCAAGCCAGAGAAGGTCACAGATCACACTGAAGCCACAGTTGCACACTTTTAAAGAAGTGGTGTAATGGTGTACAGAGGTCACGGTTCAGTTTGTTCCATTTTTTAGGTCATGGTTCAGTTTTAAGGGGACAGAAATCAACATAAAGTCTTGGATTCATAATTATAGGTTTCCCTTATTTATTACTTTAAACTGACAGTAGTGCATTTTACAGTTTGTTCCATCTGGAGTTATCTACAATTACCTATGATATTTGGTACAGCCAGTGGTGGATTAAAAATTAGACAAAACTTTAGAAATGATAAGCCAAGCTCCCGCATTAAAATGTAAATCATAGATATGTGTGTTTCAGGGTTGGGCTCTTCTTTAAGGTTTATACAGTGTGCACTACAGTGTCACAGAGTTGTCAGTAAACAGTCAGTGCAGTGGTAACTGCAAAACCAAACCTGTGCACATTAATAAAGGACCCCAGACTAGGTTATGTAAACACAGGATGGGATGTTGTAATGGAGCCTGAACAGAGCACTTAATGATGCCAGTAGTTTCTATTTATTCTTATCCATGTTTTGTCTTTAAAATGTATTGGCATCAGTAATGTTTTCTGCCCTCTCTGCTTTCACATCATGAGGTTTTTTTAAAAACAGAGCAGAGAAGTTGAAGAAGCCGGTTGGGTCTCATTGCTCTGCTGCTCTTTCAACAAAATTTTAACTTCACTTTTCCTGTGTTGTGTTGTGCTGGCTTCCTCTTCCTCAGTTGATGTAGGAAACACACTGTAAAAAAAATCCAACTTGATTTATATTGAGTGAACAAATTATGATTTATTGGGTATACTATTGATAACTGGATCCTAACTAAGTCAGGCCCCTTAACTCAAAAAAGCTGTGAATTTTGTTATTTAACTATTCTACATTGGGCCCCCATATTCATTTTTACAGTGCAGTAATGAGCATTACTGCCACCTTGCAATACTTCATCCCCTAAAACATGACCTCCAACCCAGCTGATACAAATACTTTTACTTTTTTGGTGATCAATCTTAAAGACTTTTAGTAAAATAGTGTAAATAAAGTTAATTAGCCAAATGATGAGTATCTGCTCAGATATCAGTCAGGCCACTAATCATTACATACCTAGTACTCATAGTTTTAGCTCAAGTAGAAATGCAGAGATGTAATGGCTTAAAGTAGAAGCTGTAATTTTTGTTCCTGCAGGAAAAGTTGTGCAGTCACAGCTCTGCACTGCAAAAACTCTAATCTAAACATAAAGCCCCACCTTCTCTCGGTCACTTACGGAAATCACTTCATGATAATTCCCCATGCTCAATTTTCTCTCCAAGTTTTACAGCATCTTCATCATGTTTGTCACCCATTAGTGATATGTAGCAGTGGGAAACAGCCAGAAAACATCTTATCTAGGTGTTTTGCTCCAGCAGTGACATTAAATTTGGTGCTGGAAAGGCAGAGCACATTTAATACAATTTTCTGTAACTCCCATCAGTGGCATAAGAGCTAAGGTAGAAAGCCTGCTTGACCCATCTGAAATTAAAAATCCCATAGACACCTCTTCATTGTTAAATTTCCTGTTGATGTCTTGCTTATTATTTTACATTGCTTTTTGCATAAACTTTATGTGTAATATGCACATTAGTTTCGTCTTTTCTACCTATTATGGCCCATCCTTTTGGGTTAAAAACATTATCAAGGATTAAAGCTGGTCTAAAAGGTTTAACACTCCCTTTTTGTGTATCTGACAGACATGCACAGTCTGGAGAAGATGCTCAGAGAAGCCATCGTCTCAGGGCAGCCTCGGACCCACAGACCCTGGAAGAAGATCCTCATCATGGTGGAAGGCATCTATAGGTCAGCCTCCTTACATGACACACGCATATACATCACTTTTTCCCATTTCCACATGCATATCTTTGGTTAGTTTCTCCTTAAGTATCGGCCTTCATAAGTGCGTGCTTCCAGGTGGTCTTGAGCAGAGTTATGCAGAGCCAGACTCAGGTAAAATCCTAATTTGTAACCTGAGCAGAGCCTCTAGCCGGTGTTTAGCAGTTCCTCTAATGCTCTCTTTCTCTACCCTTGAATAATAGGTTGTGTGTGTGGTTGGGTAACGTTTGATTACCTCAGAAAGGAGAAAGGTATTGTGTGACTCTCTCTCTGCAGTGAGTGATCCTGAGTCTTAGTGACCCTCTCCATCTGCTCATTAGCTCCAAATCAAGGCCAAATGGAGCTGCAGAGATCAAATCGACTGCAGCCCCAACTCTGTCTGTTTGTCACACACATTTTCTTTCCTGGTTCTGCATGACTTATCTGTCCATTTTGACTAAAACACGTTCTATTCTTTATACTTTATCAGTGTGTTATTTTTTCCACTACATATGTATTTACACTCGGTCAGAGGGGTGTAACAGATCCGGCTTGATCCCTCATCTGTGTGGCCTGTAGGAGAAGCACAGATTAACCACAGTTTAACCACTGCAGTGTGAAAAAACAGGACTGTTTGCTTTTGAGGTAATAAATCCCTGAACCACATGTTTCTCTGGAAAGACAATACAGAGTTATGTGATTTTCTGATGACTCCTTGATACTGTGACGAATTGAAGTAAGAGTTTTGCATCTCTGAGTAGAACGTAGGTTAAACAAAAAAAACAGCAAAAGCAATAACATTCTGGTGGCAGGAAGTTAACTACAGTAACTTGTGGTGAGTTCGCACCAGAAAGTTCTGCACCATCTGGGCGCCATCTCTAATCATTTTAATAGTTTGTCTGCAGAAGACAACTTGCTTTACAGTGACAAGCTATTTGGTCAGTGTACTGTCAGGCAGTTCTGTTTCCTGGTTGAAAAGAGCCTCAGAAATCAGAAGAAGCTCTCGTTTTTCACTCTTTAGAGAAACAGAAAAAAATCTGCTGCAAGAGCACTGTGGCCTCCATAATTCTCAAATGGAAGAAGTTTGGCACAACCAGGACTCTTTCAAGAGCTGGTGGCCTGGCCAAACTGAGCAATCAGGGGAGAGATCCTCCAGAGATCCTGTGTGGAGATGGGGCAAAGTTCCAGAAGGACAACCATCACTGCAGTCCTTCACTGATCTGGGCTTCATGGCAGAATGGATAGATGGGAGCTTCAGTGCAAAAAGTCAAAATGAAAGCCAAGATATATGTCTATATTCAGTCAGACTAAATACAGACACCAATATAATTGGTAAACTTATTGACAACAAAAATCTAAACATATAGATTCATAATGCCCTGATGACAGACAGAAGGGTTAGAGCAGAAAATATCATCAATTTTAGCATGAAAAAGTTAGAAACCATATTTGATAATACGCCCAGATAGGGTCTATTTCATCTAGCAACCATAATAAGAGTATTTTCTCGACACATAACTCTTTATAATACAGGATAAAAGAACTCTGTTGTGTGGTTAGATGTTGCCATTGTTTTAAAAAAAGGTAAAGAGTGATCCGGAGGTAAAGTTGAGTAATTTATAGAAATTTTCAAATTGTGAAATAGGAGCGCTTTTTTTTTTCTTAATTGTGTATCATCACTAATAAAATTCACGTATGAAATCAATGTTTGTGATTATTACAGGTGTCCTGATGGAATCATAAGATAAAACTGGTGGTACCACCATAAATCTATATTCTGAAGCCAGTCATAAGCCATTTCAGATGGCTCTATGAGGTATGACCCATCCCTGTTTATGCCCCTTGACACTCCTGTATCAGAGGAAATGCTGCTACTAAATACACAACCATAAACATCTGTGTTGTTCTTTAAAGAGCCTCTTTGACACAGTTATTCTACAGAAAAAATAGACAATACTCTTTTGGTTCCAATCCTGAAATCCAACCCAAATCAGACATTTTTTCCTTTACACAAGGGGTCTGGCTTACTTCTTTGTGTTTCTCTCCACTTGTTTTCACTTTTATCCAGCCACCGCTCTGCACATAACTGCTGTAATGTCAAAGATAAAATTACATCGACAGAAATAAAGTTAGATTATGCAAAATAAAACTGCAGTTTTGTTGTATTGTACTGGCACTTGTGAAGAAAGATTAATCAGGGAAGTAGATTTTAAGTTAGTAAAGTTAGTTCATATTGTACACAAACTGAGTTAGAAGAGTGAAAAGTTATTACCAAGTTTTTATTAATGTTGACTTTTTCACATAAAAGAAGAAAAAGTTAGTCTTGTTTGTGTTACACTACCCCATTACTTAGTCAGCTAAAGTTCAACTGTCATTCTATGAAAAAAATATCTACAAAATGCCTGAAAATAGCTATTAGTTGGTCTTGATGATACACTAGTTCTACAACAATGCTTCTGATTTGAGAGACAACTTAATTGTTCATCATCAGACGTCCTTTATCAGGCGGAAACTCAGACCCAGACATTAAAGAATAGCCGCTTTAGTTACGGCACAGAAAGGCCTAATGCTTCCTGTATCACATCAAAAGGAGCGGATAAAGAGCGAGCATGCTTTAGTTACATCCTGGGCTGCCTTTGATGTCCACATGGGTCCTGGTCTAACTCTGTCTTATGTCATTCAGGCTGCAGACGCTCTCAGTGTTAGCGAGGAGAGCACGCCTGGGATGGCTCTGTTGTGCCCGTATGCGGCCTGTTTGCAGCCTTAAAAGGTTTGCATGAGGTAGAAGAGAGATGGGAGTGAGGAAAGAAAAGATTTTTCAAGTCAGATTATGTAATGTACATTAACAAATGTACATAAACTCTGCTGTGGATAAAGAAGGGTCAAGGTCATACTCTTTTCATCGTGAATGTAAGTGATTTAAGATTTTGGTGTATTATTGATGGGAATAACCTTTGCACATCTGTTTTATAAGACAGGTCAGTTGGAGAGCAATGAGTCCATAGAAAAATTCCAAGTAAACTCCTTGGAGTTTTTAGGTGTGTAACAGAGAACATCTGTGTTCCCTCATATTCTTAAACTCTTGCTTCTGTGTTGTTAGCATGGAGGGCTCAGTGGTGCGGCTTCCAGAGATCGTGGCTCTAAAAAATAAGTATAAAGCGTACCTGTATCTGGACGAGGCCCACAGCATCGGAGCAGTGGGACCGTCAGGGAGAGGCGTGACCGAGCTGTTCAATGTGAACCCGGCTGACATCGACGTGATGATGGGAACCTTCACCAAAAGCTTTGGAGCTGCTGGAGGATACATTGCAGGGAAAAAGGTGCGTAAGGATTTCAGCTTTTTCTTTTTTCTCTTTACCTTTGATACCCCAAACAGTTTTGTTATTTTCATCCCAATGTTTAAAGTTTATAAATTATTCAAGAGCCTAGATTTTTATTCCACACTTTTATCAGAATGCACTGTAAGACTGAACAGTAAGTGGTTGTTAAAAAAAAGGGTTGTTTTTAGTTAAAACACATTTTTAGTTTCTTATTAACAGTAATCAATCAAAGTGTTTTTATCTGCAGAGTTTTCACAGAATGCTTTTGGGCATTAGACACTTTCGCACCATGAGTGAAGTTACTGACTCTGTTAATCTCAGTATACAGGATGGAAGAGGACTTCCTGGTTCAGTGTGCATCTTTCAGTTATTGTCTTATTGTCACCTGTCGTCCCTTAAATTAGTCCACTATGAGTGGCATAAATGTTTGTAGATTAAAGTATGTGAATGACATAAGGGAAAATTGCAGTGGAAGACAAAGCTTCACAGAAATACCTAAACATGTTGTTTTGAGTTGGATTGAAACAGAATTTGTGGAGAGATAACTTCAACAGTGAAGTTTAAAAGTTCAGTTAACCTAACATCAGTGTAAAAGTAAAAAAAAAAAAAAGGCTAAGTACCTCCAACTAAACAATTAAGAAGTGGCAAAATGAGTCAAAAAAGTTAAAAATGAGCAGAAAAAGCCAATGAAATAGGAATAGTTGGCAAGAATGGTTAGCTGAGGTTTAAAAAAGTGGCTAAAATGGGTTAAAAATGGAAAAACAGGCAGAAAAAGTGGAGGCAAGGTGTTATTGGTGACACAAATAGGTATCAAACTGGTAAAAAAGGGATTGCAAATGGTCAAAAAAGGCTTAATAGTGGCAAAAAAAGAGTGGAAAGTGGCAAAAATGGGTTTTAACTGGCAAAAACAGTCAGAACAGTGGTGGAACGGTGTTACAAGTGGCAAAGATGGGCATTAACACTGGTGAAAAGTGGTAAAATGGCAAAAAATGGGCAGAAAAGGTTATGAAATCGGTTTAAGAAGTCTCAACAGTGGGTTAAAAGAGGCCAAAATTTGGCAACAAAGGTGGTGAAATAGGATTATAAAGTGGCAAAATGGGTTTAAAGTGACAACAGTTGGTTTGCAGAGCAAAAATAAAATTAAAGTGGCAAAACAAAGGTGGAAACGTGTTACAAGTGGAAAAAAATGAGTAGAAAAATAGTTAAATATGGATAGAATTGGCAAAAATGGGCATAAACACTAATGAAAAGGTGTTAGATTGCACTAATGGTCAGAGAGAGGTGATAAAAAATAGGCAAAAGCGGCAAAAAATTGGTTAAAAATTTCAAAAACAGGCAGAGAAGTGGAGGAAGTGTTTTAAGTGGCAAAAATTAGTATAAAAACTGTTGAAAATTGGGTTTAGAATGGCAAGCATGGGTTAAAAGAGTCAGTGATAGGGAGAACATGGCAACAATGGATAAAAGTGACAAATAGGGGCAGAAAAAGTTCTAAAAGGGACTTACAAGTGCCAAAAATTGAGTAAAATGGACATAAAAGATTTTGAATTGGTAATTTAAAAAAGTGGCAAAAATGGGTTAGTAGTGTCAAAATGTGTTTGTTGTAGAGAAATGGGTAAAACGCTGCAGAAACTGGCATAAAAAATGTGCAAAATTGATGAAAAGTGGCATCAAGGATAGCCCCAGTGCTACCAATCCAAGTCACAGACACTGATTATATCTGTAAATTACTACTGGGGAGGGCCCATACTCTGGGTTTGTCAGGGGAACAGCCAAATCTGTGGGCAGGCCTGGGCCTAGGACAAGGTCATGGTCTTATTCAGAAACATAATGCCTGAGCAGACGTTTATGTATTTCCTTGAATTGATCACAGAACTTGGCAGCTTTTGTTTGTGTATAAACATGATTTCATCTGGAAGCAGGTAAAACACATCCTACAAAGCTGTTTCACTAAAGTCTGTTTAAGGATGATTGGGACTCACTCGTGCTCACTCCATCACCTCTCTCTGAGCACTCATGTGTCCAACAAATGTTCCCCCGGCTGTGACTTGGGGCCCTTTTTAATCCCTCTTTACTCCATTAAAAAGTACACTTTAGTACATAACCGCACCGCTTTTGTGGCACTTGATTAGAAAGCAACAGAGGAAACGGCCATGCTGCTTGAATTAGGCGTTCATAGAGGGACCCTTCCTGCCGTCGCCTCATGTCGGCTCTGCCATAATAAGAAGGTAAAGCTGGCAGAAGGCCAGCCCCTTCTTGTGGCAGGCGTCGGAACTGCGCTCCAGATTTAACAGGATGACTTTTAACAAGCATGATAATGTTTGAAGTATGAACACTGTGCCTGGTTTGACAGCTGGCTGCAGTAAAGCTCTGAGAGAAACAGAGAGAGAAAGCCTTTAGATTTGACGTATTTGTTGTTGTGGTGAAATCCCCCAAATCCTACACTAAGACTCAGCAGATGTGTTCTGGAAAACACTCATGTTATAGCTATTTTATGAGCGTACCAAAATAAATACACCAATAAATACACTCCAAGCTCCTTCTAATTCACTTTGAGCTGGTATGAAGGAGGTTTTACTCATTAACCCTTCACTCTGCGCCTGGTTTACGTTCATATTGGTTTATTAAATACATCCAAGTAAGAGCCTGTGTGCTGCTCTGGCTCGGCTCCTTCTCTGTGGCATTCAGGACGTGTATCTCCACATCAGTATTGCAGCCAACATGTGGTTGAGGAAACACTCCGAGCTGTCACTCCTGGCCGCAGACGTGAGATGGATTTCGGACACGTTTCTCTTAACTGGTTTATCTTGGTCGCAGAGAAATCCTCCAGGGCCTTAAAGCGGTGAAAATCCCCCGCCTTAAACTAAAACAGATGTCAGGTTGTTTCAGGGTTCTTATCCTACGTTTGAGCATTTCCCCTTAAAATCCCTTCCTCTCTAAGAGTGTGTGTGTTTGTGTGTGTGTGTGAGGAAGCCGCAGCCGCCGCCCAGTGGGGAGGACAGATGGCGGTGAGTGGAAATGGTGGCCAGACAGCATCTCCGGCTACGTGTCATCACCCTGCACCCGCTGGCCACCGCTCAGCCAACGAGCAGAAGCCCATCACAGCTCCGGGCCCGCTCCTAACCTCAGACCCCTCACACTAACATGCACGTGCTCAGATCAGTTCCCTGAAATCCTCCTCTTCTCCTGTAAACCACAGAATTAATCCCCAGTTGACATTTAGGAACAATGAGCCGGAGAGGCTTCATTCTGATTCAATTCTGGGCTGATTCTGACTCAAATTGCTCATTTTTGGAGTGGATATGGGAGGAAATCAGAAGCAATTTCATAGATAATACCAACATGGAGTGATGGAGGGCCCTTCTCAGGCTCCTCTGATAGACCCTTTCTGTATTATCTCCTACTTATCAGAGAGTAGGAGCGTTGGAACCCCTCCAACAGCAAATCCATACCAAGTCTGACCAGGGCTGTCACAGTATCCCAGTAGAGGTTGTTTGCAGATGACGCCACGTCACAGAAAACTGGTGGAAGGAAGTAATTTTGCATGGAAAAGTGCTATGAAAACAGCAAGTTTTTTCCCGTTTCCAGCTGTGCCAACAGTCCAGGTCAGGTATGGTAGTATATGCTGGTTCAGAAATTTGATGTGTCAGCCTTATCCTCCCAGCTGACCCCTCCACGATAGAGTTACTTTTGGGTTACCATTTTTAGATTTAGTCTCAGTCATAGGGTCTGTTCAAATTGCCCTGTTTCCTCAGGAAGGTTCCCAAATGAAACGACCCGGAAGTATTTTACTGTCAGTAATAATAAAGGTTGTTTGAATTCTCTAGGTGATAAGGAAAGGAGTTTCATTGCTTCCTTTATGATCCTCTTTAGCCTAGGAAACACTGGACCATGCTTTAAAAAGAAGAGAAGAAAAGACAGCAAACAAGTCTTTGTGTCAACTTCATTTAAACTGACCCATGTGTTGACCGTTCATCAAAACAAGCGATGGATATGACTGGCATCTATAGGCTATGCGATAACTGTTTTTTTTCTTTTCATTTCATTTTTTATCACAACATTTAATACATCAAATAGTAAACCATTCAAACTACTTTTTTGCCTCACGCCATTACACAACCCAACAAGGACAGTCGCTCCTCCCAGTGTGGAAAAGAAGGCTTGGAAAACAAAGATCAAGAAGGAAGACACTGATTCACCTGACGGGGTTTCTTCACCCATCATTGATCTAGGTCGAGCCTTTCAGAGCAGAGGACACAGTAAAGCTGGAAGGAGTGGAGAGTAGGGAGGCAGAAAGATTGCAGGCCAGGTCCGGAAAGACCTGAGACCTGTACGATGAAGCTGGCTCACTTCTTACCAGGATAAATCAACGCGGTAATTTATGCTGAACAGCTAACCTACTCCAGAGCAGGTAATGTTCTGGATAAGAGATCAGTGAGAATAAAAGCACCACCTCCTGACCAATCAGTTCTCTTGGAAAATGGCTTGCCCATTCTTAGAAGATCCTGGTTGGTGCACGGAAGAAGAGAAGAGCGCTTAAGAGAGAAAGAATATTTAGGGTTAGATGATAGATAAATTCTGGTGATTTCATCCACACAACAGAGACAGTGTGGAGAAATAAAGCCTTGTCACTCACCGCTTTGATGTATGTTTTTATATTTGATCTTCACTTGTTCCCAAGTCCTTTTTGCTCCACTAAGGTAACATCTGAAATAATGCGGTTAATAATAATGGTCACGCTGAAATTTTCATCCGTCATTTTTTTTTTTTTTTTTTCGGAACAGGCTCGATTTTATGCGAAATTTCGCATCAGTCCAAGCTATTTAAATGGGTGAGTGATGATTCAAAACAGTGTCCACTGCTTCCTCCTCGCTTGCTCACCCTCACCGGACCCCTCCTCCCTCTCTCTCACCCTGAAACCTCACTTTAAACACCAAAGTTGGCTCAATTATTATGTGGGTATAAACCATGGAAATATAACTGACAGATGGGTGACAGGTGATTCAGATCAGCGCCTGTTGCTTTCTCTCTCGCTCACTCACCCCCGTTCAACTCCTCCCTCTCTCCCACTCCCGAAACCTCACTTAAAACACCGTCGTTTGCAGGTGTGTCATGTGGATATCAGCTATGGAAATATAACAGATAAAGGCATAGACTACATTTGTAGCCTACTCAGAGACTGAATTAGAAAGTTGCCCTCCATCTCTCCAATTTGTCTCAGCGCTATGACGCATGAATGGGTGCTAAATGAAGCTCTGTGTCAGGATGGATCCAGCAGGATTTTAAAGGAGTGACAGAGATGCAGGCTTGCAGTACAAAACTATTTACCACCTTTTACGAATTTCACAGTGAAGGCAAATAAAAACGTATCAGACCCAGTGTGCAAGGTCCGAGTGCGTGACGTTTTTTGGATTAATCCGAAAAAAACGCATCCAAAAATCAGGGACCCAGTGTGTAAAGACCTTTACTGCAGAAAAATTGATTAATGAAATGCACAACTACTCGTGCCGTCACGGTGAGGAATTAATATTAAAATACAAAATTCACTGAGGAAGCTCTGCCCCAAACATCTGTGCCGTAATAAAGTGAAACTGAGTGATCAGAGTGCTGTCCATTTATATTGTCAGATGAATTAATATTGTATAATCTGACGAATTTATGCATTAACAGAGTCGGCAGTTTTCTGCCAGCATTCCTTCCTGGCATTTGCTGCGGCGACAGTGTTGCTCCTGGCCTGGATGATTGATTTAAATTCCTCATATTTTTAAGAATGATTGTCTGTTCCTCCACTGAGAAATGCAGGGTTTCTCCATGTTTGCGATTGGTCAGACGCTGCAAACACCACCCCTTTTATGTGAGTGCATACTGATCCAGCTTGGAAAACCCTGGCTGCAATTAGCGAGTTGACAACCAGCTTTGTCATACAGCTGATCTGGATTGCGAATGTCTTGATAAATCAATCCCGCTAACGGAGAGATATCCCGGACTTGTTAATCCAGCTTTGTCGTACAGGCCTCAGGACTGTTGTGTTAAAGGATGCAGCAACACAAACAGAAGAGACGGAAGAAGGCGAGGACATAGATAAGCCAAAGAAGAAGAACATCTTCCAGTGTTTTGTTTCCTTGGTAAAGGAGAACTTCTCCTGCTTTAAAGCCGAGGACTAGGAAGGAAAGAAGTAAAGCTGTGAAGGTTTTTCAGCACGGTTACTGTGAAGGTTCTTATTCATCCACGTTACGGTTATCCAGATCATCTCAAGAGAGCAGTTAGACTTGATAGAGGTTCTAAGGGGGGTTTCATCTCTCCTCCAAAAGGCTTCTTCAGACCTTAATTCAGCTCCATCTTGATGAAGGTTTGGGTCACAGTTACTGAAATTTTTTCAGTAAAACCTTCACTTCACTTAGCCTTTGAGAGAGCCAAGACAGCCTTGCTGATTAGCCCTGTGGCCAATTAAACTTTTAAAGTATCTGGTGAAGTTTTAGTTGGTGTTCAGTTTGTGTTGTGTCAGACAAAATGAATAACAGTTTCAATTGTCATGATAGGTTTTGTTTGCATAGGACTTCTAGCAGTTACTGAAATTTGGAGAAATGGGGGCACCATTTTTGATCATATGCCTCTTTGTGGGGGTAAAATGTTATCCATATTAAGACTTGTTTATTTGAACTCACACTTTACATTTATTCATATTGCAAATTAAACAAACAATTCTCCTTTAATCATCAGCATTTTTTGATAAATGCATTAGTAAATGCATTATGCTTACCCCACATGACTTCTTTGGCTAATAGTATATCACTATTTTTGTTGTTTGTCTCTCCAATGTGGGAAAAAAGGTCACAGATAAACATTTATGTTGTGTTTTTTTTTGTTGAAATGGATCTCTACTTTTTCATTTAAACACCAGATGTTGATTTTATGTGAGCTCCCTCTAGTGGTGTGAAATTTAAAGTTTAAGAGTCACACAAGTTTTATGAAAGATCTGAAATATTTTGTTATGCTGTAAAAGAAATACAAACCCATTGCTTCAAACATCTAAAGAGCTCTAAATCTCTGCTGATTATCTGTGTGTCACTGTGTCCCATTCTGCAGGAGCTGGTCGACTACCTGCGCAGTCGTTCTCACAGTTCAGTGTACGCTTCCGCCATGTCTCCTCCTGTCACTGAGCAGATCATGCGTGCCATGAAGTGCATTATGGGAAAAGACGGGAGCACAGAGGGTGAGTGTCTGACTTTTATCAGCGGCCCCTTCCGCTGAATGTCACCTTCAGTTTTAAACTCATTGTGCACACACTTATCAAACCTGATGCTCCTCAAACAGACAAAGACCACGTCTGGCAGCTTATGAAACTTTTTACACCTTCATATTATTTTTATGGAAACAAATCCAGAGAACAGGGCCGACATTAGCTCCAGGAGTGAGTACAGAGCTGCAGGGAAAGACAAACAGCTGCTTGGTCAGAAAATGTGGAAACAATTAGTGGGGTCTGCAGAGGTAGAAAGAGAGGAGAGGAGAGGGGGCTGCAGTCCCTGAACACACGTGACCCTAACGTAGAGGAAATCATTCTCATGTGTGTGTTGTGTGGAGCTGTGTACCTCTGAAAAGTTTCTGCTTTAATGGCATCAGACACTCAGGCAGGGAAGTAGTAATTACAAGAGCAGAAGCAGCGCTGCCAGAGCCACTCTACATGAGCTGTTGTAGCTGTAGTTTGGTTTTACTTATAAGAGGAGTGCAAGTGGGGGTAGTTCATATTGTGGTGGGGGGAGTTTGATAAGTAAATGGTAGACAGTTATACACGTTATTACCAGATCTAGAGGGACTGAAGTATAAGGTCCAGTTTAGACCAAAGAGTCACAGTGAGATGAGTTGAAACTTGCAACTGCTTGCAAGTCACTCTGTGACGCTCTAAACACCCTCAGTTCACACTGCTGCAATTGAATGAGATGATGCATTGTTTCCATGGCAACGACTCACCGTCACTCACTTTACAGAGATTTACCTAAGTTAGTGCGCAATAAATCTGTCTCTAAAAGAGGGAAAGTACTGCATATTCACTGTTTTTGTGTTTTGTTGTTATTGTCGTCATGATCACACCTTTATATCACATGTGGGTGCATGAGAGTGATTACTCATCCTTGTCAATAACATCGTGCAGCTATGCAATTTCACGGCACATATGAATGCAAAAATGCTTTGCTAGATCAGTCTTGTTATAATGAAGATATCCGCTGAGAAAAATATTGTTTTCCACTGACAGATTTACCGCAGACAGCCTTTCATTTCTCATTTCATTAGACTTTCATTAGACTATCTTATGAAGTACCGTGCATCCTGTCCGTGCACAGCTGGAAAGCAAGAGCCTTTTCAAACAATGTAATCTATTTACCTTTTATTCTTTTTCAAATTACTTGTCTTTTGTGACCACATAGATCCTTTTTTGTTGTTGTTGTTACTACACAGAAACTTTATTCTGTCAGCTGCGAATTTAAGCCTGATGTGCTGGAGGAGGCAGAAGTTTAAAGGCAGAAGTTTCGCAGTGCAGTTTCACAGCGGATATGAACACAAAAATGCTTTTCTAGCTCACTCATGTCATAATAAACATATCCGCTCAGAGAAATATTTTTTCCACAGACAGATTTAGCTCATTCAGCCTGTTAAAATCTCATCGATTATCTCATAAAGTGTTGTGTGTCCTGTCCATGCACAGCTGGGAAGAGAGATCCATTTTAAACTATGTAATCTATTAACCTTTGATTTATTTATTTATTAGTTGCATTATTTGCCTCTTTGAAATCATCACAGGGGGAGGATCAATGAGAAAGAGATATTTTTAGAATTAATAGCACGAGCATCTGACAGAATTGTTGTATATAGTCTTTAAAACAAGATTTATATTTCCCTTTTCACATTTCTCTGCTTGCTGCATTCTCCACGACTTGACAGGCTGAATCGCTGTCGACTACATCAGACGGCTTTATTCGAGCTGCAACACTCAGTTCAGGCTACTGCAGCTCATTCTAGAACCATCTTGTCGCATGGCGAATCTTTGGTCTGCACTGGGCTTAAGGGAGCCAAATAAAATAATATCAGCACTTGTTTCACAACCACAGCAACAAAAATATACAGCCAAGACTGAATGATTTCTTGATACCACAACAACCACAACAATCCATAGGCAATGTTTGTAAGGGGCTCAGAGAGGGATTGGATAGACCTTCTTTCCGTCACATTCATTATGGGCCAATCAGAGCAGAAAAATTTTATGGCGCAGTAGGCACGTATCATCCCAGGGAATAAACTACATTACCCAAGCTCAACTGTCATGTTAATTTACAAATTCTTCACTGTCAAAGAAGCGTTGTTATTCAAAATTAAATAACCTTTGAACTGTAAATCGTAGGCACTGTAGCCCTCTAAAAGTCCTACATTGTGCCGTTCCAATGATGCTATCCACACTTCCATAGCTTTTACAGACTGTTTTCTATCGAGCCTGGAATTTGGCTGACTTTCTGGGGTCTTCATAGATTGAATCAACTCTGATATTGGACATCTTTTTATCCATTTATATCCATTTTTCTTTCCTGCAGTTAGCACTCCC
Source organism: Cheilinus undulatus (assembly GCF_018320785.1). NCBI lineage: Eukaryota > Metazoa > Chordata > Actinopteri > Labriformes > Labridae > Cheilinus > Cheilinus undulatus. The sequence goes on along the minus strand of NC_054870.1, from coordinate 49,495,316 downwards.
CCATACTGTCTCTTTGTATCCCAGAATGCATTGAGACTGGGCTTTGGCAACCAATGCCAGGCTGTTCCATTGTCACATCATGCTTTGTAGAACAGCACATGTGGACAGCCTTTGAAACTGCAGAAAAGAGCCTGAATTACTCATAATAAAGAGAAAGAGAAAAAGAGAGGTTGTAATTTGTCCCTCAGTCACTTTACCCTTAATAATGACTCAAATTCTCAAAAGCACAGGGACTTCTTTTGTAAAAGAAAAAAAAGTAAATATCTTGGAACTTTTTGTCACGTAATGATTATTTTTATAATTTTTCTTTAGTCCTAAAGAGATGAGAGAACAAGTTTGTGAAAAAAAACCCTAAGTCATTAATGTTAAATGTGTTAGAAACACGTATAAATCTTTTATATTTGTTTTTTTTCTTTTGTCTTTATAGTCCCATAACTTTTTCAAAACTACAAAGGTATTAGTGCAGCCCATATTTTCTTAAAGCCTAGGATGTCCTGAGAAAAGGATGTTTAGAGCGTGACTGTGCACTGTGGGGTTGAAGTTTTACAAGCTATTTTTTAGACAAAAATTTCAGGTGAGACACAGTGGGTAAAAAGTAGCTTGGGGCTCAGAGGGTTGAAAAGAGAATAATGATGTAAAAATTTTCTTCACTGCGCAGCATTGTTTAGAGACTTGTATTTGCTTCCAGCTAAACATGGCTATAGCTACTGTCTCTATGTTCTCAAATGATACTGATTGGTCCAGTTAGTTTCCAACCAGGAACGAGCGTATCAGCTTGAAGGTTTGCAAGATTAATCTCTCTGATGAAAGACATGGAACCTGGACAATCCGCCGCCTTTGCAAGAGTGGTAGACCAATGCACATCGTCCAGATTTTGTACAGTTTAAACAGCGGGCAGAAGTTTGCCTACAGTTTTTGAGACTCATTTCTTTTCTATGATCCTGTTTTATTAAAAGTTGTTTTTTTAAAGCACAGATTGAATCTTTTCTTAAACAAGTAGTATTTGAAAGATTCAACATAAAACAGAATTTGACAGTCCTTGTGGTATTTCCTATTGGTCAAATCAATTACATTGCAAGATCAGGCTATTAAATTATTGTAATCTAGAGACAGAGCTCCCTGACGATTCTACTATGTATATGTACTGCCTAGCTGGGGCTGGTTGATATGGCCAAAAACTTACATCACCCTTTGTGGTTACCATATTATATCACAGTATGATAAAATTAAAAGAAATACCACATTTAATTGCATATTAAAGGGATATTTCTGGATTTTTGAATGGGGTCGTATGATGTACTTGGCTATAGTTGTGGCGTTAGCCTGCAGTGATTTCTGTGAAAGTTGCTGGAATTGCTGGAGGCTGGACACTGGAGACTAATGTCACCACTATAGCCAAGTACCTCATACGACCGAACTTCAAAAATCCCAAAATATCCCTTCGAGGTGTTAAAACCCTCTTCTATCCCTAAAACAAGCCTGTGATGGCACACTAAACTCATGTTTGACGATAAAATCACAGGAAAAAAACAGTTTTACAAGTCTCTACACATTCATGTCTTTGCAGCCACACCTTTAGATTTACTTTCATTTCTCTCCTGCTGATGTGTGTCAAGCTGCTACTGACAACACATTTCCTGATGTGGGCTTTCAAAATATAAGCACTCAAACAACTACATACTTTTACAGTGAAAAACTTAATGGAAATAATGTGTATCATTAATTTGGCTCCGTTTTAGCAGCAGTGCCAGTTTTTATTTAAAGCCGCAGTCCGCTTCTTCAAATCATCATGGGCTTAGAATAAGTTAAAAGATCTTTAAACAGCTGTTTAAACTGTCATAATACAAATTGCTGCAGTCCTGGGCTCAAGTGAAATAGGGCAGGGTAATTAAAAAATTAGATTAAATCGCAATATGGCCTGCAGCAATTTTCAAACTGCAGAAGGTACAATATTTCTTGAACTTGAAATTAGTGTCAAAATACCAGTTTAAAACTGTTTTTGCAGCAGAGATGTTATGCATTACATACATGCAATCATTAATGTGTCATTTTCTTGGAATAGTCTACTTAAAAAACTCTACTTCATTTTTTAAAATTTTTTATTTTTTAAACATGAGAATTACATAAAGATTGTCACCCTCCCTTCAATACAAAAATTCCTCTTCAATTTGCAATATGAGTCAAAGTCACGACAATTAGATATATTTTTTCAAAATTGTTCGGCCCTTACTTAATCTATTATCGTGTTGGTTATAATATAGAATGATTTATTGCTTGTGTTTTTTGGAAAATACCTGTGATGATGAACTTAACAAATAATCACATATCAAATCGCAATCACAGTATTGGCAAAAAAAATTGCAATTAGATTATTTTCCCAAATCCATGAGCTCTAAAGTAAAACTGAGTCAATTGATTACAGTGTGTATTAAAGCCCAGGGCAAGCTTAGACACTTTGCAAAGCGAGAACACTCACTGCATGTTGTTGTTCTCATGAAACTTGAAGAGTTATTTGACACATATGACCCTGCTACACTCACAACAGCATTGCGTATGCCTTGAGTACACTACAACACAAGACGTGCATTAAAACGGTGATGTCTGTGTTGCAATAATCAATTTTGTAGCAGAAATTATACAGTATTAATACTGGTTTACCACTGACCACGATGCCCAGCTCTACTTGGACAGCCTCCGTTATCATTCCACTAAGCTTATTTATTATTGGGGGATTTAGAAAGATAAAGAGGAAGTCTTCCAAATGCCACATCCTTTATTAGAAATGTTTATTAAATCAAAACACTTGTTAGATCACAGGTCAGACATAAGAACTGCAGGTGTCCAGTCCCCTCCACTTTGTCTGGACCCTCTAAACTAACTAAAACACCTCTTTAAGGACTAAAGCCCTGTGTCTAAAGGTTGAGGTGTATTGCAGTTTCTTGCAGAGGTGAGTAACTTCCTCCTCTGGCTCTCAACCAGACATGCTTTGCATCTGACGTCGCTCAGTGAGGTGGAAAAATCCGTCTTGACCTGTCTTATAGAGCGAGAGAACAAGCAAACGGTGCAGATTTAATGTCCATCAAAAAGCTGTAAAAATTCTGCTTCAACAAGAGACTTCACACGCTCAATAACGTGTTTATTCCTCTCTTCACGTCCTCCTCTGCTGCTCTCATCTTTCCTGTTGATGTTGAATTTCACACGTTTAAGCAAACAGTGCTGAGAAAAACTCTGACAGACAGAAAACATCCACACATTCTCACCTCCTCGTCTGATTTCTGTGCCCAGCAGCAGGTTTTTGACCTCCATGCCCTCCGTCTTCGCAGAGAGGAACAATTTACAAAATGGGTTCTGTGCTTTTTGGCAGATGCCTGAATGTTGTGTTTTTCCCCCTCTCTCTCTCTGCTGAGATAAGGGGATTTAAAGTGCTCTCTTACATCCCCATGAAAGAGCTGCCGATCTGTTCCCAGGTAATCAGAGGGAAACAGAGCCATGCTTCGAGGCTGGGCTGTGCCAAACTGCTGCAGCCGCTGAGCAGTAGGCTTCCATAGATACACATCATGTACGAACGCAGGACAGACTACACATGCTGGCTTTGATCTGTTTTCTGATACATAAAACTGAAAACATGAGATTCTTTAAGCACTATTTGTATGCATTTTCTGTCGCAGCTACGCTCCACTGGCATGTAGTCGCTCATTTTGTGCAAAATGCATCGTATACAATTTGCAATTCCTCATTTGGCAACATGTTAGTGTGTATATGATGCCGCCAGATGCACAAAACTGTACCATCTGCTGCTGCAGCTGAGATGTAATCATGATGTTCACAGTGAAGGCTGGAGCGGCCCAGATGGAGGCGGAGGACTCAGAGAGATGACACTGCAGAGAGCTTTGTTTAGACTTCGCAACAGAAAAATGCATCTCTGCTGAATTAAAAGTGATTCAAAACTGATTCAAAAATTTTCCTGGGTTTCACCAGCTATTTATGTAGCCTAGTTTTAATCTTAGCTCTAATTTCTGACAGTTCACACTTCAGAACCCTGGTTTGTGCTGTGCCCATCTACATTGTAGTGAACTGCACCATTGTGGGCATTGATAATGCATTGATAGTTCTGCGTCTCTCTGCAATAATCCGCCCAGACACTACAAAGGAAGTTCCTGATTCTGCCGACACAATTCCTGCTTGTTTGTGTACAGGAAACCATGGCAACTGAAACTGAGATTACTATGTTGGAGATGGAGCTGATAAATATTGAGTAGTAGTTGATTAAACTGTAGTTATTGCAAAAAAGAGAGAGGAGACATCAGGAAAAATGGCGACTGAATCAGCTGAGGCAGTGGACGGGGAGTTTCGCATTTATACAGCCACTGCGATAACCTTGCAAAGCAGATGGATACACTTGTTTCCGTGTTTCTCACTGGCGAATCCATCTTGCAGTGTTCCGGGTTAGAAAGTGACAGGACTAATCAGCAACGAGGGGCAGTACTTTTGGGCGAGGCGGAGCTGTGACGTTAGCAAGCAGCAACAAGAGGCAGGTGTAGTGCAGAAGACATTAGTGTGGATGCTACTGAAGCACCAGTTTTAGCAGAACTTGATGACATTTCTTTGTTAAAAGAGGAACAAAGAACAGCAGTTGGTTGTTTTCTTTTCAAAAACGCCAAAGGTCGTGTACATGGACATGTCTGCAGTCGCCATGGCTCACGTTATGTAGTTCTGTATTGAGTTTACTCCTCAATAGCGACTACATCACAGGTTTTGTTGCTCTGATTGGCCCGTAAAGATGTGACAGATAGAACGTTCATCCAGTTAGGCTGCAAGTTCTTTTTCAAAGCCTCTGCCCTTTCTCAAACACTATGTATGAAAGGTTTTCCAGATGGATGTGTGAAACAAATCCATCTTGTATGTCAGATTTCCACTGAGAGAAATGGACAAGGAATTTTCTGCTATAGTATAAAAAGAAGAATCGTGCCTTCCAGAGTAAAATAATTTTCATGCAAGACAGTGCAACATCCCATGCTGCAAAAAAATCCCACTAAGGCCTTTGCTGCTATGGCATAAAGGGAGAAAAAAGTCAAGGTGTGGCCACCATCATCCCCTGACCTCGACTCTATTGAGAACCTGTGGAGCACCCTTAAAAGGAAGGGTGGGCAGAGGGAAATTTACCTCGAAACAGCAACTTTGGGAGGCCATTGTGGCATCCTCACAGGAAATAAAAGCAGAAAGTTTACATGGATTTACAAGTTCAACAGGCGAGAGATTGTTAAGGTGATACTAAAGGAGGACCCTTATGTTGATATGGAACCGGATCTGTAAACATGTTTTTGATTGAAATAGCTTGATTTGAGGAAAAAATGACCTCATAATGCGAAGACTTACAACAGATTTCTTTTTCAATCCGTTAGAAACTATTGAGTGTTTTTAAATTCTGTTTTGCATAATAATTTGAAACGATGCACTTTAAGTTATTTTGCAAAAAAAAATGCCATTTTCCTCACTGGTAATTTTGTCGAACAAAATCCAAATTACAACATAGTTGTAAAAACAAGGAATTATCTGATGTGATAAGGCATTTGGACCATTAATCTAAAACATTTTCATAGAGGTGGGAAAAAAATATGTAACACAGAAATTGATGACACTTTGTGCTGTAATGATTTAAAATTTGATACCAAAGGACAAAGAATACATCGTCCAAACAAAGAAAAAAGAAGAAAAATACGTCCCTTTTAAGTGATAGGTGCAAAGACAAGGAATTAGTTCCTCAGAAATTGCAAGCAAACTCCTAAAATTGATGGCAGTGTTGAAGTACCAGCATATTTCTACAATTAAGACACTTTGTAGGGGTCTGACTTTAACTTTAGTCTACTAAAACAAGAGTATTGGATGCAAGGACTTTTATTTTTGTTGTTGTGGTATCAAAGCAGTGGTTAAAAATATGTTGTCGTGACAACCCAGCTCAGCATACCCATGAGAAGGTGCAGTAGTTGCTTGAATCAGAAGTTGCTATTGTGTATTTCCATCAGTACTTCCTTATAATAAGCTGTTAAAGCTTAAAAAAGTGGAATACCTCCTTGTGTAGTGCTGTGGATATTTGTGATGTAGTTCAGGAAGTAAAGGGAAAAAAACTGTAAGCAAAACAACATTTAAACAAACTCCCCTCTGGTACAGTGACAAGGTTTCATACTGTCTTACCTCCCACCTCAGGACCTTGTTCTCCTGAAGCTTTGAGTCGTAGGTTATTTCCCTCACTGCAGGGGAAGGTTAAATATAAGGGGAAAAAGCAGTAAGTGGTTTCTTTACTCATGCACATCTGGTGGTGTCCTTGTTTTAATCGAAGGCATCAGACGAATCCGCCAGCTGGCTGAGAACACCCGATACTTCAGGGCCAGGCTGAAGGAGATGGGCTTCATCATCTACGGCAATGATGACTCGCCTGTGGTCCCCATCCTGCTCTACATGCCTGGGAAAGTGGTGTGAGTACTCTTCAGCAAAAACACCTCACTTCGACTGTAGGAAAAGTAGACCTCAGCTGAATAGAGTCAATCTGGAACTGCAAGATAACTCTACCAGCTTTGTTTTTCTTTAGTAATTTAAGGCCAGCTTGATCATGTGCTCTCTAAGTGTTTGGAAAGCTGCCATGTTACTCTCTCCAATCTATCCATCTAGATTAATAGAGCCACTCAGGCAGAATGAAGTGGGTATAAAGTGTATGTCACATTAAAGCTGTCAACATTAACATCCTTTGCTACATCTGGTGCAATATGTTTTTAAAACAATGAGAAAAAACCCCACACTGTCTGACTATAGCAGCTATCTTTATTAAATAAAATATATGATACAATTGATACAATTGATATTAACTAAAGTAAGAGTGTTGGGGAGCTTTTTCCAATTGTTTTTGACAAACATGGCCACAAGTCCATTTTCACTGCGTTAATGGTCACTGGAAATGACAGATACTTTAAACAGACTTGATTCTGCCAGAATGGCACATTGTTTTCAGTTGTTACTCTCCTTTTTTCCACTTTCTATGTTTCCACAATGTTTAATGTGTAAGGATTATTTTAACAATAGAGAATTGCATAAATGTAATGACATACGAGGTCCAGGGCCCCCAAAAAACACAGGTTAAGAGTTCAAGAGACAGTTAAAGGTTACTCCTGAATAAGATACTGATTTTGAGGCTCCAAACAAACAAAAATGTTCAGCAAAGTAGCCAAGTTAAAAAGATACGTTTAATATTTTGTGTGTAAAAAGTGACCGTAAGAGAAGACTAAGGCTGGCCACACACTAGACGATTTTTTAATCTGAAATGATTTTAAAACCATGGGAGAACACAGACTTAATGACAATTTCCAAAGATTTTTCATCTTTAATCCTCTGAACGCACTCACTAGACGACTCAGCCAGATTTTCAGATCACTGGAGACCACACACCTGCCAACCTGCCTACGACCTGGCACGATCACGTGACTTCGGGAAGAAGAAAAAAACAAAACACGGATTTCTGTCCGTTTCTGGATACCGTCTTGCTGTCTCTCCACAACAGAGTGCCCTGGCATGCATAACAGGTGCAGCAACAATCATAAAACAAGGGAAAGACTCAGGACGAAATCCTGGCTGAAATTAAGGTACCGTTGTGTTTATGGTTGTGAGCAGTGAAAGTACATATGATTTGTCTGGTTATGCTGCCCGTTGTGCTCGCTCTCATTGGTTGTTTTGGGTACTCGGTCAGCGGCACTACGACCAAGAATCATAAATATCAGACATGTTTGATATTTACTATTCAGGGTTTTGGAGGCTATTATGCAATTTGGAGCAGTAAATGAATTGTGTTGACACCACACACATGCAGACAACTCAGACAGATTATCATTTGCGATGAGGCTCCAATCGGTATACGCCCCCATGAGCGTCGGGGGAGGCAAATCTTGGCCCAAATCGGGCTTAAAATCCTGTAGTGTGTGGCCGGCCTAAAGCGCAGGTTGGAGTGCTGTTTATAATGAACAATAAAAAGGTGGTAAAATCTGAGATTGAAGGGCTGACTTTGGACATATTTTTCATTTTAAGAGCTAATTTTAGCTTTATTATGTTTTAAATACACTGTTTTAGCCATAAAAAGCAACTGAGTTGCCTTTTTGTTTAGATAATGAAGCTTAGCGTTAGTTCAAGCTAGACACGTTAGTCATACGCCCAGCTGATCCCAATTATCCCCTCCCAGCTCCCGAGCCAATCACTGCTCTTTCTCTCAACACAGCTGTGTATTTAAATATGATCTACTTCTCACTAATCCCTGCTTGCATTCATGCTGCTGCACCACACTGCTGCTGCTGTCAAAGCTTAACCTCCTCCACCCCAGCCCCCTCTTTTATAGCACAAAGCTTGTTGCACCCTCATTATTGAGTTTTATACTGCTATGGATTAATTGCAGTGGAACTAATTTCATTATATCAGCACTCATGGTCATTAATGCAGGGAGGGGTTTCTTGCCATGCGCTCCCTGGAAATTCAAAGCATGCTGCAGACTAACCCAGGCAGCATCTTTTGAGCAGAGCTTCTCCAAGTAAAACTGTATATATATTTTGCAATAAAATGGTAAAATGTATGACAAGTGTTCCTGCCTGAAATACTAATGATATATATATAATAATAAACCATGCCTGCCTTGCCCTTTCCACTCATTTCCTCAAAGTTTTTCATAATAATAGTATTTATGCTATTACCATTTCCCTGATTATATATAACAGATTTTGAAGCTGGCTGAGGTTCTGTTCTAGTCTCTGTTTTGAACATCAGACCCGTATCATTTAGACCTAAACTATTCAAAACTTCTGTGTCAAATTAACCTAACCATTCTAAGATCATATTTTAAGGTCTGATTCCTCCTAACCGTCCATTTATCCACCAGATGAAGAGCTGCTTGGTCTCATAAGATTAAAAGTCATCAGCGATGTGCTGCTTTCAACCCTCTAAATTCTCAGTTATGCGCGCCTTTATTTATGGTTCTTTGCAGAAATTATCTCAAATCATCTTTACCACACATCCCAGCAACACAATTAAGAATTCTGGGGGTTTGAAGGAGAAACATTCCTGATGGGATGTTTTAATGTGATGAGGCTGAGTGATGAATGCTGCAGTGTGTGGTCACTGTGTATTTCGAAGAGTTTTAACCTTAAATGTGAGATTTACTGCATGTGAACTAACATGTAGGGATTTAAGAAATGCATTTGATGAGTTTTGTGTTATTTAGGTCAGTGAATGCCAAACAGAGGTACATGTATATTACTGGGTTGTGGAGAAACTCATCTGCTTGGGAAAAAACAGAAATTTTTTTGTGATTACAAGAATAATGCCTAAACAATTAAAGATTAGGATGAAATTTCCAATGAAATTTCCTGCTTTTCACTAGTATTTCCCAAGTGCTGTTAAACAGAGTAAGTCATTTTTAACACAGCTTTACCAAACAGGCTTGCTTTATTTGTTACTTATATGTTGACAATATTTTACTTTGCACACAGAAAAAAATATATAAAAAATATTTTTAAAAAAGCAAAAACTATTAAGGTCTAAATTATTACCCCTCTTTAGAACTGACCTTTCCATTGAAAGCAATGATGTGCTTTAACTTTTTAATGCTTAAGGCTTGTAAAATCAAGTTAAACTGAGGATTACCTTCACATTTACACACAGTCTTAAAACTTTTTGAGGTGTCACTGGAGAAAGCATCATGGCTAAAACCAAAGAAATCAGTTTAGACTTGAGAAGAAGAATTGTTGATGCTCACAAAGCAGGAGAAGGATCTACAAAGCTATCACAGTGTTTCCAAGAGTCAAGAACTGGCGTGTGAAATTCAAAGAGAGCCACACAGTCCAGAACAAACCTGGCAGAGGGAGGAAGAGAAAGATTTCAAAGACTCTGGAAAGAAAACTAGTGAGATATGTGTCTGAAGACCCCAGAATAACTGACAAGACACTAATGAATAGGAATGGACCAAGATAAACTCAACTTCTGCAGGAGAGATGCCTTCAAGTCAGACTGAAGTCTGCTAAGGACAACCAACAGGAGCATGCCTTTTGATTAGATGAGCCAAACTAGAGCTCTTTGGCCACAGAGACGGTGGTGATGTTTGGAGAAAGAAGGGAGAGACGTATCACCCAAAGAACACCGTCCCCACAGTGAAACATGGTGGTGGGAGGGTTATGCTGTGAGGATGCTTCAGTGCATCTTGAACTAGGAATCTGGTAAAGGTGGAAGGAATCATGAAGAAAGATGGATATGTGAAGATTTGGGAAGAAAACCTGAAGCAGTCAGCAGAAATACGGGGTCTGTGTTGTCGTTTTGTCTTCCAATATGACAAGGACACAAAAAATCCATGGCTTCTGGTGAAGGACTACCTCCAGAACACCAAAGTGAGCGTTTTTGACTGGCCTGACCAAAGCCCTGACTTGAATCTCATTGAAAATCTGTCGGATGAACCAGAGGTTTGGCAGAGTAGAATGGGCTGGGATTCCTCAGGAGACGAGTCTGAGACTAAAACTACAAAAAAACAACTGCAACACAAAGGTGACACATATTAGCATCAGGGGGGCTAATAATTTAGACCCAGCTAGTTTTTTGGTTTTAGTGAGTCAATTTTTTTCTGTGTGCAGAGTAAAATAATTTAAGCATCCAAACTAGGATATTTGGCCATGTTAAAAATGCTTTACTCTGTGTAAGAGCCCTAATAATTTCATCATCATCATCTTTAAGTTATGCAAAAGGGCATAAATGTTGTCAAAAAGTAAGAAAAAGGAAGTCTAATAAGGCAGCCAATAGTAAGGAATAAACTTCCTTTTCATTATTAGATCAGCATTACAGAAAAGGGTTAAGGGCGCGCCGGTAGTCAAGTGGTAAAGGCGCACACCATGTACGCAGGCGGCCTGGGTTTGAATCCGGCCCGTGGCACTATTTCCTGCATGTCTCTCCCCACTCTCCTCCCTGTTTCTGACTCTATCCACTGCCCTCCTTTCTAATAAAGGCACGAAAAAGCCCAAAAATAAATCTTTTAAAAAAAGAAAGAAAAGGGTTAGATCAGTGTTGCCCAAGCAATGGCCTTTGGGCCAAATGTGGAATTAGAATATCCGGCAAGGTACAATAGCTACAACTCAGCTTTGAGTCAAGGAATAACGGTTACATTTAATAGCTGAAAGGTCTGGATAAATAGTTGATGTACTGCATTAAAGTAATTGATAACTGATTAAAATCCCAACCAAGATGTCTGTAAATGTTCAGCCACTCAAATCTGTTCATTCCTGTTCTTTGTTGCTGTCCAGGGCTTTCTCTCGTGAAATGCTGGCGAGAAACATCGGTGTCGTCGTGGTCGGCTTTCCTGCCACTCCGATCACAGAGGCTCGAGCTCGCTTCTGTCTGTCTGCAGCTCACACCAGAGCCATGCTGGACCAGGTGGACGCGCTAATATTTACACATTAAATCCCCATGAGGCTGTTGAGCTTCTCTTTTCATCTGAATCACCAATAACCAAGCATGTTCTGACACTTCTCCATCCTCAGGTGCTGCACCATCTGAACGAGGTGGGAGACGCTTTATGCCTGAAGTTCTCACGGCAGAAGTATCCGTCCTGGTCTGACCTCCAGGATGAGAAGACCTTCGAGCTGAGCAGCTGATGTGACGTTTGACCCCGTCATTTCACAGTGTCAGAGTCTGAGCGTCAGTGCCACCGCAGACCCGCAAACACACGGTGTAGACAAACAGCCGTGTGTGACAGCAGAGGAGGGGCCAAATGTTTGGCAGCTGCTTTTTAGACGTGTATAAAACACTGTGATTCTACTCATCACTTGTCAACCTATATGACCTCTGGAAATGTTTGGAATACTTTTATTTGTGAATACATACAGGCAGTTATTGCACATGCATTGCTGGATTTGCCTTAAACTTAAATACTTATAAATATATATATGTTTTTATATTTATATTGAAAATAGATCACATATATTGTAAGAGTTCAGTTTCTCTTCACTCTCATGAGATTTTAGAGGTTTTAGATCCAAAGAGGGCTCATATTTCTGCTTTTATTCTTTAAACATATATCTATATTTACAAAGACATTGGAACCTTTTTATGGAAATATGATTTTCTTTTCATAAATTGATATTTTCAAATATTTATGAAATAGTTATTATGGAAAATGATGCACATAAAGCCTGGCACACTACTTTTTTTTTTTAATCCAAATCAATTTTGAAAAAGTAAGTAACCCAGGTATGTCAGGAATTACCTCAAATCAACAAGTTGGTCCATTTCTGACATCCACCTAATTCTGTGCTTCATGTTCACTGCTGCTGCTATGGCTGTTTCCTCTTTTGGTCTGCTTGCTTCCTGATTGGCTATTGTTCCATTCCATGTGACCATCTGCAGAGCATGTGCTCCGCTGTCTCTGGTGCCCCCCCACATCCCAGACTTCTTATTGTAAATATTTAACGTTTAATATTTGTGATCTGAAGCCATCTTCCAAGCAGACCAGAGAAGATAAAATCCCTCTTAATACACATCACAACACAACATGAGAAAATCTGCCAATAAAATCTAAAGAACCATCAGAAAATCAGGGCTTTGCTGATTTTTATTGTTGGAGGGGAATCAGGCCCAAAATCAGCATGATTATCTTGTGGCGTGTATCTTGCTTAAGATGCAAAGAATTGGATAAAGAATCTGTTTTACCCTACATAAAGAAGTACTTATGAGTTGTAAAAGTGGAAATCGAGGTTTGATTTTTACTCCTCTGATATGCAACTGCTGTTAAAAATTGAGTGTGCAACACATTGTTGTTTCTTAATAAAACACAAAAACTTACATTGATGCTTTCTGAATGTTTTTTATTTAAACTTTGATTAATCATCTAAGCCACTATTTCTCTCATCTATGTTTATACAGATCTCACAGCTAACCAGAACATTTCTGGCTCATTCTATTTGATCTCAGAAGCCAGAAGCTCCAAAGTGCTAGTCACAAAGTTATTTAACTATTTAACTTAAAGTTTTCATTTCTGAAACGAAATCAAATAAACAGGAAATGATGCGTCTGTTTTGACTTTTGCTATTTATGTTGGGATCAAAGAATGTAATATGAAAAAACAGCTGTAAGCAGTCAATTTGATTGCAATATTGATTTATGTAACCTGATGCAGGTGCTTAGAAAAGCATGCTGAGAATCACATGTCCATCGCTGAGGAGTTCACGCCTCCTGGAATGATACACGGAAACAACAAACACCGGCACCGAGTTAGGGCAAACTCACACTAGGTGATCTGTCCTGTGCCTGAGTACGTCTGAGCCTAAAAGTCCAGTATATGACCAGCATGAGTACACTCTTCTGTGCTTGGCCGCGGCATGCTTCCCTGGCTCCAGCACGGAAGGACAAGGTGGACCAAAGCATGGCACGAATGCAAATGAAGGAGCACAAGTGTACGGGAATGTGGTTCTAGAAAAGCTGACGCTGTTTCAAACCAGTGTTAATTTCATCGACTAAAACTATGACTAAAAATGTTTGTCGACAGCCTTTTTTCCATGACAAATACTAGACTAAGACTAACAAAAATAGATCTGAGATGACGGATTCACCAGTGAGAAACACAGAAACGGGTGTATCCATCTGCTTTGCAAGGTTAATAAACATTTGAATGAGTATCCTGGCAGTTCAAGGGTTAATACTAGAGCTGAGTTGATGATTCATTGAGAACTGTTTGTATAAAAAGTCCTCAGTGTAACACCCCATTCATCCCAAACAGTAAATCACAGCCTCTCTGTAGCTAATAGATCATTCAGCAAGTACCTCGCTGACATGCAGTCAAATATGAACAATCCCCACGAAGAATGACAAAGGTGTTAGGGCTTGTTTTGTGGTGTGACTGTTCCTATTCACCCCGTCTTAACAGCTTAATTGTTGATGTTTTAAAGACTTGCTGTTCCATTTCACACACACTGTGCAACAGTTGTGAAGGTAAGCATGTCAAGTATGCAGCACCTGAGCCAACAGAACCCTAACCCGGCAATTAGCGCTGAACTCTGAATTCTCGTGGTATGGGGTAATCATTTGATTAACACAGGAAGGATTATAGATGGATGTGTTTTCACAATGTGTCAGATCAGGTCTCGTCGACACTTGTTTGCCCTCGGGGCGTTAGCATGTTTGTGTGTTTTGTCCTCCATAAACATCAGCGATAACATTTTGCAAGTTGGATTTCAATCAACATTAGCAATCCTTGAGGAAAAACACGCTGCAATCATAGCTGCAGACGATGAAAAAGGTTAAGAAATTAAAAGAAAAAACTCTCCCTAAAGGAGGAAAGCCTTGAAATGTATACAGGGTGACTTTGTTGTGTAAGTGAGTGCTCACATCTGGCTCCTATAGGCAGAAACAATAGAAAACAGTTTGGTTAATCCTCCAATCTGTGATGTCATACCAATGTACTGTTCCATAAAGATGTGGATGAGATGGGGAAAGGTGGCCTCAAATGTAGTGCTGGGGGTGCAGCGAGTTCCTCAGGATGTCTGTTATTAATTTGTGTTTACTTTCACCTTTAGTCTGCATGTGAACATTGTTGAATTCATGCAGGAGACAGATGTGTATAAAGAGGAACTCAAACGCTTAAAATCACTCTGATAACTCACAGGAATGGATGCATAAACACAGAACTTACCAATCACAGTGCAGGAAGGTCAACTTGTTGGAATAAGAGCTGGGCATGTTAATCTTTTAGCTGTTCATTATCAGCTTTAACTTACAGTAAATTTGTTATCATTGTCATTTCCTGAATTCACTTGTATTCTCTTTGTGCTGACATTGGGGGGAGGGGGAGTTAGCCTGGGAAAGATGTAAAACTTTCTCTCTGCCATGCAGCACCACCAACGCATGCATAGAACTGCCTGTGGCGGGGGCTGCAAACATGCAGAACAAATTTTATGGAGTAACTCTGCCTGCCTGGAATCTGTTAGCACAATGAGTAGCTGATAAATACAATATTATACAATCCCATTTACAAAAAAAGTTGGGGCACAGTGTAAAATGTAAATAAAAAAGAATGCATTGATGTTCAAATTTCATAAATCCACATCAATTTAACCCTTTACCTACTGAGCCGGCGCCAGTGCTGTGTTTTATATGTCCGCAGTATTATTACCGTAACTCTGTCAAAGTTTGTCCAGTCAGAAAAATTCCAACGGTGTTGGAAAGCTGAGAATTGTGGGCATGCGCACATATATGGTTCATTACAGTACTCACAACCATATGACATGGGCATTCATAGCAAAACACCAGAAGTATCGCAAGACTGCTACACGGATTCTCAACACTGTAACTTTTCAAAAGTTTGCTTAATCTAAGAAATCCCAATGCTGAGAGCTGAGAATCTGTGCTTTCCTGCAATATATGATGTGTAGTATATATATTACGGTAATGTCGAACGGTACCGCGAAAACGGCAGCTTTGGCAGAAGACGAGTGAGAAAGGAGAGTGAAGGAAGAGAGTAAAAGGAGAGCAAGTGAGAGTGGTGTTTTGTTTTCAAAAACTAGCGTTAGATAGTGGCATTTCTGCGTGTCTGTCATGTGCAATAACAATATGTTACTTGAGAATGTTGAGAATGTATTTTTCCACCTTTATTTGCACTCATTTTCGCCTATGTATGTAGTTATCTTTTACACTGTGTTTTGAACACCCAGAGTCCTAGACTCAAAAAATGACTGCTGATTGTTCTAAACATGTATAGGTTCACATTTCAAATGTCAAATCAAAACTTCATGATCAATAACAAAATTTCTTCTCATAACATCCATGAAAAACAAATCCATTTTTGTGTCTTTCTTCTTTTCATCTGCTAAAAATTCCATATAATGTGCAATAACCATTAACCAGATGTTGAAAAGTCAAGTTCCAGTACTCCTGGGAAAAGGGACCAAAGCTCTCAGACTTAGGGCATTTCCTGACTTTTTTATAGCCATAATAACAAAATATGTCCAAATCGCCATTTTTAGACTGAGTAGGTAAAGGGTTAACATTATAACATACAGTGCCTGAAAAAGCTATCTCTGGATGTTTTACCCTCTGATGGATTTTATAAATCATAAAGAGTCAATTTAATTGGACTTTTTTGATGATACAAGACAAAAAACGTCCTTCATTTCTACACAGTCATGTCAATTAAATAAAAAATATTCAATACATAATAAGTGACTGCATAAATATTCACCCCCTTCAAGTCAGTATTTAGTAGGACTTTAGCTTTGGCTGCAATCACAGCACTGAGTCTGTGTGGATGGATCTCTATCAGGCTTGCATATCTCCCTTTTCAAGTCCAGCCACAAATTCTCTGTTGGATTGAAGTCTGAGCTTTGACTCAGTCACTCCAGAACATTCCCCTTGTTGTCTTTAAACCATTTCTGTGCAGCTCTTGCTGTATGCTTCAGCTTGAAAATAAATCTTCTCCCAAGCCAGAGTTCTCTGGCTGGCTCAACAAGATTGTCCTAAAGGATTTTGCTATATTTTGTCGCATTCATTTTACCCTCTACCCTTACCAGCCTTACAGGGCCGACTGCTGAGAAGCATCCCCACAGCATGATGCTCCCACCACCATGCTTCACAGTGGGAATGGTGTGTTTGTGGTGATGTCAGTGTTTGGCGTCTTGTCTGTTGGCCAAAAAGCTCCATTTCGGTCTCATCAGGCCAAAGAACTTTCTTTAACTTGACCATGGAGTCTCCCACATGCCTTCTGGTGAATTTCAGTCCAGATTTAATCTGACTTTTCTTCAGCAGTGTCTTTCTCTTTGCCACTCTCCCATAAAGCTCTGACTGGTGAAGAACCCGGCCAACAGTTGTTGTCTGCAGAGTCTCTCCCATCTCAGCTGCTGAAGCTTGGAACTCCTCCAGAGTAGTCATAGGTGTCTTGGTGGCCTCTCTCACTAGTCTCCTTCTTGCACGCTCACTCACTTTGTGAGGACAGTCTGATCTAGGCAGATTTACACACGTGACGATGGTTTAACTGAACTCTGGGGGATGTTCAAAACCTTTTTTCTGAGTTGCTCGGAGTGTTTTTGTCTTCATGGTGTAATGGTAGCCAAGAATACTGATGAACTAATGACTGGACCTTCCAGACACGGTTGTCTTTATACTACAATCACTGAGACACATTCACTGCACTCAGATGATCCTCATTTCACTCATTATGTGACGACTAGTACCTGATGGCTGGACCTCTGTTGAATCAGGTCAGTCACTTTTAATGTAGTGAATATTTATGAATCACTTATTTTACATCACTTTTTAAAATTTGATTGTCATTACTTTGTAGAGTAACTGTGTACTGTGTGCAAGGGGCAAGGTCAAAGGTCAGTGTTGGATGCTTGTGATCTTCAGGGCCTCAGGTGGCACTGCATTAATAACAGGCATGATGAATCATCATCGAAAATCTTAGTGTCAGTCAACTTTTTGGTACAGTATAATTCTGTGATAATGTGATTTTAAAATTACTGCTGTTAAAATCTTTAGAAAAGGTTAAAAGTTGTCAAAATATGCATTTAAAAGAAATTATCCATGAAAAGTTGCAGGAGAAAAATGCATGAGTATGCAAATAACCACCACATTTATTCAATTAAGATATTTTTTACTAGTTTGTCTGCAAATTTTGATGATTCCAAACAAAAGATTACTCATTTTTTGGTGTGTAGGACTTCTATCGCTGTTGCCCAGTTATCATGAAAGGTATCGATATCGTTTGATTTCAGTTTGTATTAAAATAAAAGGTAAAAATTCTGCTCTCCTGACAATCCTACTGACTACTACAAAGTGAAACATAGTCAGAAAGAATACAAACCGACTCTCCGTCCAGGTGGGACACATGTGGCTTGTCAAACTTCCCTTCACTCGCTCCTAACTGCCCCAGGTTTTAGCAGAAGTGGCAAATGGTCTCTGCTGGCATTCAAAACATCTGTGCAGCCAGACTACTGGTGCTGAAGCCCCCTGAGACCGGCCTGCCTGCCTGCACCAGCCTCTTTTGAACTGCAGATCCAAATACACCGCACTTATTGGAATGGCATGTAGCTGCTATTCTGAAGGGGGATCCTCTGCTACGCCTTTGATGTCCTCCACTGTGTCCAAAGCAGGCGAGCCGTCCTCTCTGCACTCTCTGTTTTACATTTAGAACCAGATTTTGATGTTCTGGGAGATCTGGGAGTTTGAAGTGAAACAGAGAGCAGATTAGCATGAGTTGGACAAAGGTCTGAAATAGACTTAGTTAGGCTGCAGTGATCTTATTTTGGTAATAACTTGTTGACAGAAAGTGTATAATATCAGACCAGTGTGATGCAGTTTATGTTGACTGAGGATGTTTAGCTGCAGCTTCAGATACTCTATTTCCTTCATCATTAGAATCCATCTTAACAATGCTGCTATCCCTTTTTAGACCCCCGTGCAGTGACAGACACTGATATTTATCATCACAGCTACAACAGGAGGAATTTCTCTAATTGTGAGAGTGTTGTAGCTCATATTTGTCAAAAATACACAGATTTTTCTGATCTAATTATTTTTGCATCAGAGAATTTAAGGTATTAAATATGGGATACCTCAGGATACCTTGTTATACACAGGCCTGTCCCAGAACTGGCTGGGTAGTGCCTTAGACCTAGCAGTCTAAGGCACTACCCATGTGTGCCGGTTTGAATCCAGCCTGTGGCCCTTTGCCACATGTCTCTCCCCACTCTCTCTCCCATTTCCAACTCCATCCACTGTCCTACTCTATCGAACAAAGGTACGAAAAGACAAAAAATAAATCTGTAAAAAAGAAAAAAGAACTGGCTGGGCCCCTGAGAAGCCCAGTGAATGGGCCCCAATGTTGTGATTTATTAAAGATGTAAAAGCATGTGTGTAGGATCAGTAGCATCGATGCTAACGTCCTGGCTAACGGTGGCTTCATTATGGAGCTGCAAGTGTGTCAAGCTGTTATTGGGTTCTGATGTTATAATTCTTTATTCATGACACTTTTGAACCCTTTTTCACCATTGTTTCACTCATTTATGCCACTTTTTTCTACTTCACCCTTTTTTTGCAACATTTAACCCATTTCTGCCACTTTTTGACGATTGTTGTAACTCTTAAACATCTTTTCACTACTTTATCCAGCCATTGTTGCCATTTTTAACCCATTTTAAATACCCTTTGCCCTTTTGAACCAATTCTATTAAGTTTTTGCCACTTTTTCAACCCTTTCACCACCTAATCCAGCAATTTCTGCTACTTTTAACAATCTATGAAGTAATCTTGCCCTTTTTTTGCCAATTTAACCAGTTTTTGCCACATTTTGATAATTTTTGCCCCTCTTTAACCAGTAGTTGGTACTTTATCTGCCCATTTTTGCCACTTTGAACCCATTTTTGCCTCTCTATCTACCCTTTCACACCTTTCACTTCTTTATCTGGCCATTTTTGCTACTTTTATCCCATTTTTGAAACATTTTTGCCACTTTTAACAAATTTTCGTACTTTATCTACCCTCTTCACACCCTTTTACTACTTCGTCTGGCAATTTTTGGCACTTTCAATCAATTTTTGCCACATTATCCACCCTTTTCACACCTTTTCACTAGTTTATCTGGCCTTTTTTGCTAATTTCATCCCATTTTTGAAAGATTTTTGTGCCTTTGAACCCATTTCACCCCTCTATCTACCCTGTTTACACCTTTGCACTATCTGACAATTTTTGCTATTTCTAACCCATTACTGCCACTCAATCAACCCTTTTCATTTCTTTATCTGCCCAGTTTTGCCACTTTTGACCCATTTTTGCCACTCTATCTGCCCTTTTTACACCTTTTCACTTCTTTAACTAACCATTTTTGATACTTAATCCAATTTTTGAAGTTTTTTGACTACTTTTAACCCATTTTTGCCACTTTATCTACCCCTTACACACCTTGTCACTTCTGTATCTGGCCATTTTTGCTACTTTTATCACATTATTGATACATTTTGCCATTTTTCACCCTTTCATTTCTTTATCCAGTCTTAAAAAAATAAATAAATAAAAATTTGCAACTTCATACTCTTACTCCATTTTTGCAACTCTTACCAACCTTTTGCCACTTTTTTTTTTTTTTTTTTACCATTTTTGCCACTAATGCACCGCTTTTCACTACTTAAGCCAGCAGTTCTGGCTTAACCCATTTTTGCAGCACTGACACACTTAACCTTTTCATACTTTTTGTCTCCTTTCATCCCTTTATCAACACTCGATCTGGCCATTCTTGCAACATTTTTTCCACTTTTACCTACTTTTTGATGTTTTTTTGCCCCTTTAGCCATCTGAACCCATCTGTGCCACTTTGAACATCTTTGCTCTGGCCCTTGTCACTACTGTCTCTGCCTCTTTTGACCACTTTTAACCCATTTTTGAAACTTTTTCCCCCTTGTTGCCCCTTTTGGCTCATTTTTCTACTCCTCGGCTATGTTTACCACTCTAACCCCTTTTGCACTACTTGATTAAGCCATTTTTATGAGTTTTTGGCCACTTTTTACCCATTTATGCCACTTTTCTTCCATTTTTGCCACTCTCAAACCCCTTTTCATACTTTTTGATGCCATTGTTAAAATTCTTTAAACCATTTTTGATACATCTTGCCCTTTATTGCTTTTTTCAACCCATGTTGTGCCACTTCTCACCCCTTTTCATCAACAAATTGCACTAAAGGCCTCAGATCCAACTACAAATATGACTAATCCTAAATAGGTGAAGTGAAAAAATGACTGAAAACAAGATCAGCTGAACATTAACCTTGCCAAGCAGATGGGTAGACCAGACTCCATGTCTGTCCCAAGCCTAACCATCTTGCAAAGTTTTAATCTGAAAAGGTTGTGCCAGTTCTGAGAAGGGATCTGACCAATCAGCAGGGTTATAACAGTAAAAGCCAAAAATATAAGAGCTGACAATCAAAAATGAAAGCTGAAGTGCACTTTGCCTTGTGTTAACTGAAAACATGCATCAGAGCAGATATAAAGGGGCAGCTTTATTTGCAGCTCCATAGTGATGGATGCCAACCGCCGTAAATGAGCGGTTTTATGCTGCAAACAAGCAGGACAATGTGATCCTGTTAGCTTTAGAAACGTTTAGATTCCACCTCTGCCTAAACTAAACGTTTATCTTTAAAGGTGATGATATTCGCAGCACTGCCTCTGTGTTCAGTGGTCTGTCACCCACTCTGAAGCTGCAGCATCCCTGCTGCCTGGTGCCTAATTTGACACAGAGATCCGTCCTTTGAAGAGGACAATAAAGAGCCTCACGTGGGCTAATCACATTAAGCGCCATTTGTCTTGATTTAGCGGAGTGTTACCGCACCTTCCGTAGCAGCTTTTAAAGCCCAGGCTGAGAGCTGATGCTGATGTGCTCAGATCTACACAAGCCTGCAGGAGAGACAGAGCTTCCTCTGCGTAACGACGCGCGCGGTGCGCCCTCAGGGACCACCGAGGGTACTCCAGGTTCATAAAAGGAGGCGTAATGTTTCCATGAGGGGAGAGATTTTTGATTTTTAAAGTCTCGCTTATAATTGTCATTATTCACCTTTTTTATCTCATATGACATTTATGGGCATAATTTGTTACTTTAACATACAACTGTAATTTTTTATGTTAGAATTTGGCTTTTCCTCTTATTATTGTGGCTTCAAATGTGAAAAATAAGACTTTAAAAAAAATCTCATTGTTATAGAATAATGAGAAATTCGTAATTTATGAATTTAAAATACATCAAATTACAACTGAAGGCATCTTTAAAGACATCTACAGAAAAAATAAAGTGTCCTAATTTTTCATTTATGACTTTTTATTTGACATTTTAACTTGAAATTTTGACTTTTCATGTCTTTATTTAGGCTTTTATTTCACTGTCTTCGTTTGTCCTAATTTTAACTTTCTATCTCATAATTCTAAATATTTCTGTTGTCATTTCATCATTTTTCTATCTGCTACCTTTGAGGTCTTGATTTGACATTTTAACTGATTGTTTTTGGCTTATGTCATTATTTGGGATTTTGATTTTAAAATTATAGCATCATGTCGAAACTTCGACTTTTTATCTTAGAATTTTTAAATCATAATATTCTATTTTTTTCCAATATTATATGACTCTTTAGGGTTAAATTTGACAGTTTAACTAATTTTTTTTTTACTTTTTACTTTTTGCCTTTATATCTCATTATTTTGGCTTTATTTGTCCTAAATTTTGAACTTTTGAACACATTATTATAGAATCATAATGTTGTTATTTCAGCTTTTGATATATTTGACTTTTTTAGGCCATAATTTCTACATTTGATCAAAGAATTTTGAATTTTAATGTAATCTACTTTTGGCTGGTCATAAATTTGACTCTTTACCCCATTAAGAAATTATTGTTATTTCAACATGTTTTTTTCTCAATGACTATGAGGTCTACTTTTAGCATTTAATGTTGTTTGTTCTTCTTATACTTTTGGCTTTATTTATCATAAATTTTATCTGATTATTATAAAACCATTGTGTCAGCATTTCATCTTTTTAGTGGATTTTAGCTTTAAGTCATTATCTGACATTTTTACTTATAATTTTGGCCTTATTTCTGTGAAATTGTAAAGAGAATACTCACAATGCTGGGAGGAATAGAGGAATATTCACCCTCTGCCATGACTTCCAGTCGTCCGGTGAGACCATGGAGGAGACTGTCAGTGCACCTGCTGGCACCAGCAGGCAATGCTTCCACCATGACAGTCCACCCATAGGGAGGTCAGTGCTTTGCCTCACTGCGCGTTCACCCCACCGGGGAGGGAGTCATCGGCAAATGTTGTGGTGGTGGGGGGGCACATGGGGACGGATCCAGGAATTTTTAAAGGATTCTGTACTATTGGGAGATGGGGCTAATGGCGGAGGTCTGCGCTCTCTGAGTGATCATAAAAAAGAGATCATAAAATCGACTTTTTACCTCATTATTATCAACCATTATGTTGTAATTTCATCTCTTTTCAATCTTATTAAACCTTTTCGGTCTTGATTTGACATTTTAACTTGCTATTATATTTATTTTGTCCATATTTTGACTTTAAATATCATTAATATGGCTTTATTCATTACTCTTTATCTTATTAGTATAGAATTATTATTTGGTAATTCCAACTTTTTTTACTCTTTTTGACCTTTTATGCCATAAATTCTACGTTTAATCTTAGAATTTTTAATTTTTTATTGGAATCTCTTTGTCTTTTTATTTAGGAATCATGGCTTTTCATGTCATTAATTAAACTTTTTCTTTCTGTATCCCAGATACTTGGTCTCAATTTTTATATTTTATTTTATTTATAAGTGTTTTATATTTAATTTTTGAGTTAATTTCCCATTAGGCTATTTCAAATTTTCTGTTATGTCATAATTTTGACATTTTTTCCCAATATGACCTTTTATGTCATAATTTGAAATGTCCTCTTTTAGTATTGACTTTTTCTGTCATTATTATGAAGTGCATGTTATCTCTAATATTTTTTTATCTCCTTGGTTTCTCCTGTCATGATTTCATCTCTGTATGAACTTATAGCAGAAGTTTGTCTTTGCATCCTTTGATTATGACTGATTTTTCTCCATAAATGTTTAGTTTTCATTTTTTCTGTCTTAATGGGCTTACATATAACTTTGTTTTCTTCTGCTCCTGTGATTAACACACTTACATCTGCGTCGTTAGTAAAAGATAAACAGGGAACAGTGCGTTTCCCAGACCAGCGTCCACCCTGCTGGTAGGGGGATGAAAGGGTTAATCTGGGGGAGGGCTCCTGTGAAGGGGCGGATGGTATAAAACCACCTCAAGAGCGCAAAACAAGAGCAGCGTGTCTCGTGGGCCCTCCTCTGATACGCTGTGACTTGTTTCCTCCTGGAAGACTCGGCAGAGACGCGCACAAGTCCGCGTCCTCCTTTTGGTGGACCCAGAGTCTGCAGCAGAATGGACGAGGACTCTTCCTGAACTCTGAAGACTGACTTCTGAAACTACCTGGACTTTTGGCGTGGGATAGCGCAGAATGTGGACGAGGCGAGGTCTGCGTAAAGCTTCAGAGGTGGAAGAGAGGAAGAGTGAAGTGTGAGGCTAAAATGTGGAGGGGACACCGAGGGGCAAGTTTCATGAGTTTGGAGATCTGAGGGCGCACCAAGAGGAGGGAAGAGTTCTCTGCGCTCTGGATCAGCTCTGGAGACTTCACTGACAGATTAATGCGTTAACGCTCATCCAATCTGGTTTCAAATCAAACTAAATGAACAATCAGCGAGAGGGGATGATCTGAATCTGGGACGCTCTCAAAGTTTACTCCTCTGGGAATCTATCTCCAAGGTATCCGTCTACCTCCTCTTCCTCTCTTTTCCCTTCATTTTTGTTGTTGTGATCCCCGAAGTGGCTCCGAAGTGGTGTTGCGGCTCCTCGTCCCCGGCGGATCCGGAGATTGGAGTCTCTGCAGCGGGAGGAGTTGGAGTGGGAGCTCCGGTCACAGCGCAGGCTCCAAAGAGCGGCCGCGTAAAAAGGATGGTTCGTCTGACGGCGGAGCTGCTGCTGCTGCTGGGACTCCTTCTCCTCACCTTACACATCACGGTGCTGCGGAGCTCCCCGCTGCAGCAGGGGAACGGAACTGAGAGCCTGGACCAGGACGCAGCGCTGACAGAGGTGAGTCACCCAGGAGATCTGCTAGTGGTCATGGCCAGGGGCGGTTTGAGAGATTTAGAGGCCCTGGGCAAAGACCGGCAGGAGGCCCCTCTCAGTTTAGCTGAGGGGAGTAAAAGTGATTTGAAGTTCAGTTTTTTCTGGTAACAAATCCAGGGAACTACAGGACGTCCCGAATGGGAAATCTTATATTTTATAGTGCCAGATTCAGAACAGGATAACCAGCCTGTTAGGCTGTGCTGAGAGTTGAATTCACCTATAAGCAGACTTTTCATACCTGCACACTGACCATCAAGATCTGCTCTTTGACTGCAGGTTGTTTAGATCATTGGTTCCCAACCTGGGGTCCGGGACCCCTTGGGGGGGGTGGGCAGAGATCTTAGGGGGGGGCGAGACTTTGTCTGCTCTGAGGCTGCCAAAATTAGATTTGCAAATACTGACTAAATCCATGATAGAGCAATTATTAAATAGTTTAGACAAAGGTCGTTTGATAAGAAAAAACACGCATAGGCTATTTTTAGGGTTTTATCAGTGAAATAATTCAAATCTATGTTGACTTTTGATGGCAGGGTGTCACTTTTTCTTCTGTCTTGGGTCTTTGGGGGGGCTCCGCTGTTCCTAGGTACATGTAGGGGGTCTCAAAGAAAAATGGTTGGTAAACGTTGGTTTAGATCATTATTGAATTATTAGGAGGGAAAAGATGATAGAAAGCATCACCAACCTGCTGTACTCTGCCTCTGATTGGCTCACCCCAACACCCTGATATTTATCTAATCCAGTGATCTCAACCTTGGGGTCAGGACCCCATTAGGGGTCATGAGACACTGAGAGGGGGTCCCCAGATTCCCTAAAAAACTAAAAATCTTTTTTTAAACTACACTGTTGCCACTTGACACCAATTTTAACCAATGTCCCCATCAATCTAAACCCATTTTTGCCATTTCTCACCTATTTTTTTAATCAATTTTAAACTCTTTCCACCTCTTTTTCTGCCTGTTTTGGCCACTTTCAAACCAGTTCTTGCCACTTAAGATTAATGTTGCCTCCGTCGACCCATTATTGCCACTATTAACCCCTTTTTACCACTTCTTTAAACTCAATTTTTCCCATCTTACCCACATTTCACTATCTGATATGCCAATTTTTGCTGGTTTAACCAATTTCTGCAAATATCTTCTATTTTCTCTTTCTTAGTTAACACTTTTTTGCCAGTTTATAACAGTTTTTCAACTCAATTTAACATTTTCACCAAATTTCCACACATTTTTGCCAATTTAAAGCCATTCCAGCCGCTTTTGAACTCCCTTTTACTACTATTTAGGCCAACTTTTTTCCACTCTAACCCATTTTTGCTAATGTTGTTTTTGCCATTTTTATGTAATTGTTGCCACTTCTAATCCGTTTCTGCTTCTCTTAAAGTCCAATTTCACCACTTTTCCACCTTTTTTGCCATTTTTAAACCATTTAATTCTTTTTTTTCCAACAGAAGGGATTCTCATTTTAAGAAGGCTATTTACTATACAAATGATTAAAAATATGTTTATTTCTTTGATAAGAGTTTATTTTTATCAGGTTAGATATAAATTATGGTTATCACAACTAACCTTTATAATGATCATGATTTTGCTGACCTCCGTGGGCCCCCAGTTTGGCTGGGCACCAGAAAGCTCTTCCATTTACCCCCCTGATGGATGACCTTGTCTGCAGATGACTATCTTGAAAGTGCATGGCCGTGCTGATCCACCTTCAGGTACAGTGGGGGTCCCCGGTCTGTGGCACTTTTATTTTGGGGGTCACGGGCTGAAAAGTTTGAGAACCCCTGCTCTAATTGATGGATTTTTATCTTTGTTTTTAACGTTTTCCCTTCTCCAATCATGAGATTGTCTTTTAAATAAATAAATAGAAAAGTCAATTCTATTCAAATCAAAACTTTGTCTCCAGACAAAGACTAGAATGCATATGCACCAAGTGCCTTTACAACCCAATCAAGGAAGGCAGGACAGAGGAGTCATTCCTTCATTATGCATCACAGGGGGAAGAAAATCAGTGCACTACTGATGGAGGTGCATCGGGGGGACTGAGAAGTGGGTATACATTATGGAGACTAAGTTGGTAAACTCCATATATCCTGCAATCAAACACTGGAAATACACATATAAAATTACTTCTAATAGCTAGGATGTTGATTTTGTATGTAAAGAAGGAGATTAGAGTGAATGAAATAGTGTCAAAATACACTTGAATCATTAAAAAATGTTCCTAGCGAGTCCTAAGCCCCTCAGAAAGCCCCAAAATGTTTCACATCAGGCCAATTAGGAGTTAGGTAGATTTTTATAAACATACTGAAACAATGAATTGGTGGATTACTGTGTGGTAAAGTGACATTCAGTCAATAAAAATGCACCAATGGCACAAATATTAAGCATATATTTTATGTTTTTAAGTCCCACCTGGCCTAGAAACATGTTAAAATATTGAGTTTGAGTTAGGATGCTTTTCTAGGTTGTGATGAATGACTTTTTTTTTTTTAAGTTTATATTATTATTTTTAATTAAGCAGGAGTATTCCCATTGTAGGGGCTGCACAGCGGTGCAGGGGTTAGCACTGTTGGCTCACAAGAAAGTTCCTGGTTCGCTTCCCGGTCAGGGCCTTTCTGTGTGGAGTTTGAATGTTCTCCCCATGCATGTGTGGGTTCTCTCCAGCTTCCTCTCACCACCAGAGACATGCTCGTTAGGTTAATTGGTGACTCTAAAATTGGCCGTAGGTGTGAATGTGAGCGTGCCTGGTTGTCTGTCCAGGGTGTACTCAGCTTGGATGGGCTCCAGCCCCACCACAACCCCCAACGGGATAAGCAGTATTAAAAATGGATGGAGGATATTCTAATTGTGATGCAAAATCTCCCAAACCAATGCATTGCTCAAGCTTAAGATGACCCTGTTGCTCTTTTACCAAAGACAGAGTAAATTTGACAAATTTCATTCATAATGCATCCATGAGAGCGAAGGTTACAGCTACTACCATTCTTTGGAGACAATAGAGAATGTAAATCAGAAGGCAATTCAAGTAAAATAGCATTATGAATGCATAAAAACCAAACTTCCATCTTTGTATTGTTTAAAGAAAACCAACCAGCTCTCTCATACAACAAAAGCATTCTCTTTGGGTACGGATATTCACATTTGGATATGTAATGAAGCTTTCTCGCTGTGTTTCTAAAAAAGAAATGTTTCCTAATATTTTGTTCCCTCACTATGAATGCTTAGAGCTAAACTGAAAAGACCTCATATGGGTCTTTTCTTGACTCAAACCACTCCATGTCATCAGCTATGCAACGCAATTGGTGCTGTTAACCCAACAGATACGAACATCCCTGATACTGCTCAGTCCCGCTGCAAAAAAGTGAACCAGTAAATGCTTAAAATTTGAAACAAAGACCAAAATAGACTTTTGATTAACAGGAAGATGGACAGAAATGATTGACACGTCTGATTTTACTTACAATCGGTAAGATGTGTGTGTTTTGAATGTAAATGAGGGTGAAAAGAGAGTAAAATGGCATCAAAATAGATTTTGTTTATCCCTATGGAGGACCACTGGCCCCAACAGCAAGGTCAAAGCCCCTCAGAAAGGCCCAAATTGTTTTCAGATCTCTGTTGGTTGTTTGAGTTCTGACAGGAGAGCAGATATCAAGCACAGCTGTTTAAAGTGTTTCCCACAGAATGGTGTTATACTTGGGGTCATTTCACCTGCCTTATTTCCTAGGTTAATATTTATTTTTTTTATGTACTCTGTGGATCATTGTCACCACCAGCAGTACTTTGTAAGGATGCACAATATTGAATTTTTGCAGCTATCCAATATGCTGATTTTCCCACTCTAATGTTAGCTGAAACTGATAGAGAGGAAAACACATTTTTACTACAAAAAACCCAAAGTGTCTCCTGTGTCAAAGAGAGCCTGAGTCGAGTGGAGCTGAGAGAGGGGTGAGAAAGTAGACAGTCTGGTAAGTGCTTTATGTTTGGGGCACCTGGTGGCTCCTCTGAGTGTGCAGCACCTGAGGTAACTACCTATGTCTAACGTCACATTTGCACATTTCCCAGAGATTAAAGGTTGATATACAATGTTCAAATCTGCTGATACAGATAGTTAACTTCTTAAACTAATATCTGCAGAGACCAAAATCATGCCAGGGATTTTGTGCATCTTTAGTACGTTGTGCAGAGATGCTTGAATGGCATCACTCTCCTTTTGAAATGTTTCACTTAAGATTCTCTAAACATGGCAGGTGACCTGCATGTATTGTTGACAAGATAGGGTATTGCAACCATTAGGGGTGTGTATTGACAAGAATCTGGTTATACGATATGTATCGCCAGTATCGATATATTGCGATATTTTGTAATTTAACATGTATATATATGAATAAATATATATATATATATATATATATATATATATATATATACCCTGTGTGTAAATGAGTAGCTAAACACTCAGCAGAACATCATCACCGCTTGGGTGAGCATCATAACTCAAACCCTCCTATTTGTTTCTATACATGCTTCTCGGCCAGGCAGAACTTATGCACATTAAAAAATATGCTCACTATTAGAGCAATATTCATTCTTCTGCAGCACATCGTGCATTTTTATTATTAATTGCCATTTTATCTCACGGTAATCCACAAATTCATCGTCTTAGTGTGTGTATAGAGATCTGTCTAACTTTAATTTTCTTGATAGGAAGACATTTTGGAGCTTTTGTGGGGGCTTGTACCTTGCTGTGGGGGCTACAGGTCCTTCCCAGAGAGTTGTTGGATCCTCAAAATCCATTTTCATACTGTTTTATTCCTTCATTGAGTCTTATTCAAATTTAAGATGCACGTCTTTATTTTAGACCTCTACCTCATGTTTGATGCACACTTATAAGGCTATATCTTTAGGCCCCTTGGAGCATGAGGCCCCAGACAATTTCCTACCTTTGTCTAATGGTAAAGCCGCCTACGGGTGAGGGCTGCAGAGGGCGATACCCCAGGGGTCTCTTCCGGTCACAGATGGGCTTGATAAAACGCTCACATGAGCCTCTGAATCAAGTAACAGAAAGCCTCTTCTCCCCTGGAAGCCTGTGTGTCTGCAGGGATTGTTGACATACGCAAGGATGTGGTCTCCCCAGGGTGCCCCCCCCCCAGGAGAGGCAGGGAGCCGGCAGAGGGCCGGAGGATGAGGCAGGGTCAGAGATCAGCCCCCTGCACCACCCGCTCCTCCCTATTGTCGGGGGTTAAATGCTAGCTGCAGGCACTTCTCTGTCATCATGGGCTCATCACTGTCAGCCCAGCTTTCAGCTGATGAGGCTGGAGGGTCAGAGCCCAGTCCCTGAAGGTGCCCCCCCCCCTTATGTGACCACATTTGCCCTCGAGGTGTGTTAGCAGAAGAGTGTGGCATCAAACAGACTAGGCACGGGTCTTGATAAGAAATGTAGTCCAGTTTGTTTTATTTCAAAACTCATATGATCAGGGCAAAGGCTCATGGGTAGCCCAGGTATTTATGCAAAGTATCAATAATGCTGTAACACATTTTAATGCATATTCAGGTGCTATAACCCCCCTCCTCCTAAAACAAACCTGTGATGGCATACCTAACTCATGTCTGGGCATAAGTTCACAGAAAAATGTTTCTAGAAGTCTCTCTGTGTTCACTTTAGTGTAAGTTTGGAGTTTTAAA
This sequence comes from Cheilinus undulatus, assembly GCF_018320785.1. Taxonomy (NCBI): domain Eukaryota; kingdom Metazoa; phylum Chordata; class Actinopteri; order Labriformes; family Labridae; genus Cheilinus; species Cheilinus undulatus. Next base: position 49,464,894 of record NC_054870.1, on the reverse strand, counting down.
TTTCCTTTCTCTCCTGCTGAGGTGTGTCAGGTTACTACTGAAAACACCTCATTTCCTGATTTGGGCTTTCACAACAAGAGCACTCAAGCAGAATAACAACTGCAGACTTTTAATGTGAAGAACTTGATGAAAATGGCATGTTCATCATTTCCATAACTGAGTTTTAGCAGAGGAAGTGGTGAGTTTACATCTGCTTCTCTGACTTTGCTTCTTTGAATTATGAATTGATTGCTGCGAAACTGGGCTAATGGAAAAGTTTTGTCGATCAAATGCAGCATTTATTAAATCCACAGGCCAACAGGCTGCTTTGCAAAGGGAGCACACTCACTATATGTTGCTGTTATTACAGAAATTACATTTTGAGAGGAAATAACATGTTTGACCTGCTTACAGTGCTGAACATTGACTATAATGGCATGAGTCGTTCAGTTTGTTACCATACTTGTAATGCTGACATGCTGATGACTGGACACAGACTGAGCTGCTGTCTGTCACTAATGGCAGCATCGGTTATGCGTGTGCTGTATGCACTGCAGCACAACTCATGCACTTAAACCACTGATGATGGTGTTAATGCTGGTCTACCACATACCACTAGCACACTGAGAGTTTTACACCAGAAGAGGTAAAGAAAAAAATTATATATTGGTCTTAATTTTCACAATCTCTGCATCTCCAATTGTTTTCTTAGTGTGGGGATCTTACCATGTTTGCCTTGTGTAGAGGAGGATGACTGACCTGCAGCAGCAGCTGCTGCTGAAGTCAGATTACTCTGACACTAAGTTGCACTGGTTTCTCTCTTTTTCTGGTAATGAGGTGTTTTTTTTTCCAGGTTTGGCTTCTGAAATTCCTTGAAAAGTCTTAATCATTAGCTATCATATCACAATGATACAATCCTCGAGAGCAATGGCCAACTTTTGGGGTTTCTGGTGCATCTAGCATTTAGTTACTGAGGTCCCTCTGTCAGGGACCATGTGAGGTGATAGAAATATTTCAGTTTGACAGTCACAGCTGTCGCATTTTAGTTTAGTTGACTTTGCAATGCTTGTGTGATTAACCCTCAGATGGTGTAATTTATATATAGACACAGACAACTAAGCAGACTCACACCTACGGGCAATTTAGAATCACCTGATGAGCATGTCCTTGGTGGTGGGAGGAAGCAGCATATACATAACTTTGAAAATAATACACATTTTCCCCAACTTTTTTGCATTCATTGTTTAAAATCAAAATCAGATACAGAACATAAATATCAAAAATTAATTATTTGGGGGGGAATTTAACCCTTTAAATGCCAGTTTACCCACAAATATTACTGTTTGTAATGTAAAAACAGAAAAACCATGCAGTATTTTAATGGACTTAATGCAAATTGGAATTCCTTAAAGAATATTACAACCTTGAATATGTTGCAAATGAGCAACAACTCTGATTTATATGCATTGTAATTTTTAAAGATTTTAATACATTGTAAGTATTGTCGCCCTATAGGGAACCAGGAAAAAAGCATCAATTTCCCCTCATGCTAGATATTGGAAAATGGCTAACATTTGGTAACTAACAGGAAAAACTGCAAACTTGGATCAATGACTTCCAAATAAAAGCCTAATATCATAAAACACATGTTTTATGTGTTTTTTTCATAATGTCTGGAGGATTTTAAACCGATGGTTCTGATGGGGCAGTTTTGGTCCTGAACATCCTGAGTGCAGAGCTTCTATCGACCCGCTGCAGGTTCTTATATTACAATTTCAAAACTTTATTGAAAATAGACTGACCTTCCAAAGGCTGCTTTGTAAGCATTAAAACAGTCCAATAAATCAAGAAAGAAAAGAAAAAATAGCCTCAACATTGGTTAATACTTACAGGCTGGCTGTTCAGTTTACCGATATAATCACGCTATACGGCACACATCCCTCAGTGGCGGACATCAGAGAGTTAACCACGCGTGATTGGTGTAGATGTTCAGTCATTTATAGCATTAATTCTGATCTACAAATTGTAAAAATCAGCCAAAATGATAACTTCCCAATCAATATAGCAGTGATACTCAACATGGGACTCATTTGTGACTATTTGTGGCTCTTTTATGTCTTAATTTTAAATATTATTCCCCCTGAAAATCTTTAAGGGAAACTTTTTTGTCCTTTTTCACAATTTTTTGCAAATTTCACCCGTTAGAGCTACCTTTTGCCATTAAATACTACTTGTTTCCTATTTTTTGCCCATTTTTGCCACTTCTTTTTGCCACTTTTATCCCATTTTTGCCCCTTTTCACCATTTTTTTGCCCTTTTAAGGTCCCTCTTGCCATCACACTTGTTTCCTAATTTTTGCCCATCTTTGCCACTCTTGACTGCGTCTTGCCCATTTTAGTCGATTTCCACCATTTTTTGCCACCTTTAATTACTTTTGGACCATTTTTTGCCACCTGTGGCTCTTTTTTTGTCACTTCTCACCCATTTTTGCTATTTTCTGACCTTTCTTCCACTTTTTCTCCCCATTTTCGCTCCTTTTTTACACATTTTTGCTGCTTTTTGACCATTTTTGTCACCTTTAATTTACTTTTAATGCTACTTAAACCGCTTTTTGCCACTTTTCACTACTTAGATTGTGGCTCTTACAGAGGTATCTTTCAACAATTTGGCTCTTTGGTTGAGCAGGGTTGGCTAACACTGAACTAGAGCATCTGCAGATCAAATATTTACTGCTCACACTGAAAAAAGCCAAAGTTCAGTTTCAATGACCCTTTTTGGATTTCTTCTCTATTTAATACGGCATTCCTTACTAAAAAGCCACTAAGGAGAGCTTGACATCACTTCAGACAGCTTTAATAGTTTACCTGCCCGTTTGAACATCAGCACAAAGCACACAGACTCCACAAGAGCTTCAAATCCTGACCGCAGGGTTAAGAAGGGTCTGGGATCAACAGGCTTTTTCAGAGGGTGTTAAGCATCCATCGGCTGCTTTGTGATGTATATTTAGCACGTTACTGAAATACTCCCTTCATGATAAATGGCTATTTCTGCCCCCTTCATAAATGTTTTATTAGGGCTTGTCTGGAGGTAAATGAATGGAAAGAATTTTGACTTGAACATGGGATGGTGAGGCTAATTTCTCTTATCTCCACCATCGCCGCATATATGCCACAGCAGGCCTGTGTTCGGTTGGATATTAGAGCATGCAAAGCTGAGGAAATATTCCAGGAATTTATCAAATATTTGTCACACAGCCAAATGTTGCAGGATTGGATGAGCAGGATGAGGACAAGGAGGGAGTGTCTTCTGAGGAATCTCTGTAAAAATACCAACCACATGCCGCCCATTCCAACCTGAAAAAATCCCTGTTGTCTGCGTTTACATTCAGATTCCTGGGACTTTACCGTTGCCTCATGTGCCCCGTGGGGGAAAGCGCTGATTTTTTTTCTTTGCTGGTGAATGCTCTATGTGTGGATATGCTCCACCGGTCAGTCACTGAAGACCGTGATGTCATCTTTGGGCCCTGCTTGTCACGGCCCAGGGGGTGTTTTGTCCTTTCAAGGTGTCAAATTTAAAATGGCATTCAGGGAAATACAAGTAACAGGATGCAGCTCCTCAATGCACCTGAGGTAGAGAGGGGAAAACTGTCTGGTGCAAGGCACGTTATCATGACCCAGGGAGACAGACTAAACAGAAAACATACTGCAGAAAAATGAAGAATGCAAGTTGAAAAACATGAAAACAACACAAGACATAAGGACCCAGCTCTGCACTTTTTACAACCTGAAAACTGATCATGTTTTAGCCTATTCATACTGCCATTAAATCTTGTAGGTCTGTGACACAGCATGATTTTATGATGTCTTTTTATGATAGCTTAAGCTGCCCTATTTGCTTGTATTCAGGGGCCCAGCAGGGGGCGCTCATGCTGGAGAAAGCATCTAATCCTGTGGAAACTCAGAAAAACATTCTATAAACAGTATTTACACAACAAAAGTAGTGAAGAAGAGCAACTAATGGCCAGTGACGGACGATTAGATCAACAAGCCTGCTACGTTAGTGTGCTATTTTTAGCTACATACAAGGCAAAATGAAAACAAGACATATAAATAAATCAACAACAATATGCAGAATTTAACAATGAATTCAAAAATTGAATGAAACCATGTGTAGGTTGGCAGAAAATATGGGTTTTTACATAGGATTTGAAAATGGAAGGAGTTGATGCTAAAGGTGTCTGGTGGGAGGGGCTTCTGGGGCAGCTAAGGGCCTAGGTCCCATGAAGGAGACTGTAATTATATGAGCTCTTACATTACCTCAAATATTTCCAATGGTTTTCAAAACCAGGTAAAGTCTGAATTCTATAAATGTAAGTGGACGTGTCTTTAGGATGCTGGCATAAGTTTGAGAGTTCAGTGTGCTCCTCTTGGTTGAGTCTGGACTGCCAGCATCTGCCAATAGCTGTATCTGCAGGCTCACAGGCAGCACGGTTAATTTTGTCGGCTAAAACTATGACTGAAAATGTTCACTGAGAGCCTTTTTCCATGACAAAAACTAAACTAAGACTAACAGAAATAGATCTGTGATGGCTAAAACTGAGTAAAAGTAAGTTTAGTTTTCATCAAGATGACCGAAACAAGACTAAAATGTGATGTAGTTTTCGTCAAACATTCAAAATCCATGATATTTCTCCTCTGTGGGTAAATCGGTCAAAAAACAATGCAGCTGTATCTATTCTGCCTCTCAGCTGTAGAAAGCAGGGACCCCAGGTTTGGCAGGGTGCAGAGAACACACTACCATGATGTGATACCAGATTTAGGCAAGAAATAAATGCTTGAACTAAAAGTAAAGACTAAAACGTGAGGACCTTTTATGGACTAAAACTAGACTTAAACTAAAAAGGATAGAAATGGCTAAAATGTGACTAAAACTAAAATGCATTCATTTAAAGATTAAACTAAGACTAAAATTAAAAATAGCTGCCAAAATTGATACTGGCAGGCAGTAGGTGTAAAGGGATACTGTAACATTTTGGCAAATTCACCCATTGCCATAATTCCTATAGTCTTAGTAATAGGTTCGGTACCGTTAGTTGTCGGTGCAAGCTATTTTTAGATCGGCCTTGCTGAGATGCCAGCGGCTCTGCCAACTCTATGGAGTTTTATGGTAATTCCAGCCTTCCCTCATCAAACTCATCAAATACACAATCCAACAAGTCCAAAGCGCTCTCGTGGACAAGTTGTGACCTGCAAATTCACCACGCTATGAAATAATAACATATAATAATGTAACATTATGACACATGAAGCCAATACTTAGAACTACTTTCAGAGTAAACGACTGGGCGGAGTGACACAGTGTGCGCCTGTGGCAGTACCGTAGTTACTCGGTAGTTCTGGCTTTGCATTTGCATTGCAAACAACTCTGTCTCGCAATGTTCCGTGATTATTTCATAGCCCAGCGAAGTGGAGGAGCATTGCAATTAAACATGTTGTTTGAATTGACACAGCTTTGATAGGCAGGAATTTCAAGTTAACTTGAAGTACTTTTTGTAAAGTTAAAAGTGTTTTACTTTCATTTTATAGAACTGTTTCATGCATGCATGCCATTTTTCCACAAAGACTTTAACCCCCATTTAATTCACAAACTCTTTTTCCAAACATTTTTTAAGTTTTTCACTAAATACAACATGTACACAAATAAATAAACTGAACATTAAGAACAGAAACAGGGTAGACTCTCCAAAGTATAGATCTTAATTTAAACAGTTTAAACTTAACCCATTAAGTACCCACACCCTGATTATCATCCATCCCTGTCATGAATGGTAGCAATAGCTTACATTCTGCAAAAACAATGTTCATAAGCAATGTGCATGTGTGCAAGCAGGTTCTGAAATCACCGTCTGCAAGCCTGCACATACAGCCTTCTCGCCTCTGCTGCTTCCTTCTTAGTTTGTGGTATTTTATCCTTGTTAATGACCTAATTGAAGCTCATGCCAATGTTAGTAACTAAAGTAGAAAGAAAATCTGTTTCATCTTGAATCTCTAACAGGAGGTCAGACCAGGAAAATTCATTTGAAAATGGCCAGTCAAACTGGAACCAGCACCACTCTGGTTCAATCACTACAAAGGCACAATACGGTTTAAAGAGATTAAGCCCCATTATTTTGTTCTGGAAGTACACAAAATTTATAAATTAATTTTTAAAACGTACAAAAATTCAGCTATTTGTTTAAAATTTTTACAAATATTTAAAGCACAAGCCAAGTAGTAGGTGGAAGAAATGTTCCCTCACCGTAATCAAGGAGAAAAGTTCAGTTAATACTGATTATGATTTTTGCCATAATCGCCCAGCCCCAGTTTGTATTCATGACACGTTCATGAAAGCTGCACTCCATAAAGTGCATTTACTAAACAGTACACCCACATTTTGGTTCCATTGCTATATTTTTTAATAAGGGAGGAAAGCTGTTAAAAAAGTCTTTCCAGCGTTGTGCTGCAGGTGAACCAGCATGCTTTGCAAGTAGCTCTGCAAGAACAGAAGGGCATTATTTACAGCTTTTTTCCCTCATTATGTGAAATTCATCAGTGAAACCAGACTGGTTTACTGTTCAGTAAATAAACCACATGAACAGATGTTTTTTTAACCCTTTACCTACTCAGTCTAAAAATGGCGATTTGGACATATTTTGTTATTATGGCTGTAAAATAGTCAGGAAATGCCCTAAGTCTGAGAGCTTTGGTCCCTTTTCCCAGGAGTACTTGAACTTGACTTTTTAACATCTGGTTAATGATTATTGCACATTATATGGAATTGTCTGCAGTTTGAAATAAGAAAAACACAAAAACTGATTCGTTTTTCATGGCTGTTATGAGAAGAAATTTTCTTGTTGCTCATGAAGTTTTGATTTGACATTTGAAATGTGAACCTATACATGTTTAGAACAATCAGCAGTCATTTTTTGAGTCTAGGACTCTGGGTGTGCAAAAGATAACTATATACATAGGCGAAAATGAGTGCAAATAAAGTTGGAAAAATACATTCTCAACATTCTCAAGTAACATATTGTTACATATTGTCTGCACATGACAGACACGCACAAATGCCACTATCTAACACTATTTTTTGAAAAGAAAACACCACTCTCACTCACTCTCCTTTTACTCTCTTCCTTCAGTCTCCTTTCTCACTCGTCTTCTGTCAAAGCTGCTGTTTTCGCTGTACTGTTTGACATTACTGTAATATATATATCACACATCATATATTGCTGGAAAGCACAGATTCTCAGCTCTCTGTCAGCGTTGGAATTTTTTAGATTTAGCAAACTTTTGAGGAGTTAGTGTTGAGAATCCGTGTAGCGGTCTCGCGATACTTCTGATGTTTTGCTATGAATGCCCACATCATATGGTTGTGAGTACTGTAAAGAACCATATATGTGCACATGTCCACAATTCTCAGCTTTCCAACACCATTGGAATTTTTCTGATTGGACAAACTTTGACAGAGTTACGGTAATAAAACTCTGGACATATAAAACCCGGCGCCGGCTCAGTAGGTAAAGGGTTAACCAGGTGGCCTGTTGATTTTGTCCACCAGGGGGCTCTTAGTCAAAACAACAGCAAAAGACTGAGCTGAACTGTTTGATTCTCAAGTCATGCTACAAGAAGTACCAAAGGTAGAGATCACTGAAGATTTACTACACCTGGTATGCATCCTACCTGTAAACACGTAAACACGTGACACGTACAGCACTCCCCTCAAGATACCTTTGAAAGTAGAAGACGTATTTTTTCACTGAGGAGACTGCCTAAACTTTCACAGTGTGCAAAAACTGAATTTGTTAGCTTTTTTTAACTTCCTTGCTAAACTTTCTTTAAAAGGGAAAAGTGACCAATTATACGACCAATTAAAAGATGATCATGAAACTTTCTCCAGTGGACAAATTCTAAGGATGTTTCTCCTGAATATCAGGATTTTCAATTGTGTAAATTATCACATACTTTCACCCCGTATGTGCTGTGACAGGGCAGGATAGTTTTCTCCTCCACCTACAGTCGTGTGGTGCTGAAAGGCGTCTGGCACAATGTGCACCGCCTTCATTTCCTGCCAGCCTCCCCAGGGGAAGGACCCCTGAGCTGCTCCCAATTGAAAATGGAGTCATGCCCCTTTAAGCAGCCCTCACAAAGTGAAAAAAGAGGGAAGCGGGAAAAGAAGAGGAGATACTGTGAGGAATGGGGGGGGGGGGTGCTGTGAGTGTTCATTCATTGCTTTTGAGGGTGGGGGGTGACATCCTGGGAGGCCCCCACATGAATGCAGGAATGGCGTGTCACTTTTGATCTCCAAATTAAAGCGTGCTCCTCACAGAGGAAGATCGCAGAGACTGGAGAGAAGCTTTTCTCCTGAGCATCGTCAACGCCAGGCCTGAATTAGAGAAAAATGTAAAAAGGGCATGTTTTTCATAAAGTATTTTGTTAAAAAACCTCCACTGAGAGAAAAGACAGGAGGAGGTGTTTACGTAGATAAAATCAGGATCTGACAGACCTAAACAACTAAACTCATTCCATTCTGGTGAATAAATCCTTCGTTGTGCATTCTTTCCATTGTTTTCCATAACACTCAGTGGAATCCTTATAAAAGAAAACAGAAAAAACCTGTTACTGATGTATTAAATTTCATGTTTTGGCCCCCACACTGCTGATCTCCCAGAAGGATTCATAGATTCAGTGAAAGAAACCTGGATTTTCCCCATCTCTGTCTGAGTCATTCACTGTTTTTAGACTGTTTTCATTTCAGCTCAAGAGATAATCAACAGCTTTATATCAGGTTGATTTGCTTCCATGTTTTGCAAAGATTTACTCCACTGAGATTATTATCAGCTGTTCTCTCAGAAGGGGAACTTAAAATAAAAAAATAGAGGGAATCAGCTGAACATGCTGTTGGTATCTATTGCCTTAGGTTTGGGTGTATGAATAATAAAAGTCGACATGTTTATCAATCCTTTAATGTTGAGAGTCAAATCAGAGATTGTTAAGATTTTTACAGACAAGTCCCCACTGAAAAACAGGAGTTCACGGTCTATTATCACTATTAAATACTCCTTTAGGGTTGGTATTTTCAAGCACAGTTGTTATTCGACATGTCTCGTTACAGCTACTGGAAGCTGCTGCTCTGTTGCTGTATCTCATTCATGTTTTGTAGAGCTTACCCAATCATTCTCTGCCATTGGCTGCAAGTTTGATCTCTCAAGTCCATTTCTGTGTAGCTTTCTCTGTATGCTTCCGGTTGTTGTCTTGCTGGAAAATAAGATCATCCTCCAAGATTGCCCTATATTTTGCTGCAATCATTTACCCTCTACCTTTACATGCCTTCCAGGGCCGGCTACTGAGAAGCATCCCTACAACATGATGCTGCCACTGCCATGCCTCACAGTGGGGATTGTGACTTTGTAGTGATGTGCAGGCTTCTTCTAAACATAGCGTCTTGGCTGATGGTCAAAAAGCACCATTTTGGTCTCATCTTCCGCTTGACCACAGAGTCTCCCACATGCCTTTTGGTGAACTGTAGTCCAGATTAATCTGAGTTTTCTTCAACAGTGGCTTTCTCTTTGCCACTCTCCCATAAAGCTTTGACTGGTGAAGAGCCCCGAGCAACAGTTGTTGTCGGCAGAGTCTCTCCCATCTCAGCTGCTGAAGCTTGGAACTCCTCCAGAGTAGTCATAGGTGTCTTGGTGGCCTCTCTCACTAGTCTCCTTCTTGCACGCCCACTCAGTTTGTGAGGACGGCCTGACCTAGGCAGATTTACACATGTGACATGTGGGAATGATGATGGATTTGACTGAACTCTGGGGGATGTTCAGTACCTCTGAATTTTTTTTGTATTCATCCCCTGACTTAACCTGACACGCCAGATGGATTTGTTTCACACATCCATCTGGAAAACCTTTCATAGATGCCGTTTTGGAAAGGGCAGAGCCTTTCAAAAAAATCCTCGGAGGGTGATTGGATGAACGTTCTGTCCGTCACATCTTTACAGGCCAATCAGAGCAACAAAACATGTGACGTTGTAGCTCCTAACCGAGGTGCACCCCTACTGACGAGTGGGCTAAACTCCATATAGAACTGCATAACGCGAACAATGGCAACTGTGGACAAGTCAGTTCACGACTTTTGTCATTTTTGAAAAGAAAACAACTCACTGCTGTTCTTTGTTCTTCTTTTAACGAAGAAATGTCATCAAGTTCTGATAAAACTTGAGCTTTAGCAGCATCCATGCTAATGTTTTCTGCCATAATTGCACCGGCCTCTTGTTGCTGCTTGCAACACAACTCCACCGCGCCCTTAAGTTCTGCCCCTCGACGCTGATTGGTCCTGTCACTTTCTAACCGGGCCCAAACGGTTCAGATGGGAGCTTAACAAGATGGATTCGCCAGTGAGAAACACGGAAACGGGCAAATCCATCTGATTTGCAGGGTTACCTCTGACTTGTACTTTTTAATAACCTTAACCCTGAGTTGCTTGGAGTGTTCTTTTGTCGTCATGATGTGATGGTAGCCAGGAATACTGATTAACCAGTGACTGGACCCTCTAAAGATAGGTGTCTTTATACTACAATCACTAAGACACATTCACTGCACTCAGGTGATCCCCATTTCTCTCACTGTGAGACTGCTAGCACCAGTGGCTGGACCTCTGTTTAACTGGGTCAGCCACTTTAAAGGGGTGAATACTTATTCAGTCACTTATTTTACCTACCTATTTTTATTTAATTGACATTACTTTGTAGAAATCTGTTTTCACTTTGACATTAAAGAGGTTTTTCGTAACTCTGTCCACAGTCCTATTTCCTTATGAATAAAGGCATAAGAGCCCCTAAATTCTATAAAAATCAGATTTAAGGTTAGTGAAGTTAGTAAACTAAACTAAATGTAGTGTAAGTTGTAGTTTTCTGGACAAATGAAGGCATCTTGTGTGTCTTTTGTACACCTTTAGTGTTTATTATCTTTTAAACCTGTGCATACCATAGAAATAAACTTGACTTGACATGACCTTTATTACTCTTCTCCAACATTACACAGCCTCATCAGGGATCATTTAGATGACTGTATGGTATATATTATGCATTCTCTCCCTGCTGTTTACGGCTAGATACCATGGCCTTAAACTCCACAGTACATATCTGAGTATGAAAAAAGACTGTGTAAGCCAGAGACAAGAGTTATTGGTGGTGGAAGTGTTGTGGTTTCTGTTTGTAGTTGGGTTTTATCGTTCACAAGTGTTGCAGCAGGCTTTGGTTATGTGCAGGAAACTGTGGAGAACAAACAGGCTGAATGTGATTGGAGTCGATGCGATCCAAGAGCCCATCTGTTATCATCTGATGATGATTCAGCCTCTTTTTATTTCTCTCTAGAAACAAATATCTGTACGTGAATGCAGATAAAAGTCTGGTGGTGGCTGCAGTGTTTCCTCTCTAACCTTATCGCACGTCTTTGGTGGTTAAAGTTGAATTATTAACAATAACTGCACAAAAAGGAGGTCTCCATTTATAGCAGCTGCAGTTCAGTTCCCTCCTTTCTTTCCTTCTTTCTTTCTTTGAATCACCAAGTGTTCAGGCTCAAACATTTTGAAACATACTTCAAATAATTGAAATTTCCATCTTGATCAGATAATCTGATCGTAGAGGTTAGTCTGATTATTTCTAAAATTGGTATCTGCTCTTTTTTGAAACACCTTATGAAGAAATCAAGGCAAGTGTAGAAAGTTATGATGATGACGGGATTTTTTCGTGATTTTTTTTTTTTTTTTTTTTTTTCTTTGAGCCACAAATGAGTCATGAGTTTTTCTGAGTCACAAATTGCAGGTTTCTGGTAGTTAAATGTAGTGATTTGTTGCTTTTTATCATTTTTTTTTTAGTGGAGAATTCAGGTTTGAAGTGTTGCTTTGTAAAGAGAAAATTCTAGATGCCAGTTTGGGTCACTTTAGGAAGGTCAAGGTCTTTGCACATTGATAAAATAATCAAAAAGTTTAACATTGAAATCTTTCATGATAAGTTTGATTCATTTGTTTTTCTGATTTGTTGCAAAAACTCACAGAATGAGACGAAGTGGATATAATGAAGCTATGAAGATGATTTTGTGGTTCTATGACTTATGAAAAGAACATCCTGGGTCTATCTGTCCTGAAGAACCCTTCATATATTTCAATTATTTGCACAAGCTTGTGGTCACGGCACTGTGCCAATGACTTAAAACCCAGTTGGAGAGACAGAGCACATCTCTTTTATGTTGGTCTTTGGTGCTTTATGTGATTGTGATTCCAGATGTTGGCTTTTATCTTTTAAGTTTTACGGTTGAAATCAACAGAATGGGCACAACATGGTGTTTAAAGTGAAGTTTCGGTGCGGCGGAGAGAATGAGAGAGAGAAAGGGAGCTGCAGCCGCTGCTCTGAATAGTCCAACAACGCTTTGAACTACTTGGGATATGGAGTTTCTATCCACCACTTTTTGTGCACATTTTAAATCTGTGAAAATAAATAAATAAGTAATAAATAAGTGAAAGCCAAACTGGGAATTAGCACAGAGGTTCAAAAGGAAGTTGTTCAAAATGCTCCATTTCCATATTTCCTTTGTTTTATTTACCATCGCACCAACTTCCAAGAGCAGATTGCCTCTGGTTCGTACAGTGTTGAGCCCACTTCTGCAGTGTATTTTACATTTTTTTAGGGATACACAATATTTGATATTTGCCGATACCTGATATGCTGATATTTCCAAACTTATTAAGCCAATTGCATTATATATACACCTTTATAACTGTGGGCTGAGGCAAGTGGAGCTTAGTGTGGAGCGGTGAAGAAGGCAGTCTGGTAGTTTTCTACATTTAGGACTTAATTCATGTTCAAGGCTCAGGATTGGCCGCCTAGAGTGTGCCAGCCCTAGGCAATCACCTGATGGAACACTTGTACAATCAACTGATTTTCAAGGCCAAATCATGATTTATACTAGAGTTGTTCTGATTCTAAAACCATCAGGCCGACTACAGCGTATCACAGATTAATCAACATCGGCTAATATATAGCCGATATGTTAACCCTTAGAGCTCACGTGGCACTGATCCTTGAAAGCCCTCCGTTGTGCCTTTCTAAGCATGTCTTCCAAGCATTTGTAGCTCAACGTTTTCTAGTGAGCCCAGAACTTGGCTGACTTTCCAGAGTCTCTGAGGACAGTGTTGTCCTATGCAAAAATACATGACACAGTTTATTAAAATGTTGATAACTTTTGAACCGTAAGCCATAGAAACTTATTCTTTATTTCCTCTGAAAGCTGACCATTTTGCCATTTGTTTGCTCGATGTCTCCCTAGCTCTAAAGGACGCTGTTGTAGCGAGCCCGGAACTTTGGTGACTTTTCGGGGTCTTTGGAGATTAAATCCACAGTGTTACATTTGATAATGAGCATCTTTTTATCCGTTTTTAATTAATTTTCAATCATGTACTTTGACTTTCTTCAGTGGGCAGCCATATTTGTCTACATGCAAAGCATTGTGGGGGTTGTAGTTGCGTTTCTACTGCTTAGAGGAGTAGAGACGCAGGAGTAGGGAATAAACAATGATAAATGCAACTGTTAATTCACATGTCCACCATTATCTAAGATAAGACTATTATACAGCATTTTAACGTCGTCTAAGTTGCATCTATGTGAAATAAACAAAGATAATAAAAATCTAAGAATCTGTGTTCATGTACAGTATATATCCTGTGTATATCAATGTTCTTATTTCATATATCAGCCAATATATCGGTTGGCCAATATATTGGATATTGGCTTTTTTTAGCCCCCAATATCGGCATCAGCCCCAAAAATCCCATATCAGTCAGGCTCTACTGCAGATACAGATATTTAACGTTTTAAGCTAATATCTGCAGGTATTGATATCATGTCAGTAATATCACAGGTACCTACATTATTTTATATGAAGTGTGATTTATTGCTTGACCTGTTGACCCTTAAAGCAAATAAATTCACTTCTGAATCACTTTCACCCCTGAATTTCTAAAAATGTGTTTAGCTTTTTTGATATTTTTGGATGGAAACCACTTTTTTCTAACAGAGAGCTAGATGCCAAAAACATATAAAAAAGACTGGACCACAGGAGAGAAGGGAGACCCTGATGGCACATCTCCACATCCACACAGCAAACAAAAGCAAACTTTTAGAAGATTCCAAACCTTCATGGAGTGATGTTGTCTGGAGATAATCAGCCTAATATGCTTTATAAATTTTAGCAGATAATGTTGAGTGTTGTTAGTGTTCACTCTACATTATCTCAGTTTCATGCCTGCTAAAACTAAGAAACACACCACAGTTCAGGACAAGTTTCATGTTCTTATGTTGCCGTACTTCTCTTTATTTTTGTCATTTTCTAATTCTGCCAATCTGAAATTAATCACTGGCCTCAGTTGGCCCCCAGGCCTCAGCTTGGACACCCCTGCTCTGTGGTAATGAAAACAACGATTAGATGCAGTCCCATATTTGTTAGCATTCAATAACAGTCATTTCTGTGTTTTAATCAGGAGGGATTTGCCTTTATAGGCGGTTCTGTGAATGAAAACAACAAACATAATGATGGGAAACAGCAGATATGGTCCGTCTTTAGTAGCTGTGAAATTCTGGCAGCAGATGAAAATGACTGTTTGTAGAATGAGAATAACGAAACAGTAATAGTGGACTGAAGAGCAGCCTGTGTGGTCTGCAGTTTGAAGCTTTTACAATCCGACCAGAGGAGATCAAACACATATTTATGTACGCTTTTATTTATGTGTTCACGTTGGGATTGAAGCTGTGAGCGCCGTGTTGGTCCTGCTCCCTCGGTGAGGTTTAATTACAGCCGCTGAGTGACTTCTGAAGGCCGGGGACATGAAAGACGAGGTTATCACATGGGCATCAGAGGAACAAGTGGTCATCATAGGGCTATAAAGAGACTCCTGTGATGTTTGAATAAGCAGAAGATATCAAATGCAAATCCTCTTTTTCTGCACTCACTTCTCAGACAGAGCTGATTGGTTACGGAGAGACCTTGTGGTCATAATTTGGAGTTGCTATTTTCCTTAAATTTGATGATTTTGATCGCAAATTCTCATAAAAACTCATCATCTTATCATCAATGAAACATCTCCTGTTATGTGGTGGCAAAAGCCTTTCGTCTTTTCCCTCAAAATTACAGGAAATTGTCCAATCATAGTCAATTAAAACATGAAGATATGGGATGTGAATGTTCTAAATTCTTTAAAATGTGTCATATTATCATATTAACTCCATCTGGAGTCTGGTTGTTGTGATGTGGATGTTGTTTCTTCATGGAAAAGTAGATTTCTACTGCTGTATTTTGTTGAGAAATAGAGAAAATTTCTTTATGTTTTATAATTTTTTTTTTCTTAAAGGTGCAGTATGTTAATTTTTTGGAGTGAAATGTTTGAATTACTACTCACTCTAAACTATATTTTAAGTTGAATTTGTCAGATATTTACCACAGCTTCAAGGCCAGAGAAATCCATGACTTTTTTGTTTGTTTTGTTGACTTTTTTTTGGGGGGGGGGGGGGGGGTTTATGCAATAAAATCGAGAGGATATGTCAGTGAGTAGTTTAGGAAATTAGGCAGAGATACTGAGGAAGTACATGTGGGAAAGGAGCCACAGGTCAGGTTATTTTTATAGCTGTAATAGGACACATCTTGTGTCTTCTTTACCAAACTGTTGAAGCTCTGTCAGGTTAAATAAGGATCAGGTATGAACAGCCCTTTTCAAGTTTAGCCACAACTTCTCTGTTGGATTGCGGTCTGGGCTTTGACTCAACCACTCCAGAACATTCACCTTGATGTCTTATTGTAAAATTAATCTTCTCCCAAGCCATAGTTCTCTTGCAGACTGAATAAGATTGTCCTCCAGGATTTTCTTATATTTGCTGCATTCATTTTACCCTCTACCTTCTCAAGCCTTCCAGGGCCGACTGCTGAGAAGCATCCCCACAGCATGATGCTGCCATCACCTTGCTTCACAGTGGGGGTGGTCTGTTTGTGGTGATGCCAGTGTTTGGCCTTTTGTTGGCCACAAAGCTCCATTTTAGTGTCATCAGACCAAAGAAGGTTCTACCACTTGACCATGGAGTCTCCCACATGTCTTTTGGTGAACTCTAGTCCAGATTTAATCAAAGTTTTCTTCAATAGTGGCTTTCTCTTAGCTCTTAGCTTTGACTGGTGAAGAACCCGGCCAACAGTTGTTGTCTGCAGAGTCTCTCCCATCTCAGCTGCTGAAGCTTGGAACTCCTCCAGAGTAGTCATAGGTGTCTTGGTGTCCTCTCTCACTAGTCTCCTTCTTGCACGCTCACTCACTTTGTGAGGACGGTCTGATCTAGGCAGATTTACACATGTGCCATATTCCTTCTTTTCTTAATAATGGATTTGACTAAACTCTGGGGGATGTTCAGTGCCTTTGATTTTTTTGTAGTCATCTTTTGACTTATACTTTTCAATAACCTTTTTATCTGAGTTGCTGGAGTGTTCTTTTGTCCCCATAGTGTGATAGTGGCCAGGAATACTGATCAACCACTGACTGGACCTTCCAGAAACAGGTGTATTATACTACAATCACTTGAGATACATCCACTGCACTCAGATGATCCCAGTTTTACTAATTGTGAGACTGCTAGCACCAAGTGGCTGGATCTCTGTTGAATTAGGTCAGTCACTTTAAATGGAGTGAATATCTTTTTTTTATTATTATTTATTTGCAGTGTATATCACAGGATGGAAATATTGCAGTGGCAGTATTTGCCAGTATTGTGCAATATTCCACAATCATAAAGTGTTTAATTACATTTTTAGATACTATTTTTTTGCACCAGAAGATGTTTGTTTTCCCTGGAAAGTGCATGGGGTTATATAATCTGAAAACCACTGGATCAACTGGTGGGTCAGGACCCAAAAGTTGGTCTAAGTTAGCTGTTGTGTTCAGTGGGTTGCAAATGTGGACCTTGACAAAATGTGATGAAAAGCCTATGACGTACAGAAGCCCTTATCAGATACCATGTATGCTCTATTACTCAATTTTGCTGTGATAGCAAATGAATTTTGGTTGTTTTCTTAATATTTTGACAAAATTATTTGTTATTTTTCACTAACAGAGCTTGTTTTCCCATATAAATGTGTTAGTCTTTTAAGATCTCTGTAAACCAACCATAATTTTCATGCTATTGAAGAAAATGAGTAAATAAGTCTATGAATGCATGTCCTTCCAGGGCTTCTGTATAGCTAATATTTTTAAATTTTATATTTTTTCCATTAAAAGTTCAAACTACATCATCTTTCAGTAAATACATTTTTCAAATTTTGGGTCATGATTCCTCATTAAGTAGGTGAAAGTGGGCCCTGAGGCTAAACCAGTTGAGAACCACTGCTCCAAATGTAAAATTCACACCAATCATCTGCCTGGAAATTGCTCGATTAGATTGAATTATAACCCATAAATAGTGTGAATAAAGAGCCAGTTTTAAGCCAAAATATTCATCTCTTGTTGCCGAGCTGAGTGAAATGATTTGACCACTAAAACAGCTCGAATCTTCCTCACAACCTGGAAGTGACTGGAGTAATGCTAAATGGAAATCAAAGTGTGTGCCGCCGCTGTCCCCTCTGTGGTTGAATTTTAGTTACATGTTCATTTATAATCCCTCCTCCCTTGCTGTGCAGCTCCATTTACAGCCTCTATAATGTCCCAGAGTGCACCTTGGCTGGACACAAACAGCTCCACTGGGGGCTTTTATGCCCACCACAATGTGGCTGAGCTGACACTTTGTCTGTGACTGGCCACCGCAGCCGCTCAGAGCTGCTGCCATATTCTCAGGCCTCGGCCCGGCCACAAAAACACAGGGGAGGAAGAAACGGGACATGAAGAAAGAAAACAAGCAGCATGATTGATGGCTTCCTTTGATCTTATTTTCTGCCACCCCAGAATGGATGATTGCCGACTACTTATGGCTGTCTGTCCAATTGAGGAATAATTGTTCCTTCTGTGCATACCTGACAGCAGACATATGCCTCAACTGTCCTTCTGGGACGGATTTACAACCCCCCCGTCAGAAGACCAAATGTTTTTCTGTCTGCTAGAAGGCAGATGTAATTATTTTGCAATGTTTGCTTAGGTTTCTCTGTATAGCCTCAGTGCAGGAAAACCATCAGTCTTACATTTCTCCCAGGCAGCACCAGAACATGCTAAAAATGTCTGCATCATATAACCATGCTAAAGAGGCAGCACACTCTGTCAGCCAAAAATGGAAAAAAATATACAGTCTAGCTGTGACTCTGGCTCTGAATGCACGCTGTAGATGGATTATATTTTGGTTTAAGAAGACAAGCACTCAGCTTGGTGTGTTGTTTGTCCCTCTGTTTCGGTGGCTCCATCTTTCTGGGCTCTGAGGAGCTCTGAATCCTTCTCTCCTCACGATTTATGACAGAGGTCACTGCCACATGAACCTCTGTCAACATGAGAGATCAATCTAATGTTACTGCTGAGTGTGCACGCTCGGTCGATGCAGAGTGACATACAGGGACCTTAGTCTTAACCTCCCTTTGAAATCAGTGTTTTTTAAGAGTTTTTCCATTGGTACCCCTGCATTTGATAAAGAAGTTCACCTGAAATAGGGTTATCTAGTGTGCAGCTAAAAACAGTCTATAGTACTGCCACTCAAACATAAAGCAGTTCATATATCTTGAGTTCTTGTCTTGATTTACTCATCTTTGAGTTAGAATAACAAGGCCATAATTGATGATACAGTCATGAAAATTACCAGATATCTTTCATAGCATGTACACTACATAAATAGTAAGTTTCATACCTTTGTGTTCAATTTTGAGGGAGTTGGCAAGCTTTAGTTTTCACTCTCATCCTCAAACGTATCTCTAATCAGGTGGATTTAATTGGTGAACATTTTTACAAATAGGGATAAATAAAATAATTTATATTAACTTGTGAATATCTAGTGAGACTTGTGTAGGTGTACTGCAGTTTACTTTACAGTTTATTACATTTCCCAGTGATTTGGTGTGCAGCTAAAACATAACCCCAAGTCCATTTACTTAAATTTCTATATTTTTCCTATGTTTACTCATTTTTAAGTAGTGGTAACAAGGCCATAATTGATGATCCAACTATGAAAAATACAGGGAATCTTTTACAGTATGCAGACTACAAAAGTATTAAGTTTTGTGTTTTATTTTGAGGCAGCTAGTGAGCTTTTAGTTTTCCCTGGCATCCTCAAACATAACCCTAACCTGGTGGATTTTAATTGGTGAACATTTTACAAATAGGGATAAATAGAATATGTAATATGCATTCTTAGCTTGTGGATATCTAGTGAGACTTGTTTAATGACCTGCAGCTTACTTTGTTATTTATTCACACAGCTTTCCACATTATTTTGCAAGTGACATTTTTCTCTTATTTTCCTAAATATTAATGCAATAGACAGTCAGAGTACTTTTCAAGTCATCAGGCGTTAGAGCATAACTCAAATGTTTTGAACAAACTTCATGATGATAACCATAATTTTTTAGAAATAAAAACCTCAATATGCACTGTTCCACATTATTAAGCAGGCCCTCGGTTTCAAGCACTATGGGAAAGAAAAAGATCTCTCTGCTGCCAAAAAGCCCCAAATAGTGTAATGCCTTGGAGAAGGAATGAAAACATTAGATATTTCATGACAAATTAATCGTTATCAACATACTGTGAAGAAATTTGTGGCTGATTCAGAGCACGGACGGGTTTGTGCAGATAAAGGCATAATGAGGAAGGTTTCTGACAGACAAATTCATCAGATTAAGAGAGCAGATGCTAAAATGCCATTACAAAGCAGCAAACAGGTATTTGAAGCTGCTGGTGCCTCTGGAGTCCCACCAACCTCAAGGTGTAGGATCCTCCAGAGGCTTGCAGTTGTGCATAAACCTACTATTCAGCCCCCCCTAACCAATGCTCACAAGCAGAAACGGTTGCAGTGGGCCCAGAAATACATGAAGACTCATTTTCAAACAGTCTTGTTGACTGATGAGTGCCGTGCAACCCTGGATGGTCCAGATGGAGGAGTAGTGGATGGTTGGTGGATGGCCACCATGTCCCAATAAGGCTGTGATGTCAGCAAGGAGGGGGCGGAGTCATGTTGTGGGCCAGAATCATGAGGCTAGGGTTAGGAGAGCTGATAGGACCCTTTAGGGTCCCTGAAGGTGTGAAAATGATCTCGGCAAAGTGTATGGAGTTTCTGACAGACCACTTTCTTCCATGGTACAAAAAGAAGGGCAGTTTCTTCTGTAGCAAGGGTACATGACAGCAGAATGAGATGGTGCATGCATGACAATGCACCATCTCATACTGCAAAGAATCCCTCTGTGTCATTGGCTGCTATGGGCATAAAAGGAGAGAAACTCATGGTGTGGCCCCCATCCTCTCCTGACCTCAACCCTGTTGTGAACCTTTGGAGCATCCTCAAGCTAAAGATCTATGAGGGTGGGAGGCAGTTCACATCAAAACAGCAGCTCTGGGAGGATATTCTGACATCCTGCAAAGAAATTCAAGCAGAAACTCCCCAAAAACTCACAAGTTTAGTGGATGCAAGAATTGTGAAGGTGATATCAGAGAAGGGCTCCTATGTCTACATGGAACTTGTCCTGTTAAGATGTTTTTGATTGAAATAGCTTTGATTTCAGTAAAAGCTATGTTTGATGTTACAACTATGAAAGTTATCATTTATCTTAAACAGCATATCCTATCCACAACCTTAAAGTTTCATGCCTTTGTGTCAAACTTTAAGGGAGATGGTGAGCTTTTTGTTTTTACTGGCATCCATTCACTGTAATCCACATAGGATGGATTTTAATTTGTGACCTTTTTCAAAAAAAAAAAGACTTAAAAATTCTATACTGTGTTCTAATTTGGTAATATTCAATGAAACATGCATAGGTGTTGCTGCAGGTGTGTACTGTTTCATGATCATGTTGTTAATGTATTGTATTGTTATTGTGTTGTAAGGTCTCACTTTATAAAGACCTTTGTTGCCGCTGTTTGAATGAATCCATGTGCCAACTGTGTAAGCTAGGACTACCGATTTCTCATTGGGACCAAGTATCCCATCACATTGCATCTCATTACACAGTAAGTCAGTAGTAAATTATGTTCCTTTTTCTCTTAACAGAACAATATAAATGCAAAAAGCAGCTCCTCAGCCCAGCTGGCTCCCGAAGACCGGAGATCCGGTCCTGAACACCGGCTGACCCACCGGCCTGCCACCCTCCCCTGGGCACAGGGCAGCAACATGCACCGAGACGGCCCGGGGGCTTTCCTCCTCGATCTGCACAACTTCCCCGACCTCTCCAAAGCAGATATCAATGGACAGAACCCCAACATACAGGTGATCATGTGTGTCTGTGCACCTGCCAGCGTGCTTTGATGCTTTGACTGACTCGTAAGACATGGCTACTCATGCACACAGGACAGGAAGAGCAAACAGGAAGAGGGAGAATAGTTTGGTGCACATCACTGCCCCCTTTTTCTCCCCCCCTTCCTGCTTCCTCCTCTGCCTGTGTCCTTTCACACTTCCTGGCTCGTAGTAAAGCTTAAGATAGACACTGAGGCCTCACGTCCATCATAATGACAGCTGAAAGGCACTTGCTAACCAGCAATGCTTTTACTCCTAACCCATGTGCATGAAGACAGACGGCAGCTTATGGAAATGTGCGGCGAACCCTCGCAGATGGCCGAGTAACCGCTGCCATGTTTAAATTATTCTCCTGTCTAATCCAACAAGGGGGTCTCTCCATTTCTGAGAGCATCAGCGCTAAATCCGAGCAGGAACAAAGTGTATTAACATTTCAAGATGTGGGAAGAGAGCAGAGCAACCAATTGAGCAAGGGCGTGAGGCTGTGGGAGGAGGGGGGTGTCTTTGATCCTGGGATTCATCTGGCTTTCATGGTCTGGAGGAGGCTGAGTAGCCCTTTGAACTTTGTGTTTAGGTGGAGAGAGCCTGAGAGGTGGGAGGGCGACTGTGGGGCAGGGGTGAGGGTCCCCCCTCATCTGGGAGGCACATGTGTGAGGACAGAAACGGGGGAGGGGGCGATTTAGTGTGAAGGGGCATCTAAATGTGTCACCAAACTGCCCCATTTGGTCAAAAAAAGCTTTCAAATGTGCTTAGATGATGACTTTATATGAAATACAGACTTCAACTAAGGATGTAGGAGATTCTTACACATAGTGAGTATATAACCAGCAGTAGATAGAGGTCAGCATGGTCCTTATGTTGAAAATCTGTCTGGAGTAACACATCTGAGCTAAGCTTTGCACTGCTGTGGATGCAGTTTGTGAGAGCATACTTTATTTTTGAGCATCTTCCTCGCATCACCAGTTCCCTTTCCCTCTGCACTTTATTTTTAAGTGTGCAAAATCTGCAGATCTTCATGTACCATTGGCTCAGTCCCATTTCTAACTTCCAACCACTCACTTTCCTGTGAATGCAAGCAAACCATATTCAGACCCTGCCGTTTCAAGAGGTAGTCTCAGGAATGATATGCAATAGATGTAAATGCAACTGGGCCTGAGTACAGAGCATCTTCTCTCCCTTTGTAAACAGTCGCATCCAAGCATCAAGGACCCATTTCACCCTATGAGCTGCATGGTAGATGTGGGAGTAGGACCAGGCTGGTTGACATCTTAAAGAAAGCCCCCCACAGCAGCATCTAGGATAGGTTTGAAACAATCATGTCAAATGTGAAAATCTCTTAGTGGTAGGGGAAATGGGAAAAAGAACAGTGTAGTGCGTCTACCAGAGTTTTAAGCTTTGATATGACGCTAGAAAAAATCAAACTATATCAACACCAATTGTGATACCCTGGCTACAAATATAGAAGACTTTGGCACCAAATACTCATTGATTTCTTATGTTGAATTATTGATTATTGTTTGCAAACTCTGTAGGAGGCTATAGTTTTTCTTCTATATACCTAGACATTGTTTTAGTGTTTTCCTGCAAGTTTTGGTTGATTGAATCCTCTTCTTTGCACTTACTGTATAAAGTAAATGTAGCGTCTTTTGCATCCCTGATTCCAAAAAAGTTGGGGCTTTTTTTTTAAGTATAAATGAAAACAGAATGCAATGATGTGCAAATCTCATAAAGCCATATTTTGTTCACAATAGAGCATAAACAACATATCAGATGTTGAAATTGAGACATTTTACCATTTCATGAAAAAATATAAGCTAATTTTGAATTTGATGGAAGCAACACATCTCAAAAAAAAATATTGGGACAGGGCAACAAAAGGTTGGAAAAGTAAGTGGTTCCAATTTGAAACAGCGATTAGGTTGACTGACAACAGGTCAGTAACATGACTGGGTATGAAAGGAGCATTTTAGAGAGACTGAGGTGGCTTTCACACTAGGGGCTCGGTCCCGGTTCTGAGTGCACTTGAGCCCAAAGTCTGGTTCGTTTGGGTAGTATGAATGCAAATCAACCGCTCCCGGGCACCAGGCCCAGGCCCACTTGGGGAGGTGGTCTCGGGTGCGATTCAAGTGGACTTTTGGCACGGTTTGGTTGAGATGTGAATGCAACCACGCTCGGATACGAGACAGACCGTTGTATCAGCTTTATGACATCATTGCAAAAACTGAACTTATTTCCACAGCCTGGCAGTTTGTTCACATTTTTCCCTCAATAAAGGGAGGAAATCATCATAATACAGCCAATTAACAGTCTGTTGTGACTCACCTTACAGATGAACACAAGTTGGAGTCAGTGAGATGAGATGAGATGCAAAGGTAATAAAAGTCTCCTGTCACCTCAAAAACTGCTGTATCTGAGCGGTGCGAGCCCATTTAATCCTCTGAGCTGCACATAGATGTGCAGATGCGAACAGCAAAGTTGCTGGCATCTTAAAAGTGATTTTAATCATCCATGGCTGCAGGATGGATTTTTTGCCAGATCAAAACAAAAATAATCTTTGCTCAGGTCATGACCCCAGAGGTTGCCATGGTAGCTTCTTCTTCTCTCTCCTCCTTTACGGGGTTGTAAACCAGCTACGTGCATACTGCCACCTGCTGTTTCTGGCTGAGTAAATACGCAAGTGTGCCCTGGCATGGTTCGATGTTGCTAATGTGAAAGCAAGCCAGGGGGGAAGGGGAGGGGGAGGAATCGTGCCGCTGCGCGGTTCGAAACAACTGGGCCTAATTTGAAAGCGCCCTGAGTCTCTCAGAAGTAAAGATGGGCAGCGGTTCACCAATCTGCGAAAAAAAAATCTGTCTAAAAATTGTTAAAAGAAATGTTCTTCAACATAAAATTGTGAAGACTTTGAATATCCCATCTACAGCCCATAATATCATTAAAAGATTCAGAGAATCTGGAGGAATCTCTGCAAGCAAGGGGCAAGGCTGATGTTCAATATTTGATACTCATGATCTTCAGGCCCTCAGGCAGCACTGCATTTTAAAAGCAGGCATTATTCTATACTGCAAATCACTGCATGGGCTCAAGAACACTTCCAGATGTCATTGTCTGTCAACACAGTTGGCCATGCCATCCAAAAATTCTAGTGAAAGCTGTACCATGCAAAGACTCTTCTGGGCCAAAGCTCATTTAGAATGGACTGAGGAAAAAAGGAAAACTGTTCTGTGGTCAGATAAATCCAAATTTAAAATTCTCCTTGGAAACCGTGGGAGCGGTATCCTGTGTCATTTTGCAGGCACAGAAGGCTTTATCTATTTCAGGGAGACAATGCTAAAAAACATACCACATCCATCTCAACAGCATGGCTTCACGGGAAAAGAGTCCGGGTGCTGACCTGGCCGCATGCAATCCAGACATTTCACCAATAGAAAACATTTGGAGCAATATTAAATGAAAAATCCATCAAAAAGGGCTGTCGACCAACTAGAGGCCTAAATGAGACAAGAATGGGACAATATTCCTCTCCTAAAACTCCATCAGTATTTTTATGAAACAGCATAATGTTTCAGTTTCAACATCTGTTATGTTGTTTATGTTCTGTTGTGAATAGAATATGGATTTATGAGATCTGACAATCATTGCATTCTGTTTTGATTTACATTTTACAAGGTGACCCATCTTTTTTGCAAATGGGGTTGTACGTCTACAAGAAAACAACACAAAATAGGTTCCATACATGATAAATGTACTAAGACAAAGCAAAAATACTGTACTCCGGTGTTATTTTATGGGTGTAACAGTGACTATTGCCAATACAACCCCATTTTCAGAAATCCAAACTCTCACTTTAACCAGAATTTGCTCTTTCTTGCAGGTGACCATTGAAGTGGTGGACGGACTGGAGAGCCATGAGCCAGAAAAAGGCCTCCGAAAGGAAAGCAAGCCCAGCTGGGCGTCTCCTAACTGGAGGAACTGGTGGCCTCGCTCTTCTTCACCCTCCTCCTCTTCTACCCATCAAAACGAGGAACACGATCGCTCGTACGGGAGCAACGGCGAGGACAGCAACTTCCTCCGGCCGTCGGCAGACTGGGACAGGAGAGGAGGCACCGGGGGAGGAAGCAAAACCCAAAGTGAATACGGTAAGAACGAGGAGGAAATGAGCGCACATTGCACATGGCAGAATATTTATCCCAGGCTCTTATTTGAGTACCGTTTTTCAGCGTCTCCACAGATGGCCATAGTCTGATGTGGAATCTGTAATTTGCAGATTTGCTGATTTAAGCTGTCACCATAATAAGTGCAGTCATCCCAGGCGAGCCTTTGGGAGCCCCTGATTGAAGCCTTTAACACTCTTTTATGAGACGGATTCCTCTGTGGTGTGCAGCTCTCTACGTGACACAGTTTAAACCCCTCGCTACATCAAAGTTCAGCAGCAGGAATGGGGCCAGAAGCGCTGTTTGGCTGCCACACCGTTCTCACAACAGCCTCCAAAAGTAACCCCGCAGATAAATCTGCCGTGGAAGAATTTACGCTCACTGTCATACAGTGTGTGCGTCCGACCCGTGTTGTAGCATGCCCAAACCAACATGGTGGAGCAGGAATGCTCGCGCTGTGGTGAATGTGATTTTATCCACTTGTGCTGCAGCGGTAACAGAGGCTATTTTATAACCTTTTCAGTCAAACCAAAGCCGGTGTTTAATGTTTTTTGGTTATCGCTGCGGTCAGCTCCAAATTATTATTTATGTGAAACCACACTAATGGACACAGACATATTTTATCATCATTGCTGTCCTGGTTTAAACCTAATAATCATAACTGTGGACAAGCAGAGGGACATCCATTACAGGCCAAGGATAGCATAATCTTATCTGTGGTCTGAGGGCAGGTTATTATCAACTTTTCTAAATCCTATCTACTCTGTGAGTGGCCACCAGCTCCTTGGCCCTCATTGAAAGGGGAGAGAAGCAGTGTTAGACGGATATCTGGCCTGTATTCATACAAAATGCTCATAATGAGGGGCAGATGGCAGTGGGGGTGGGGGGTGTATAGGAAGGATTGGACCCTAGCCAGAAATACTTCCATCCCAACATGCCTACATTAATTCTCTTCATTGATGGAGTGCTGCTTTCAAGATGTGGATGTGTGCGTGTTAGCGGTTGGATGAGGTGGTGGTAGAGCCTGGTGTAACTGTTTCCATGTATTCCCATTACAGCGATCTGCTCAATGATAATTGGAGCTAAAGAGGATTTCTTGCCGTTTCACTTCCCATTTACAAACCAATGAATCACAGACGGAAGAGCCCATTGGTGTCCAGTACCACTGTGCCAGGGAAAAAGAAAGCAGCAACCCTCAGGGCAGAAAAATGAAGCCAGGATTGAAGTACCAAAAAAAAATGTAGTCCCTTAAATGGCCACTAGAGGCTGCATCTGAAAGCCTTGCAAGATGAATCTGCATAATGATAGACATGAACTTGCAAGATAACCCTGCAAAGCTGAATGAAGTCATCAGGCAGATTTATCATGCAAAGTTTCAATCTGAAACAACTGTGACTGGTCTGAGAATGGACTAGACCAATCAGCATCAATACAGGAGAATGAGACAGTAGCTACAGGCTGGGTTTAATTGTGCTGCAACCTGGTAGCAATGGCTGCAGCTGGTGAAACCATTAGCTCAGACGTACACTACCGCTCAAATGTTTGGGATCACTTGAAATTTTTTCTTGTTTCCCGTGGAAATTATACAACAAATGAACTGGACATTGTCAGAGTTAAAATAATGATTTTCTTTAAACTTTACGACTTTGCCGTCGTAGAAAATAACTCCTTTTGCAGCAATTACAGCCATGCAGACCTTGGGCATTCTGGCTGTCAGTTTTTCAATTGAATCTGATGAGATTTCCCCCCATGCTTCCTGGAGAATCTCCCACAAGATGGATTGGCTTGATGGAGTCTTCCTCCATACCATACGGTTACACTACTCCCACAGCAGCTAAACAGGGTTCAGATCCGAAGACCATGCTGGCAACTCCATTACAGTCAGAATTCTGGCTTCTTCTTTAAATATTTTGTAGACATCTTGGAGGTGTGTTTCGGGTCATTATCCTGTTGTAGGATGAGATTTGCCCCAAGTAACTGCTGTCCACAGGGTGTGGCATGTCATTGCAAAATTTTGTGATAGCTTTCCTTACCCAAGGTCCCTTCCACTCTTTACAAATCTCCTATTCTACCACCTACAAACTGCTGATGGAGCAGTTAGCTTCCATGTAGCTACAGCGGTAGTTTAATCAGAACAGGACAACATTTCTTGAATTGAAAAAGACGTGCAATGAATGTCTGTCTTGGTGGATGTGCTCATTTCTTGGGTGTGGCTTCAGCTCATTCAACTGACATGCTCACAGAATCCTAGAGCAGATATTACTGCCTCATTTGGATGGATACGCCTGTTTC